>NC_048224.1:17712898-18029913 GCF_002007445.2 Ailuropoda melanoleuca | reverse complement strand
AAAAAAAAAAGAAGCAAACATTTTCCTGTAAAGGCTTTAGCTGCATTCCCAAAGTTTTGACACATTGTGTTTTCATTATGATTCAAGTCGAAATATTTTCTAATTTCCTTTGTAATTTCTTCTTTGACCCATGAGTATTTAGAAGGGCATTGCTTGACTTCTAAATGTTTGGGGATTTTCTAGATATTTTATGTTTTTCTTTTTACTTAATTTTAATTAATGTGATTAGAGAATATATTATAGATGATTTTAATTCTTTGAAAGTTTTTTGAGATTTGCTCTATGGCCCCAAATATGGTCTTGGTGAACATTTTCATTTGCTTGAAAATAATATACAGTAGACCTTTGAACAACACAAGGTTAGGGGTGCTGATGGCCCCAACCCTTCATCTTTGAAAATCTAGGTACAATTTTTGACTCCCCAAAAACTTAACTGCTAATAGCCTACTGGTTGACTGGAAGCCTTACCGATAACATAAACAGACGATTAATACATATTTTGTGTATGTATTATATACCACATTCTTACAATAAAGTAAGCCACAGAAAATAAAATTTTATTAGGAAAATCATAAGGATAGAGTACTCTACTGTATCTATTTTAAAAATTCCACATATAAGTGGACCTACACAGTGCAAACCTGTGTTGTTCAAAGATCAATAGTATATTCTTCAGTGTTTTGGGTGTAATGGTTTATAAATCTCAATTATGTCTGGTTGGTTGGAAGTATTTAGGTATTTTATATTATTTTGGTTTTTGTCCATTTGTTTTTTAAATTACTGAAAGCAGGATGTTAAAATCTCTAACTATAATTGTGGGTTTCTCTGTTTTTTCCTTTAATTCTGTCAGTTTTCCTAGCCTAATTCCCTGTTACCATATACTATTGTATAATATAAGCTGCTGGGTATCTTGCCTCTGAAATGAATTTTGTTCCTACCACCACCCCCTTGCTAAACCTACACCACATAATCTGTTTTGTTATGAAATTATTACATGTCAAGGTACCAATTTCTCTATGAGCCCAAGTAGGTTAAGTGCTTTTACACTCCAAAAATTACAGTGATTTAAGGTTTATTTTATGCTCATGTCACAGTCCAATGTGTGTTGCCAAGAAAAGGGTTCTTGTCCACACAGCCATTCAGCACATTGGCTTTTTCTTTAAGTATCTTCTCGCTTCTTCATTACCTCAGAGTCAGCAGTGGATTTCTTGAATCTGGCTAACAACAGAGAGAAAAGAATGTAGTATTGCAGACAAGGTGTTTGGGGTCTGGGCCTTGAAAGGGTATATTTCCCTTTACCTGTGTTCCATTGGAACTCAGTTACTCAGCCATTGTAACTGAAGGAAGAAGCCAAGGAATGTGGACTGGTTGTGTGACCAGGAAGAGAAGGAGATGCATTTTGGTGCGATGTAGCATTACCTCTACAATATACTTCAGTTCCCCACAATCAGCTCCATATTGTGTTTAAGTTACACAATATAACATTTTATTTCATTCTAAGCACTGAAACAAAAGTAAAATTTAGTATAGTGGGTTGCACAATTATTGAATTTCTGCTCACGTAAAATGCCGTGTCTTCCGTTACCTTGGTTGAAAATGATTATTCTCATCTCTGTCATTTTATGGCTTTGGCTTTGAAACTTGGTTAAAATATTTACTATGGTCCTTCAAACAGTAAGGAAGTTGTGGGTTCATTTTTCTCTTTCCCTCTAGGTGGTGAACTCCTTGAGGTAACAGAATTATGTGTTATTAATCTTTGTATCCCAACAGGTGCCTAGCACAAGGCTTCACGTTTGGTTCATAGGCAAGAATACATGTCTGTTGAACGAATTGAGAGGAAACTATAATTCAAGGAGTTTGCAGACTTTCCATTTTTATCATTTGATTTCCTTATTTTATTGTTCTAGAAACTGAGGATCAGAGAAATTCTGTGCCATACCCTTGCTTGTATAGCTAGTAAAATATTTAAACCAGAACTAAAACCTAGCTGTTCTGGTTGGTAGTTGGAGTTTTTTTTTTTTTAACTAATTTGACCATGATTATTTTTTCTCAGTTGAGGTTTAGCAATAAAAATTACATGTTTAGGGGTGCCTGGGTGGCACAGCGGTTAAGCATCTGCCTTCGGCTCAGGGCATGATCCCGGCGTTATGGAATCGAGCCCCACATCAGGCTCCTCCGCTATGAGCCTGCTTCTTCCTCTCCCACTCCCCATTCCCTCTCTGGCTGGCTGTCTCTGTCTCTGTGGAATAAATAAATAAAACCTTTTAAAAAAAACAATAAAAATTACATGTTTAAAAAATTAAAACTTCTGTTGAGAACACCCCTGTTCAAAAAAAATATATTATAGCATTTCATGATAGTGTTCATTAATGTCACTTGTATGTCCCCAAAGTATGTTTCTGTACAGCTTTTTGAAGATTATTTTCATTTTGGCACACTGGATAGGAAAAATATGTGCCAAAAAAGGGCAGCATGATATCATCTTGGAAACAAAGAAGCATAAATTGTGTGCATCAGGCAGAAACTGAAACTTAATTTTTACACTTGAGAGAAAACATATTACATGAATTATTAAAATAATTTCCTTATCTGGTTATCAGAGTTAGAACTGAATCTCATGGGTTTTTTTCAAGACAATGTGTAATGGACAGAAATTGCTGAAATAAGTTAGCCATTTCACTTTTACTTCATGTGATGGTTAATTTCATGTGTCAACTTGATGGGGCCACAAGGTGCCCAGACATTTGATCAAATATTTTTCTGAGTACGTCTGTGAAGGTGTTTCCAGCGGAGATTAAAATTTTAATCAGTGGACTGAGTAAAGCTCATTGTTCATCCTAATGTAGATGGGCCCCATCCAATCAGCTGAAGGCCTGAATAGAACAAAAGGCTGACCCTCCTATGAGTAGTAGGGAATTCCTCTTGCTTGGCTATTTTCAGGCTGGGACATAATTTTTTTTTCCTGTTTTTAGACTTGAATTGAAACACTGGCTCCTCCTGGGTCTTAAGGCTACTGGCCTCTGGACCAGATCTACACCATTGGCCTTCTATGTTCTCAGGCCTTTGGACAGGACTATACCACAAGCTCTTCTGGGTCTCCACCTTGCCAAAGCCAAATGCAGATCTTGGGACTTGTAAGCCTCTGTAATCATATGGGCCCGTCCGTCCTTCCTTCCTTCCTTCCTTCCTTCCTTCCTTCCTTCCTTCTTTCTTTCTTTTATCTATGTATCTATGTATCTACCTATCTATCTATCTATCTATCATCTATCTATCTATCATCTATCTATCTCAGAGTTTCAGGGTTCTTCAGAGAAACAGAATCAGCAGGATGTGTGAGTATGTGTGTGTGTGTGTACCAATTATAATTAATAATTATAGCTTTGAACACTTTGTTCTAAAACCTGTTTACCCACCAAACAGTGCTATAAGAAGGGCAACAAATCTAGGTTTGCTCAGATAACAAAGGGTTAATTGAACCTTTTTAGATAAAAACATATGAAGAAATTTTGATTGGGGTGTTCCAAAAATAGCAATGCTCATGTTTAGAATTCTAAATAAAAATATAATTACTATGTAATTCCTCTTGATTAGCACCTCTGTTCTCATGATGAGCTAGGATTCTGTGATAATGTTAGAAGAATGATACTTAGCCAAAAGTTCAAGTGATATGCCACAAGTATAAGCAGTACAATCCGGATCTCTTCAATTAAGTATGTTTAACAGCAGGTGGGAGGTTATTTTTCTCCACAGAAATAGAATAAAGTTTTTCTGATGGTAAAACTGATTTTTTTTAACAGTGTATCCAAAACAAAAACCTTACACTGATGGCCCTAATGTCTAGTGTTTTATTTTTACATATATCATGTTGAGAAAGTTACTGATAGATAACCCCTCTCCAATAAGAATACTAGATTGTTCCTGTGTATTATAGTAAGGAGTTATGCTGTTACTCATGAGCAACAGGTATTCTCAGTCCATTAAGAGAAAGGCACCATGTTCAAGCCATGTTGTTGAGTTTGTGGGTGTGTTTTTCCCAACTCCAAGTGACTGTGACTTGGATTAACACTGACATTATCATTTTAGCATAGATAGACCTGACCATAATGGAGAATATATTGATTGGCCTGAGGGTATGACTGAAATTTTTTTTTTTTTTAAGGCTCGGTCAGCTGTAGGTTTATTGTGTCCTGTTATGGACAGAATGAAGACACTCAGCATGCTGTTTCAAAGGTCAAGGCTTATCTGATTTCAGTACATCTTTACCTCTGACAGATAATGGAGTCTTAATAGAAGAGAGCTTTTCCTTTTTTTCTCTTTTCTTTTTTTTCCCTTGCCTTCCCTTCCCCTGCCTTCCCCTGCCTTGCCCTGCCTTCCCTTGCCTTCCCTTGCCTTCATCTGCCTTCCTCTGCCTTCCCTGTCTTCCCCTGCCTTCTCCTGCCTTCCCTTGCCTTCTCCTGCCTTCTCCTGCCTTCCCTTGCCTTCTCCTGCCTTCCCCTGCCTTCCCCTGCCTTCCCTTGCCTTCCCTTGCCTTCCCCTGCCTTCCTCTGCCTTCCTCTGCCTTCCCTTGCCTTCCCTTCCCTTCCTTTGCTTAGGTAGATGCACCAGAGGAAATTTATTGCTGTGAAATATGTGCCTTCCAAGTTATTAGGTACCTTTAGAGACCCAAATCCTGTCTACTTTTCTGAGCTTTCCTGAGAATCAAATGCAGTGCTATTTCTTTTGTCATTTCTTTCTGAAAATCTCATTCATGTCAAACAGCTCATGTGTAATTATTTATAAGTGGCTTATTACAAATTTGAACAAATAACTATAAGCCTAGAAGGCAAAATAAGATATTCAGTCTACACACATTTATTGATCAGCTAATATATGGCAGGAAACAACTTTGGCCCTGGGAATACCAAGTTGAATAATACTTATTTCTTGATTTAAAAAAAGAAAATGGTGGTGTGTTTTGGGATTACTACTTTAAGTAATGGTGAAGTAATTTGGTTAGAATAATCCTCCCAGAGATAAGATTTATAAAATCTGGAAATAATGTATTTGTATGTATATGTATATATCTATATCTATATATCTATATTTATATCTCTATATATGTATATCTGTATCTACCAAACAACTTGAAGGCAGCAAATAATGACTAACACCAGCTAAAAATGACAGAGGATGTTACCTTTGAAAGATGAAATATAACAGGTGATATTTGTTATTTTGAAGCTTTTTGCTTGTGTGTATGCTCAAACCTGCAGAAGCTTCTGAGGGCAAAAAGTCAATGTCTTACTGCCTTGAGGAATCAGGGAATAGAGTCTGTGGCTAGAAAAATAGCTTTAAAGTTAGGGAGAAATCCTGGAAGGAAGAGATATAAAGTGACTTAGGCCCCAAAATTGCACTGAACATGAGAAATAGGAAGACCGGTAGGAGAAAGAAAGGAAGAATGAAGGGGGGTAAACAGAAGGGAGAATGAACCATGAGAGACTATGGACTCTGGGAGAAAAACTGAGGGCTTCAGAGGGGAGTGGGGTGGGGGATTGGGATAGGCTGGTGATGGGTATTAAGGAGGACATGTATTGCATGGAGCACTGGGTGTTATACACAAACAATGAATCATGGAACACTGCATCAAAAACTGGGGATGTACTGTATGGTGACTAATATAACAAAATAAAAATTATTAAAAAAAAAGAAAATCCACTAAGATACTTAGTGCTAAACTGGCTAAACTGTCTGGCATTCTTGGGGAAAATTCTGTGGGGCCCAACAAAACAACAACAACAACTAACAAACAAAATAAACAAACAAATGAGAAAACACAGCATCTGGAAGTTGAAAGAATTTTGCAGAAATATCAGATTGTGGTCTCCCCTGGGGAACAGAATTTGGAGTTTGAATCTAAGCAAGTTATCTGGTTCTAGAAGAAAAAATTATCACTCACCACAGTAACATAGCAATATCTAGTTTCTACAACTTATTATCCATAATATCTAGTGCATGAAGAAAATAAATGTAAAAAAACAAAAATTGACCCATACTCAGGAAAAAGCAGATAATATAAATTGATCTTTCAATAACCTGGATGATACGATTAGCAGAAAAGGACTTTGAAGCAGCAAGTATAAATATTTTTAAGGACATAAAGGAAGATATATGTGTAATGAATAAAATGATGAAGAGTCTCAGCAAAGGAATGAAAACTAAATAAAAAGGATATTCTATAGCTTAAATATGCAACTGCAATATACAGTAACTACACTTTGAAGATAACAGAGAAAAAGAGTACACGTATTTGAAGATGGATTAATAGAAAGTATCAATGTGAAGAATAGAGAGAAAAAGGATTGAGGTAAAATGAACAGAGCCTTAGAGAGGTGTAGTCAATACTAAGTGGTTTGACATACAGGAAATTGGAGTTCTAGAAGGAGAGGAGAAAGATAATAGGATAAAAAAATAGAATCTAAGTCCTACATCATAGGGCCTGAACCTATCTTGTTCTCGGTTGTAGCCCAGTACCCAGGATACTGTAAATACTGTGCAAGTGCATGTTTAATGATTATTAACACCTTCATGAATACAATATAGCTTCAGAGACTAAGCAAATACATTGTCTAAGTACTTGCTTTATAAAATCATGGTGAATAATTAGGTGAATATATGTGTAGGGATCTTGGGGTGGTGGGTGGGTTCTGGTAATATCTGACTCTTCAGAATATAAAAGTGGACATACTGGGTGCTATGGTGAATTATTTTGGTTAATTTCATGGTTCTAGGGGCTCCTGGGTGGTGCAGTTGTTAAGCATCTGCTTTCAGCTCAGGGCATGGTCCCAGGGTCCTGGGATCGAGCGCCACATCAGGCTTCTCCACTGGAAGTCTGCTTCATCCTCTCCCACTCCCCCTGCTTGTGTTCCCTCTCTCGCTGACTGTCTCTCTCTGTCAAATAAATAAATAAAATCCTTAAAAAAAGAATTCATGGTTCTAAATCATCAACTCCTCTGTTTTTATCCTGATTTTCCAGTGACCAGCTTTATTTTTTCTCTCATGTTCTATTTCTGAGGCCTATGCTGGGATGCCAAAATAGAAGTGTACCATTAATTATTGAGTAGCCTTAGCCGTCTGGTCAATAGAGTGACATTCAAACTGCACCAAGTTGACATGCTTGACACTTGGGTCAAGGACTTGCAAAACAAAATGAGTTAAATATGGAGCAGGGACACTGTGTAAGAACAGAGACTGATAGGAAAGGGAACCAAATATGATGACTCACTGTCTTCACAGTAAAGACCTGGGATCTTACTTAGATAAATTTCAGGAGTTATTGTTTAAGCTCTGGATATTTCAAGGTGCATGTATGTGAGCCCTGGAAAAATACAGTGAATCCGAGAGTCTTGTTTCTTCCAACTCTGGGCAAAACCAAAACTGAGGGTAATGATAGCCCATGTAATATATGGTCTTTTTAATGGTGCTCAGATGAATATCAGATAACTGAAAGCTCTGGAGTGAGGGCACACATTGGCAAGAAAGAAGAGGAATAATAATTTTGTGAAGGGAAGTGCTTTTGTTTTGTTTTTGTTTTTGATGAGTTCATACATCTATGGTGTAGTTCTTTTCAAATGTACTCTAATGATAAAATAAAGTTCAATATTTTGTGAAGCATTTCGTGTGCAGGAAAGAAAGTGAGGGAAAGAAAAATTTCACCCGGGGTGTAGTGAAACTAACACTTAAAGCCAAGTGACCTAGCCACATACCATTTTTTTCCCCTAATCAAAAACTTTGAGTAAGACTTTGGGTAATCATGTCTTTTCTCTAAACTTACATTCCTCGTATATAACATAAGAGTTTCTTTAGTCCTTTTCAGTTTTGTGAAAGAGACAAAAGAAAAACATATTATAAGTGTTGGCAGTTATTTTCCATAGAGAGAACCATGTAACTACCCCAAGGATTGCTTCTGCTTTTACGTGCCCACCAATACCACTATTACATATTTAAGCAAAAACATACATGGCTAACCCATAGACTTCCTTGGGTAATCCTGTAATTATCTGGTAAGTTGAAAATTTGGGGAAGAAGTAAAAGTACTTTTAATAACAGGAAGCCTAAGGAATTTGTGGAGATACTGGGGAATTTCTTTTCCTCTTCACTCTACTGCTGTGTTGTTTCTTCAAAGGCACGAGTCCTTATTTATTCATTCTACAAATATTTATTGATCACCTACTACATACTAGGCACTATTTTAGGAGATGTAAATAGAACAGAAATCCCTGCCCACGTGACACTTGTAGTTTGAGACTTATTCCCTTTTGTGACCAATCCCTGTGTAAGTTATAAGTTGATCCTCACTGTTTTTAAAGGAAAATGAACTCCAGTATTAAAACAAATGGGTGGAAATGTTCAGTGTTGAATAAAGAAACGTTCTGCCTGGGAAATAAGATGGTGGCAGACAAATGTGCCTGCTTGGAACCTGAGAGGATAGAATTCTACAAGTCCTGCATCACGTTTTGTCCCTGTAGATGGAAAGAGCCAACACATTCAATGCCAGATCCATCCAAAGTCACCCATTTTTATATAAAACCATCTAGCCCAGACACAACCGTCATATGTTACAATTTTCCCTGCCAAAAAACTAATTGGCTCAGGCTGACTTTGAATTAATCCCAGATTTACACAAAACTTGCTGAAATGTTTGTCTACCTCAAGAAAACTTTTGATAAACTCAGTTCCTGGTTTCAGATTTTTACAAAAACTTGAAACCAAGCAAGATTTTCTTGGTTTCCTGTTTGGTACGAAGGTATTACAAACTCTAATTATGAGGCCTCAAGGGAACACAAGGGAAGACAGACACAAAAGGAAGAATCTCTGAGACAGGTAATTAAGGAGAAAAAAACAACAGGAAAACAAATAAGAATGAGTAGCTTGGCTGAAATTGCAAAATTATTAATAATATATTTATATTTAAAATGTTTATATGGTTTAATGCTATTTAACAGGTCTGCATTTCTGGATGCATTTTATTCTTAAAAGTTAGGAATTTTCAGAATGAATGCCAAACCTTTACAGAGGATGATCCATAAATAGAAAATATGGATCAAAGCACTCTCTCTTCCACCCTCAACCCTGTAAAGTTTCATATTTCCCCCTTTTTATTGACATTCAAAGATGAGTTAGCATAAAATGGAAAAACAATTCACTTGGAAATGGTGTTTGAGCCATATATAGAGCATACCACACAGTTGAGATTTAAATGATCAAATTACTTTGCCTTTGGGTGACTTAATCAACAAAATCAGTCCTGATATTTGATTTCAGTTTTTTTATTTAAAACGTGCCAAGTAATCAGATTGTGTTGTTAAATTTTCCCTCATCCATCCTTAGTTTTAGGTCAAGGTACATCAAGAGAGTCGACTCTGATGGCTTTTGTTCTTGACTTTGACTTGGTAAGATCTTTCAAATTTGAGGACAATTGAAGTGTTTTTATTTTTAAGTCAGGGAAGCTTATTTCCTCTAAGTGTTGTTTTGATACTGAAGATCCTTTCTATTGAAATGGAAACATCTGTGAATATGTTGTTATTTCATTAATGAAGTAGATCTGCCCTATCCTAGGAGGTATATAAACTCAAGGATTTATTCACTTAATACAATATGAGAATAGTGCTAGAGCATAAAACCAGATGACAAATTATGTTGAACATATACATGTTTTAAACAAAATTTAAAGAGGGCAAGAAGGGGTAGTATAAGTGGAGATGGCTGCAGTTTAGCTGGGTGGTTAAGGAGACTTAGGGATTGGAAGGGAGTGATTAACATGCAAAGTCAAGAAAATGGTAGGATTAAAGGAAAGAATTGAGGAGGAAGACAAACTGATAAGAACATATTTACTGAAGTTATTTTCTCTTGCTTAGGATGTCTGAATGGCCCAATNGAAGGGAGTGATTAACATGCAAAGTCAAGAAAATGGTAGGATTAAAGGAAAGAATTGAGGAGGAAGACAAACATAAGAACATATTTACTGAAGTTATTTTCTCTTGCTTAGGATGTCTGAATGGCCCAATAGACTACCTTTGATACACTTGGTAAGATAGGGAGATCCATTGTTGGTTTGACAGCAAAGCATGAAAAATTAGTACTCACTTTGTCTTTGTTTTGTGGTTTGTTTTTTTTGGAAGGGATTTCTAAAATTATTATGTTCCATTAGCCAACATATAGTACATCATTAGTTTTTGACGTGCTGTTCAGTGAGTCATTAGTTGCGTCTAACACCCAGTGCTCATCACAACATGTGCCCTCCTTAATGCCCATCACCCGGTTACTCCATCCCCCCACCCCTCTCCCTTCTGTAACCCTCAGTTTGTTTCCTGAAGTCCAGAATCTCTCATGGTTTGTTTTGTTTATCTTTTAAAAAATCACATGTGATTTTGGGACACCTGGATGGCTCAGTCGGTTGAGCGTCTGACCCTTGGTTTTGGCTGGGGTAATGATCTCAGGGTCCTTAGATTGAGCCTCATATGGGGCTCTGTGGTCAGCATGGAGTCTGCTTGAGATTCTTCTCCCCCCCAACCCTGTGTGTGTGTGTGTGTGTGTGTGTGTGTGTATACACATCAAGTAACACTGTTCAGCTATGAGAAAGAAGGACATCCTGCCATTGGATGAAACATCAACATCATGGATAAAACTTGAGGGCATTATGCTAAGTGAAATAAATCAGACCAAGAAAGACAAAACTGCCTGGCATCACTTACATGTGGAAACTATTAAAAAAAAATCAAGCTCATAGAAACAGTGCAGAAGAGTTAGAAAAGTGGTTGCCAGGGGGTGGGGGAAATACAGTGAAGTTGGTAAAAGGATACAAACTTTCAGCTATAAAATGAGTAAGGTCTGAGGATCTAATGTGTAACATGGTGACTATCATTGATAACAACTTACTATATAACAAAGAACAGAATTGAAATATCCTTGTATATATACATGTATATATGTATATGTGGTAACAGATGTGTTAACTGGATGGGAGGAATCCTTTCACAGTGTATACAAATATCAAATCATCACGGTGTACACTTCAAATGTTTCACCATTTTATATGTCAACTACACCTCAATAAATCTGAAAAATAAATTATTAAGGATAAATGCCACAAGAACAAATCTTGAAATACACCAAAGTTTAATACCGTTGAAATAAAATTATAATGTAGTGATCCAAAAGTAATGAGCCAATACCAATATTATCAATTTACAAATGTGTCTTTCCCATTTGATCATAAAATTCTTGATAGCAGAAACTGTTTTTTTTCTCAATTTTGTTTCCTGAAGTTCAATCCAGGGCCTGGCATATAATAAGGAGCCTATAGTTATTGAATGGCTAAAAAATAAACTATGTGGGGGTAAAGATAATTTATATTTGCAGTATATAATAGTAGATGTTATGGCAGTATGACTAAATAATCTTATTTCCTTTCCTTTTTTAATGAAAATCATAAAATAATCGATTTTATAGATTAGTTTCTAAGGAACCTCCCACAAACTACTTTTAAGAAAGAAGTACACTCCTTCTTAGGCAGTGAAGGGTGGTGTTCTGTTTTGTCGTTTTTTTTGTTTTATGTTTTTTTCTTTTCCTGCCTTATTGTATACTGCCTCGTCTTAGGTGATAGATACTGATCTGCGAAGTTCGGCCTCAGTTCATATTTTTTGTCAGAATATTCATAAATTTTTATTACATGGTTAGTCCTTTCTTTTCCTGCAGAAAATATGGAGACCCATGTATAATAAAAATAAGTCAGTGTTTATTTTAAGTAATTCTATATTCTTCCATTTCCATTTTAAAAAATTTTAAGTCTTTTTTTTTTTTTTTTTACCACACTAAGGACATTAATATTTTAAAAGAAGCACAAACTTTCCATCAAAGGGACAAATCTGGAATTCTTTTCTTTACTAGGTTTTGTTTTTGGTTTTTTGAGTTTTTTTTCCCTTATAAATAACTCTTTGTCCTCTTGAATAATGGAATTATTTGACACACCCTCACCTCAAATTTCATTTTGAAGGTGAGCCTCACTTGTTTACTCCAGTCAATGCTGCAAATAGGTACTTCTGACTTTGTTACTGCAGTTATAGTCCATGTATAATAATGATGATAATATAAAATGTTCACATCATGCTTACTGTGTAACTGCCACAGTTTTAATCACTTACATTAACATCCCCACTTTTAGCTAGTCACAGGGAGGATAATAATTTACCTAAGATCACATAGTAAGTGGTGGAGCTAAGATCAAGACCCAGGTAGTCTTCCTCTAGAATGTGCACTTTTTCTCACTATGGAGATCTAAAGTTTCAAAATCCCAAATTAAGAAATGAATCGGCATGTATTAATTTACTCATGGGTGCAATAGGGAAGCATATTTCCATTCAGGGCTGTCCCCCCAAATTAGGAATACAGGGTCACTATGACTAGGACATATCTTCTTCCTCAAAACCAAGTCTTAATTCTAAGGTCTGCCATGGTGTGGCTTTCCTAAATTAGCAGACAGAAGTGATAAAAGATGTATGAAGAGTATCATTGTGTGGATTTAGCAAAAATTGCTTCAATTTTTATTATATTAGGTACCTAGTGATTTTGAAAAGTAGTGTGTTTATTTCAAATAAAAGGAATTATCAAGAGATTTTAAAAAGACAGCCAAGAGCACAGATACTGTTACTATATAAAAATGATGCATTTTAGATCTGAGGTACTCTCAGTTGGGGACTAAATAATTCAAAGGACTTCCCTTTTTAGTGTTTAATACATGTTTCTGCCAATTTACTAAGCAGAGATAAGCAACTCTTTATTTGCATACGATTATTTGGGGTTAAAATTTCAACTAAAATTGAGGTATTCAAATTTAGCTCATCCACGATGACACCCTGAAGTCAGGTTTTTGTTATCAAAATGCTTGCAGAAAGCCTCAAGGATGGAAAGAATGTCTAATATTCCTATTTTATAGTGTCTAGTATTCTTTCTTTCTTTTGCTTTCTTGCTTTCTTGCTCTCTTTCTCTCTTTCTCTTTCTTTCTCTCTTTCTTTTTCTCTTTCTTTCTTTTTCTTCTTTCTTTCTTTCTTTCTTTCTTTCTTTCTTTCTTTCTTTCTTTCTTTCTTTCTTTCTTTCCTTTCTCCTTTCACCTGCAAATAACATTTTATCTTCAGTATAATTAATGAAAAATATTGAGTGATAATCTTCAGACTGGGGATTGAATAATAACAGCATAGAAAGAGAGTAAGTTCAACTTAAGTTGGATATAAAGCAAAGAACAAGCACATTTGAAGTAAAACTTGTTCTCGAAACTAAATTGTTCTCCCTCTTCATGCATGTACAATCTTGGTGTTATGAGAAAGATGTAGAAAGTTCCCAAGTTTCGCCCCTTTCTGCAATGCTACGTTGTCTCTTCTTTGCTGATTCATTTTTACTTGTCCTTTAAATTTTTGCTTCAAGTGTCATCCCTGGCAAAACTTTCTTGATTCTGTTTTGTCACTTTTCTCCAAGCTTCCAAAACACCCTGACAGCTCTATCATTGTATTTATCTCATTGATTTGGAATTGTCTGCTTACCCATATACTCTCATGTACTTGAATCTTAGATCTTCAAGGATGAAGTTTAAGTCTTATTTATCTTTGTAGCACAACGTTTAGTACAACATGGACATTCTATAAATGTTGAAATAAATTTAAAAGCTACATTGGTATTTTAGTCATGCAGCAGTGGTCAAAATCAAATTATACTTCTTTTTAGACTTTTTCTTCGACAAATTGCTAATTATTAGGCTTTTTAGAACATGATGGAACTTGTTTAGCCTGGTTCCCCGTTGTGAAATTCAGAGCTTGGGCAATTTAAGCATATCTTTGCAAATATAAGCTTATTTGCATAAGTTTATGTAACAAATGACAAATGGCCTTGGGTGATGAAAATAAAAAACCCAATTCATCCATTTCTTTTCATATAGGCATTAAAAAAATTCTAAAAAATTGAGATGTATACATGTATGGTAAGGCTTATATTACATGGGCATATATGTACAATGTATGTAAATAAGTATTTATAAAATACATAGGTACACAATTTTAATATAGTGGGGTAAGGAAGTCATTAATTTGGTGAAATATAATGTGATATGCTCAATTTTTTTTTTCTTTTAATGCATAAGATTTGCATTCAGACATGGACTTGAATTCTGAGCTATGTGACTTTGGACAAGTTATTTAAACTGTCTCATCCTCAGTATTCCTCATGTGGCACCAATAATACGTATCTTGCAAAATTCTAATTAGGATCAAATGAGATATTATATTTAAAGTGTTTACCATCATTTCTGCCATCTAGCAGGTGGTCAATAAATGATGGCCTTGTTTTTGTGGTTATTGTCCTAACATAAAAACAAGGGATTTCAGTAATGTTTATTTTCTTCCTTGACTTTAGTTTCCTCATCTGTCCAATGGTAATTCCATTCTTTACCTTGCTGGTGGTTATGGAGGTCAAAAAGGATAATGTCTCTGAAGGTACTTTCTAAAATGAACATTGTTACACAAAATAAACTAACAACTAAAGCTATTTTGTTTTTATTTTAAAGAGTGGAGTCCTGGCATGACACAAAGTAAAATGTTGCAGTTCTATATGTTACAGAACAACCCCTCTCAATTTCCTGCATGACTTCTTTTTCATTTTCTACTATCTGGTCACCAAGACTGTTATGGTTTCCTTCGCTTCTCACTGTGTGGGAGACCTAATCAGTACGGAAGCAGTCTCCACCAATTAATTGGAGGAAGCAATTGTCTATTTTTCTGATTGTATACAAAACCCTAGGCTCTGTTTTATCAGTTTAAACAGGTTTGCTACATGAGTGCATCCTCAAAAATGCCAGTAAGTGCTTTCGGGCTTAAAAAAAAAAATAGGTCTAAGTGAAGTTTTATTTATTCCATTAAACATTCTTTCCAAGTCTGCCTGTGTCTCTTTGTCATAGTTCTAATGTTTCAGTCAAACTTGGTTTGATCCTTGAAATGTTCCTCAAATTCATTCTTCTTTCCAGTATTGGTATTTATGTAGTCACACTAAGCCTGAGCATTTCAGCTTGACAAAATTCTGCTCTGAAAAACTATAGCCCTACTTATTTTCAAGAGCTATTTCTTTTTCTTGGAATTTAATAGCACAATTTAGGGTCCTTTAAAGGTTTGTTGAAAACATTGTATAGCAAAAAGCCAAAAGATGTTATATTTGCACTTGTTTCTGAGCAAGAAAATTCTCAGGAAATTGAAAATAGCTGAAAATTATTATTTGTTAGTAATGCCCCTCCAGAAGACTCAAGATACCATAACAGTTTTTATTTTTCAGTTTTCAAATAACTCCCTTTTCTATAGATTTCCATGTGGAATATAAAATCAACAAGATCATGACTTTACTTCCTTGGCTGTTATTGTATACTCCTCTTTGGAATTGTCAGGCTGTGCTCCTACGCCCTTACTGTTCGATAATAGATCTTCATTGTTCAAAATTTTACACCTTTCCAAGGTACTAAGTCCAAAGTGGACCATGGAGACTACTAAGTGTGAATTCCAAGATGTTTAGCAAAAAATTCACGGAAGACCTCTTACTCTTGGAGAGGCCAAGGTTAAAAGCATGAACTTTCTTGTTAGATTAAAAATCAGTTCAAAATCTAGTGTTAGGTTTTAAAAACTGGATGACCTTGTGCAAATTATTTTACTTCTCTGAGTTTTAATTTCCCTTTCTGTAAAGCAAGGAGAGTAGTACCCGTTTTATGAGGTAAAGTTGAAATTAAATAAGACAATAATTACTATGATTATAGTTTGTCATTAAAACAAAAACTGAGCCAGAACACAGTGGAGAAGTGAGATTCCCCTACATTCTTGAGTAGTTCTAAAATACAACATGTTCCATATGGCATTTGAATCAAGGAGGCTTTTAACCTTAAGAAACAGGAATCCCAACTGTTCTGACTTATACAAACAGGGGCTTACTTAATTATTTATCTTCAGAGAATAGTGCAGAGGTAGACAATTGTTGTTCTGGGTTTAGAAACTTTATGATATCAAAATTAATATCTCTGAAAAATCTCTTGTACTTTACCTCATGGTTGCAAGAATGTTGCTGTAACCCCAGCACTCACACAGATGTAAAAATCCTTACCAGAATATTACCAAGGTGAATCAAATACTGTATAAGAAGGATGAAACATCATGACTAAGTTATTTTTTCCAGCAAGGTTTTCATATCGTGTACATGCACAGTGAAAACCAATGTAAGCAACCATATTAAAAATGTTTTTGAAAACATTAAAAAACCTGTAGGATCATCTTAATAGTTGTAGGAGAAGCATTTGATGAGCTTAAATATCCAGCAAACCAGGAAATAAAAGGGAACTTCCTCAATCAAATAAATGACATCTATGAAAATCTATAGCTGACATTATACTTAATAATAAAACACTGAATGCTTTTCCCCTGACATTGTGAATAAGGCAAGAATGTTCATTCTTATAGTTCCTGATAAACATTGTAATGGAGGTCCTAGCTCATGTGATTGGAAAAAAAAAAAGGACATAAAAGGCATATAGATTGGAAAGGAAGAAATAAACTGTCACTCTTTACAGATTATATACAGATTATATAATTCTTTATGTAGAAAGTCTTATGAAATCAACCAAAAAGCTGCTAGAGAGGCACCTGGGTGGCTCAGTCGTTAAGCGTCTGCCTTTGGCTCAGGGCTTGATCCTGGCATTCTGGGATCGAACTCCACATCGGGCTCCTCTGCTAAGAGCCTGCTTCTTCTCCCCCACTCCTCCTGCTTGTGCTCCCTCTCTCACTGGCTGTCTCTCTCTCTCTCTGTCAAGTAAATAAATAGAATCTTAAAAAAAAAAAAAGCTGCCGGAATAAGTGAATTTACAAAGGATCACAGGATACAAAACCATACAAAAAATCAGTTGGATCTCTGTGTACTCGTAATGAACAATTGGAAAAACAATGCCATTTATGATATAATCAAAACAAAATAGAGACAAATTTAACAAAATATGTATTTATGCAAGAAAAATAAAAATGTGAAAAATATATCCACACAAAGACTATCATATTCATAATAGTCCCAAACTAGAAACAACCCAAATGTTCATCAACAGATGAATAGGTAAACAAATTATGACATATCCAAACAATGTAATGTTATCTAGCAGGAAAAAGCAATAGACTATTGATACACTCAGCAACATGAAAAAAATCTCACAGACATTGTGCTAAATAAAAGAAGTCATACACAACAGACCACATACTCTATGGATGGATCCTTATTTACAGGAAGTAGATCGGCCATTGTTTGGATTGAGGCACGTGGAGAGTGTTGACTGTAAAGTGGTACAAGAAAACTTCTGGGGATGATAGAAATGTTCTATATTTTGATTATGGTCATATTTGTCAAAATTCATGGAAAAGTTGACATTATATGGGTACATTTTTTTTTCTGTGTGTAGATTATACCTTGAAAAGATTGATTTATAAAGAAAAAAGGAATGTTAACCTTTAAGTCACAATTATACGTGGAAAATGTTCTAGGTAGAAAGGGCAGGGTGGTGATGCATCATTGACTAGAAATGATACAACTGTCCTCAGAAGGTAGGGAGTTAACACTGGTGCCTACGTGGTAATCAGAACCTGTTGAGTCGCTTCGGGGAAGAAAACACTGAGCAGCAAAATTCTAAAGTGAATGAAAATATGTCCAATTTACAATCAAATAAAAATGCTGTGGGCATAAAGCCAAAGAATATTCTTGGATTGGACTTTGTTTAGCACTCTAAATTTAACCAGCTAGAATTCTTTAAGTACATTTCTATTCAACATTTTGAAGTGAAGTATTTACTTCTTATTTGAGAAACTACACTTCCTCTGAAAGACAGAAGAAGGTTCATTTTTCTTTGTAATAAAGAATGGGGTGGTTTATTATAGCTTTAGTATATAATGAGCACAATCTGCAAACATCTCCGTGCCCCTACACACACACACACATTGGGGCAAATTTGAGCCAAGGCTGGTGAAAAGCTAGAGGATATAAATTGAGCTGTACTTAGAGAAGTGATATTGCTAACTTCCATCTTGTGAATAGAGATACATGTAAATCAGATAAACAGAAGAAAGAGCTTTATGATATGTGATATAACATTAAAATTGTTGATCGTGAACCAATATATGTGATGTGGGAAGTTTCCCAATAGTACATTACTCTACAACACATCTTCAATTTTCATAAGCCTGGAAGGTTCTTTTATTATTTTTTTCTATTTTCCAAAACCAAGTCTTTCTTCCAAATAAATGGAATGTATATTTAAAAAACATAAACTTCCCCACTTATTATCTTGACACTCATTCTATTGTGTGGATTGGTTCATAAATTATCCAGACAATAAAAATTCTTTTCACTGTAGCATTTGACATAACAATTAAAGCAGAATATTGAACTAGTTTTAACAAATTTGGGGAAGCAATTTATTTTCTTTATCAGGAGATGTTGTTCCCTTTAGGGAATTGAAAATTATATCCAAGATACTAATTTCCTCATAAAGAGATTTGGAGGGATTATTTTTCCCATAGAGCCAATATTCCAATTAATTCATCCAAAGAAGGAGATTTCTCAAGTTGAGCCAAACTCAAAGCACCAGAGTATGATGTCATGAATTTTAAAAAGGAAACCACTCTGCCAGATACTTGAGGTTCCAGTGCACACACACTCCGTGATTCACAATTAGGCTGATCGACTACATGATTTGTCGACTAGTCTTTCTGCTAGGTAAACACCTCTCAACACTGAAAGCTGGCTGTTTCCCTTTTCTCAAAAATCTATTTGGGACAACATTTAATAAAATTCTTATTCTTTACAATATCCAGTCTTTTCAAAAATGCTCCTAAATATTCTTTGCCTCAAAAAGAGTGCTGAGACATGAAGACATTTGAAAAGGCAAAACGAAAGCTAGATAACACAGGAAAACTTACTTGCTTCCTATGCTTATAAACACTTGCACTAACATGGGTCTGATATTTGGTTGTGTCATTTTCAGTAATGTAGCCAGACTGATTGTTGTTCTGGGTTTTTCTCTTCAGTGTAGGAGCTTCTGTATGGACAACCATGAAGCTTTACACCATCGCATCATGGCTGAAGTGAAGCGAGAACCAATGCATCTAAATGAAAAGGATAGAAATCATTAAAAAAAAATGAAGGCAAAGGTATTCCCTTTAGTCTATTGAGTATTTCCCCACTTTATTTTCCAGACACGTGTTGAAATATGAAGCTATCTGGCTCAAAATTTGGCACCTGGGGACACTAAGTGACATTGTGCCTAGAGAAAGCACCCTACTATACAACTCAAGTCATATTAAAAAGGAAGAAGAAAAATATCTAATTCTAAAACAAGAATGAACAGTGTTAATAAGGAGTTTATGAGACATGTTTTCAAGGGTTTTGTGTGTGTGTGTGTCAACAAAACAAAAACATAATCCATGTTTGTTCACGAATACTCAGAAATGTAAGATTTCCTGTACTAGAATGTACGGAAGGGAGACATACATATTACTGCTGGTGCTCAAAACATATTTCATGGAAAAAAATGTAAAGCAACCAACTAACAGAGCTTCCAGACTGAAGGGAGGCTTATATGGCTGTATAGCCTGCCTAAATATTGCTATGCTTGTAGACAGTGTGTATGACTTGTTTTGAAGCTGCCAGTTAAACACTTGGGGTGACAGAAGGCATATCTTCAGTGATCTATTTGAACTTTAAGAGAATGTGCTGAATTTTAAAGAAAGTGTAAGAGAGAAGGGAACTGCTATTATGAACTGAATGGGTGCAATGATCAGTCTGGGTATATTACATAGCTTACTTATCAGACTAAAAAGGCAATGTATGGATATTAGTGAGACTTGCATTTAGGGTATAAAAAAGTGATCCACACTCTTTCTTGGGGACAGGTTATAACTGGAAGAAGTCATTTTTGAACCAACTGCATATTTTAAAGAATAATTTCATGTAAATATGGTGATAATTAGCACATGGAGAGCTTTGGTTTGGAGAACAAGTATAAGGCTACCATCCTAATAACAACTTAACATGTTTTGCAATTACTTAGAACTTTAGGTCATCAATGTAATGGACAAATGGTAGCCCAGATGCCAAGAACATTGAAAGAACTACAGGAATTTATCATCCAGAACCAAATGCATGAGTGCACAGTTGAACAAGTGAAATAATTGACCAATACCTCCCTGTTTTTCTCTATCTGGGTAGTACCGAAAACTATTTAATAATGTTAAACAGAGAATATCTTTGGCTGAAATGATTTCCACAAAGGTTGGGAAGAGGCACTTTTTATATCAGACTTACCCAAAAAAATAATCTCTCCCAACTAGAGCTAGAGTGGTATAAAACATCTTCCATAAAAGTGAAATACCTCATAGAACATTCAGACAGGAGAAGAATGGAAAATTAGGGAAATGCACTAATAGAGAGATACTTTGAACAAGAGAGTCTGGAATTTTACAAAGTTTCTTAGAAGCATAGGTGACTTCCTAAATTATTTATGATTAAGAATAGACTTCAGTTACAGAAAGTGCAATGGAGGATTTTCTTCTTTATGTTTGAATGTGAATTAATTTCATTGGGGAGAATGAAAACTATCTCAGTGTTAATGGGCTTTGCATGAAAAAGTGTGCATGTGCGCGCGCACACACACACAGACAATATTAGATAGACTTATTGTGGTCACGTATAACCTCTAAATTTCCATGGCTTCAAGTAGTATTTATTTTTCGCTGACAAGTGTGCAAATTGGCTGCAATTCTATTTGGTCATGATCATTTCTATTCTACATGTCCCCCAGTTCTTGAACCCAGCATGACAGACTGGTTTCTATATGGACTATATTGATGTTTTCATAGCCTAGGGCAGGAATGCAAGAAGCAAAAACAAAAAATTAAAATAAAATATTAAAGAATGCAAGGTCATTTAAAGCTTCTGTTTGAATATGGCATGTATTATGTCTGCCCATTTTCCACCCCAAAGAAAGTTGCATAGTCAGCCCTGAAAATGATGTAGGGAAGTATCCTCCACCTGCTTTGAAGCATAGCAACTCACATGGTAAAGAACATGGATTTTCTTTTCTTCCTTCCCTTTCCTTCCCTATCCTTCCCTTTCCTTCCCTTTCCTTCCCTTTCCTTTTCTTTTCACAGACGACTAAGCAAAGAGTTGGAGAATTTTAACAATCTACCACAGATACATATCCTATATGTATGTTAACTCTCTAGTAAAGTATATACTTCTCGTTACAACTTGTGGTTTTAGTTGTTCAAAATACTTGTTCAAGTTCAGTTAACTTGTCAGGTTTTTAGCTATCTGCACTAGGACTTTGTTGAATATAATAAATTGTCATGCTTAGACTAGGTAGATTGAACCCCTTTTAGAAAATTGCCTTAAGAAATTCTGGGTATAACAGACTACGCATAGAGAGTTTTTAAGGAGAGAATTAAAAGCGTGTTTAATAAACTATGATACCAAGTTGAAATTTCAGAATACTGCTCAAAATTTGTTTTAATACAAACAATAGCATACTGTTCTAGAATTCATCCATCTCAACTCTAGAAATTTTGCACAAATGCCTTCCCATAGGCCCGATTTTATTTTACTAACTTTTACTAATCCTTTAAACTCAGAGAATAAGCAGGATGGGAGAGCCAAAACTGGAAAATTTGGATGTCAAAGACATTAATACGGTAATAGACATAGGCTGAAAAGGCAAAGCTAAAATAAAAGTAATAAAACACAAATTCATTTTTTTTATCTCATTGTTGAAACCCCCACACAGCAACTTCAAGGGCAAAGCTCTCTCAGTTGTTTCTATATTGAGAAAGATAATTTTATTTCTATGACATTTCTATTTTCCCAGGTCAGGGATAGGCTCTTTGGTGGCAGTGTTGGTCCTTTCTTGTGAGCATGAATCTTCTTTGTACTGCTGGCCTTTCCTGACACTTTGAGAGCAATGTGGAAGAGCGTTGGAGGCACAGTCACGGAGCCAGCTAGGAAGCAGTGGGAAGGAGGAGAGGAAGCAGGTGGGGAGGGGAATTAACAGCTTTGTAGAGAGTCGTCTTGATATGTGAAATACACTGTGACTTCTGATAGAGACCATAAAATGCTGAGATTCACAAATTATATATTGACTGTAAAGTGTGAAGATAAATATAGAATATTTGCCTAATAAGCTGTTTTTATGTCTTCCATCTGGTTGCATTTGAAAAATATTACATCAAAAATATACTTAAGAATGTAAACCAATCAAAGCAAAGGCATATGAAGTGACGTGTTTTTTCCCCCCCCCTGCAGATCTGGGCTTTCATCTGGTATCTTTTCCCTTCAAACCTGAATAAATTCTTTTATCACTTTTTGTACTATAGGCCTACTAGAGATGTATTATCTCAGTTTTTGTCTCTCTGAAAAAAACTTATTTTGCCTTCACTTTGAATGATTGTTTTTGCCAGGGTGGAATTATATGCAGTCAGGTTTTTTTTTTTTTTCTTTTTTTCTTCCTGCTGTTTAAAATTGTTGTTTCATTGTCTTTTGGCTTCAATTGCTTGTAAGGAGAAGTCGCCATAATTCTTATTGTTGCCACTTTGCACATAGTATGTCTCTTCCCACTCTAGCTTTAGAAAGTTTTCCTCTTTATCTTTGATTTTCAGCATTTTGATAAGAAGTGGCTATCTGTGATTTTATTTTTAGCCCTATTTAATTTTGCTTGAGTTTCCTGGCATTTTTGGTCTGCGGTTTTATTTATTCACTTATTTCTTGACAATTTTGGGAAATTCCCACCCATTATCTCATCAAATATTTCCTTTGCTTTGTTCTCTTTCTCCTCTTCTTTCAGTTAAACCATGAGATACTTGTCTTCCTGCTCTCAGATATGGTGTTTTGGGCCTCAGTTTTCCTCCTTGAAAATTAGTTGAATTAGATGATTGTTTTCAACATTCTTGACTCTTAGTACACTATGATTTAAACTCAAATTTTAATCCAGGCATTTTGTGTGGGGACACAACAGGTGCAAGTCTGTCTGGCGAGTGGAAGTTTTTCCTGGTTGTTATTCAAAGGTTGGAAAATAGAGGGGACAGACTCAAGGTATATTCTACTTACCTTGGCACTTACTTTTTGAATGCAAATTGTAGGTAAAATTAGTTAGCCAAGGAAATGGGGAAGTAAAGAAAAATTTAAAGCATAAGATTGGCAAGCTTACTCATGGATACTCTGTGAAATGGATAATTGACCCTTAGACTTTGTAAAGTAGCTTATAAATAGACAGATATCTGCATTCCAAAGAGTGGAGAAAGAAAATTACACATGAACTTTCAAAACTTTCATTGCTTAACGTACATTGAGGATGTACAGACAAAACAGCTAAATGGATTAGTTATGTGTCCCAAATAGAGTAAAAATCATGGAAAGAACCTAAAAAGCTATATTTCTTTTTGCTTTCATCTACCCCTTGACTGAATTAATTGCTAGGCTCCGTCAAATCTCTACAGTTGCTGCTAGTTTTTGTGGTAAGCCTCTAAGATGGCACCAGTGGTCTACCCCCTGGCCATTTACAGCCTTATATAATCTATCTTGAGTGAGGGCTGGACTCAATAACTCACTTTAACAATAGAATGCAGCCAAAGTGATGGCATATAATTTCTGATATAGATTACAAAATGATCAGGGTTTTTCTCTTGGCTAGTCTTTCTTGCTTTCTCTTGGGTACCTCCCCTCTGGGAGAAGCCAATTGCCATGTAGTAAGGTAACTCTGTAAGGAAGCCCATGTGAATAAACATGGAAACAACTCTTCTGAGGCATAGTCACACAAGTGAGCATTGAAGTGGATTTTCTGCCAACTTCCTTATGAGTGAGCTTGGAGGCAGACCCTGCCTTAGTTGAGCCTTGAGATCACTGCAGCCAACACCTCGACCGCAGCTGCCATGAGGGTCCCTGAGCCAGAACTGTATAGCCAGCCCAGCGCCAGATTCTTGACCCCTGGAATGTGTGACATAATAAATATTTGTTGTTTCGATACACAAACTTTGAGAATAATTTTTTTAAAGATTTTATTTATTTATTTGACAGAGATAGAGACAGCCAGCGAGAGAGGGAACACAAGCAGGGGGAGTGGGAGAGGAAGAAGCAGGCTCCCAGTGGAGGAGCCTGATATGGGGCTCGATCCCAGAACTCCGGATCATGCCCTGAGCCGAAGGCAGATGCTTAACGACTGAGCCACCCAGGCACCCCTTGAGAATAATTTTTAATGTGGCAGTAGATAGGACAATTTTTAATAATGATGATTCTTTGTATTATTTGTTTGCTTATAGTTAACACAAGTCTGACATCAAGTGATTTGCAGGGTGGCTCTATGTTATTGTCACACTTTGCAGTGAAAGAATTGAGATTTGGAATCTTGTTCAAGGTTTCAAAGGTAGAATAATTTGGATCAACATGTGACTTTATATCTTCTGGCTCTAAATGTAATGCTTTTGCAACTATGACCTTGCTCTTCATTTTTTTCTTCACTGAATACTGACAAAAAAGGGACAGCAATGAATCTAATTAATGACTTCGGTGACTATATTAGTAGGTTGTGATTGTCTATCCTCAGCGTCCAGTGGTTATGATAAGATTTAATAGTGGCACCTATGTAATACTAACCCAGTAGATTCTGGGTTAAGAGGTTATATCATATATAATAGTGAAATCTAGAGTTGAATCCCTAAATTTCTTGGGAAATATGTGACCCCCTTGACTTTGTTAAATTAGCTCTTTCTTCTCTATTTCAACAAGTTATGTGGTCCCATTTTAAAGGACTGCAGTTTGCCTTATCAGTATTAAAATAGCTGTCTGCATGAAGGTGACATTTTGTGCTGTCTCTGTGGATTCCTCTGTCCATTGACTTCCATTGTAACGTCCCCAGTGCTTTTCATCTCTTCATTCTAATTGCTATACTTTTGGATGCTGGCCCTGATTGGGACAGGCAGTTGAAATGACATGTAGCAAGTGATTGACACAGCCTGTATAAATACCTATTCTCTTAAGCCCACACATGTCACAGGCTGTCAGAGCTAGTCTACTGCCAGGGCCTTTTCAAAATCATAATTAAATCATAATACCCATAGTCAATTATAAGTTCATAAATTAGGCTCTATGAAAAAAAATCTATTCTCAGGACTCTACATACAAGTTGAACACTCTTTTCCTCTCCCTCTGTTTTTGAATAGAGTTGGTATTCAAGTCCATGGTTTCTGGATAAAATTGTTACTTGAATTCATCCTATTAGAGTAGTTGTAAAGCCTACTAGAGTGCCAAGGATTCTGCTCTGTCCCCAGTAAAGAGTGTTGATGGATGGACAAGAGGAGGAGGCTCATATACCTTGTAGGAGTTTTACTTGGTATGGAGGATGAACAGGAATCAGGTGTGGCAGATAAACTTGTGAACAAGTCTGAAATTTTTAGGGTGTCTCACGATTATTGGATCCTAAGAAGTCAGTAGTGAAAGGCAAGGGCATTTTTCTAAATGCAAAGTCATCATACACAAGTTAAATTGATTGCAAGTTGGCTTAATTTTAAGGATATCTAATTAAAGAGAAATTTCTAGAAAATGTTTTGGTTGGATTTTTATTTTCCTCCTCTGTGTTATTTCTCACACCCTTTCTTCTTTTACTCTGTGACCTAGTATTAACTAACTTGAGTCTCAATTTTCTTATTTGTAACACTTGTAATCTTACTACTCCAAGATTGTGAAAACTGAAAGAGTTATATAATATACTCCAGAAAGAGCTCAGTAAGTAAGAGTTATTACTGATCACTTTTTAAGGACACCAGTCCTCTCTCAGAACTTCTATTCTAGCTATTGATCTTGACTTACACATCTATCAAAACTGTGGTAGAATTCAAAAGGGTTATGGAAAAATTTAAATTAAAAATAGAACTACCATATTATCCATATATCCAATATTCTGGGTATTTCTAAAAAAAACCTTGAAATCGAAATTTAGAAGAGATATTTATACTACTATGTTCATTGCAGCATTATTCAGAATAGCCAAGACATGGAAACAACCAACATGTCCATTGTCAGTGAATGGATGAAGGAAGTGCAGTGTGTACATACAATGGAATATAATGTAGCCTTAAAAAAAAAGAGGAAATCCTGCCATATGTTACTACATGGATGAACCTGGAGGACATGATACTAAGTAAAATAGGCTAGTCACAGAAGGACAAATATTGCATGATTCCACTTATATGAAGCTTAAAACAGTCAAACTCATAGAAGCAGTAGAAAAGCATTTGCCAGGGGAAAGAAGAAATGGGTGATTGCCGTTCAACAGGTAAAAAGTTTCAGTATGCAAGAATAAGTTCTAGAGGTGTGCTGTAAAACTTTGTGCCTATAGTAACAGTACTGTACTATGCACTTAAAATTTGTTAGAAGAGTACATGCAAAATAACTATACAATAAAATAACTTATAGCAATATGATAATTATTATTTTAATATTTACCTCCAAAATTAAATTTCCCAATACCCCCAAAATATATGATTATCCTAAAAAACATGATGTATATTCAAAAACTAGGAATAACCCCTGAAGGCAAATTTTAGAGTTAAAAGAATTTTGAGCAGAATTGTCTGGTAGTTTGGTGAAATTTTTCATTCACCTCCATATCTGAAATCAGACTTATAATAAATGTTTATATTTTCAGTAAATGCCTTTTAGATTGGTTACACAGTAGAATGTCTTTGTAGGGTGGGTTGATTTATGCAGTTAGCGTTTATGAAGTACTCAACTGAGCACCCACTTTAGATAAATGCTGAGGATTTTTAGAAAAGGTACCATTTACTGTACACTGACTATATGCCCAAAATGTTACCCATTATTAAAAAATCACAAAATCTTGCAAGACAGATGTTACTATCACCATTTAACAGATGAGAAAACGGAGGAGGAGGGAGTTGTAGCAACTCACCTAAGGTCACATATCTGGCAAGCAAAGTAAGTGAATTTCAATGTGGGCGAGTTTTACTTCAAAACACTCACACTTCCTCCTATGTTTTGCTGTCCTCCTGGAGCTTGTTTACCTACAACTGAAAGGCTTTCTGTCTTTCGAAGGGTAGGTTTCTGAGCTTGAGACAAGGGTTTGGGTACACATAATTTATGGAAGGAGTGCCCCAAGGAAAAAGAGCGTTATAAGGGAAAGAAGAAGGAGCAAGGGAGGGAGCTAAGCAGTTATGCCCTTCAAGCTGGAGTTTGGATCTCAAGAGTGGGACCTACACCACAGCACTGATAGCACCTTGAACTCACCCTTAAGGGTACTCCCGGTATCATTTAGTCGCAAGGGGAGGGAGGTGGGAAAGATAAACCATTTCTGCTTGCTGGAGACTAAGAGGTTTTCTGGGATGCAGAACTTTCAGTGATGAGCCTGGGACTGTTTCAGACAAACCAGGATGGTTATTCCTGTATGTGGTGGCTCAGTTAAAACAAGAAAAATTCTCCAGATAAGGGGAAATCTGTGAACTGCTGGTGGCCAACACTCAACAGGCTGTGGAAGATGAATGTGCGACCTGGTAAAGGGGGTCTGGCTTTTGCTCCACCAACAACCACGGAGTTGCCTTCCTTAACTCATGGTCATGGAGAAACCAATGAGGCAAAGAGACTGAAGAAGGCTGTATGATGTGAGCACAGGCACTCTTCAGATTCTATCAATGAGCTTTGGAGAAACTGGACCTTTATGGTGAGAGTCTGAGGACTGATCTAGACAGAATTCAGAGGGTGAAGCACCCAGCAACTAACAATTTAGTTACGGCATGGATTCTGTTGGGGAGAGATTTCTTGTTCCGAACAAAGCCACAATGCTATAGTATGAAATGGCCACGGCCAGGCTGACAGCATACTTTCTGCCTCCTTAGCAACTTTCCCATTCATTCCTTGATATACGTTGTGTATGGCAAGGAGGATGCTGGCGATGAAATTAGGAGGAACGTCTCTGGCTAACAAATGTTATGTAAACAAAAACAGTGGTAGAGGCACGTGGGTGGCTCAGTCCTTAAGTGTCTGCCTTTGGCTCAGGTCATGATCCCAGGGTCCTGGGATTGAGTCCAGCATCGGGCTACCTGCTCAGCAGGGAGTCTGCTCTCCCTCTGCCCATCCCCCTGCTTATTCTCTCTCTCTCTCTCTCAAATAAATAAATAAAATCTTTAAAAAAATTAGTTGTTTTTGCTGATATGAGTCACGAAAACCCCTGTTTGGATTTGTGGGAAAGAGAATCTAATGTAGGGTTAGAAGTGGTAAATGTTAAATAATACTCATCATCATCATCAACAACTTGTGCTTATTAGAGTGTTTCAGTACAAAATAAGAAGCCCAAAGCAATGTAAATTGAAATGATGCAGGTCATGATTTCTAATTGTTTTTGCATTCAGAATAGCAATATCAAGTCTCTGCAAACCATAGTCCAAAAGGTATAAGCTTCAGTTTGAGAAACTAAGTGATTTTTTTTTCTTCAAATTTCAAAGAAAATTATATTTGATTGAAAATTATTTTCTAGGCTCCTATTACTGTAGTTACTGTACTGGGTAGTAAAAGGCTTAAATTCAGATTAAAATATGTGTGTGTGGGGGGGAACAGCAGCATTCACACAGGAGGCCATCAAAGTTCAGTCTCATGCGTATCCTGCCCTATGAGTTTGCTTCCATAGAATCATACTCAGGGCAGAATTTCAGGGAAAGTTCTGCCACCCATGTCCTGTCCTTCCCAGAGTTCCCTCTTGGAGGCTTGCTGCTATCAGTTTCTCCAGGGCACATGTGTAGAGATTGTTATCTAGGTGAAGGAGAGCCCATTGTCACGGGGTCTATAATTTTCTTCACAGGAGCTCTGATCTTGTTTTGAGAGACCTATCTCTTCAAGTGTATTCCCCAGGTGTGGAGTAGGGCAAGATGTAAATTAAGTGTCCCCTTGCTGACTCACCTAGGAATCTTTTCTATTCTGTTCACATTTGCAACAGCAGAAACCTATTAGAAAGCAGCATTTCCCAAAGTGTGTTCTGTAGGTGACCCACCCCCCCAAGGTCCCTGGTCACAATATTTGGGTACCAATATTTGATCCTCCAAAGATATCACAATGCACAGAAGCATATTAAGTTCTTTGCCTAATCCAGTGTCATCCTAATGTATTGACAACCAAGTCCTTTTTACCTTGAAACACTCATTCACCCTTGATGGCCTACATGCATTCTCTAGAAAAATGTCTTCAGAAATGTTGGGCAACAACAACGACTCTGTAAAAAGGACAAATAGCTGGATCACTTTTTTAATACCCTGTGATTTCCCATATCACTACACTGTCCCCTCTGATCTCCAATGTCCCTCACCCTTGTATCATCTCCATCCTTCTGAATAAAGAAAATAATGTGGGAGGGGCGCCTGGGTGGCACAGCGGTTAAGCATCTGCCTTTGGCTCAGGGCGTGATCCCGGCGTTGTGGGATTCGAGCCCCACATCAGGCTCCTCTGCTATGAGCCTGCTTCTTCCTCTCCCACTCCCCCTGCTTGTGTTCCCTCTCTCGCTGGCTGTCTCTGTCTCTGTCAAGTAAATAAATAAAATCTTAAAAAAAAAAAAGAAAATAATGTGGGAGAATGATGGCCTTTTCCAGAAATACATTGAGATACTGTTTTGAGATACAAACAAGAGGACATCTATTTTCCCTGTATCTGAGACTCTATCTGGCTATCTTCCTTTGCTTTTCACAAGTGAACATCTTAGGTACCAACAGGGATAGAGGACGAGGAAGAAAAATAATATTTAACATATTTTCTTTCCTGTGGTACCTAAGCATTTAAACAGTATGTATGCATATACATATATATATATATTAAAAGTCAAACAATCCTAGGAGAGATGGAGTAGTATATTGAAGCATTTGAACATCAAAATCTATTAAATGAAGGCTGAGATGGAGAAATACCCAAAACATTCAATAAAGCTTTTCAACCTGAATCTAGGGTTACCATGACAACGAAACTCAAAAATCCCTCTTCTTCATATAAAGTTGCTGAAAAAAAATGCCCATGGTAGAAGCAGCATGGAGTCCTCAAATTTATAACTACTGAACAGAGGTACAAAGAATCTCCAAAACATTTGATAAAGCTTCAGGGCGAACATTTTAATATCCTCCTTTAAAAAAAATAATAAAAAGACCCAAGCTATTTCCACACTACTTCCTTTTTCTTTCATCTAAACCGTTTTGAGGATTTCATGCTATTTCAAATCATTCTCTATAAAAGAAAACAGTTTCAATGACAGTGCCTAATGAGGAATACTAATAACATTGATCTTAAAATAGGTTTGGGAAACACCACCCGTGGCAAGGTGGGGGGGGTGGGGTTGGATTGGTGCTGACTCAGCACTGCCCCTGTGACCTCAAACTCCCACCTGTTCTTGGGGAAGCCTTGAAATCTTCAAGGACATTCTCTTCTAGAGCAAATAGAAGCAAAACACTTGATTATCTTCTTTCCAACTCTCGACCAGTTTCTTAGAAGGACAATATGTATGCAAATGTATAGGTATATTGGTATATTATCATCTCCCGCACGTATCTACATGTATGTATAAATTATATACGTGTGTGTGTGTGTGTGTATGTGTGTGTGTTGTTTTCAAATATTTATTCTATAGGCCGACACCAAGGAATGATTTCACACAGGAATGATGGGCTTCTTGGTACTTAAAATTTCCTCCCAGTGACATAGGGTAATGGATTTGCCAATATGTAGTAAAACATAGTTTACCCTATCTTTTCTATCTACATGGAAAAAGGTAAAATTTTAAAAGAAAACATTTCATCATGATGTTCTCGCTAGGAGAGCTTCAGAATCAGGTGCCTGGTATCTAAATAGTCTGAATTACATATATCCACTGTGTCAGATCTTGGATATCATTCCTCACTTTCTGGAAGTATATGACTAAGTAATTTGACAAGGTGTTTTTAAAGTTCCCTTACAGTGCTGCTGTATTGATTTCATTTGTATGTTAGATTTCGTTTGCATGTCACTTATGCTTTCTCCAGGCCAAGCTTATTTTGCAGTGAGTTCATCAAATTGTAGAACATGTTGCTTTATTTCAGCCTATTTTTATTTGGAGTGGGGGAAAATATCCTAGAGTCTGTTCTTAGAGTTGATATCAAATTGCATGCATGCAGTGGCAAGCGAAGATATTTTCCTCCGAGCAGATTGATCTGAAAGGTAGGTCAGGCAGAGTTTTGTAAAAACACACATGTAAAACTCCTTATTATCCTTTAGGCAATGTGGGTTTTGGAGTGAAGTGCCCATTTCTTTCCCACAGAATGCTTGCTAATTACTTCCCACTGCACTGTTCTAATTTTGTTTATGCAAATGCTCCATGTACTAGTATTCCAAGTGTGAACTACACCACCACCATCATCATCACTTGGGATTATGTGAGAAATATAAATTTTCAGGCCCTACACCAGACCCACAGTGCCAGACATGGAGGGCATGGGGCTCAGAGTCTGTTTCATTAAGCCCTCCTGATTGTTTGTACATGCGCTGAATTTGAGAACTGCTGCTCTCAAGGAGAGGATTTGAGAAGATGACAGGGTTGATGATGCGGAGAAGAACAGGGGAGATTAGGAAGAAGGGGAAGAGGAAAAGGAAAGAAATTTAGAACTTGAGAATTGAGAATTGAAAGGGAATAGGGACTCTTTGATGCTGTCCCTTCATTTCCTTTTTAAGCCACCGAGGAGTTCAGTGGTTTCCCCAAGGTCTGAAGCACAGCCAGAGAAAGAAATAATATTTTCCCATGAGTAAAAGTTGAATATCAAACTAGAAACACAGAATGAACTTTTCATATTTGTGACGTGTAATATGTTTTTGACAATGTGGCTCTTTCACGGGTAGTGTGCGTTCAGCTTCCGGTGAACACTCTGTTGACTCACTGAGATTCTAGTCCAAAGAATCCAGTTTGGAGCTACAGCTATGAATGATGATGGTGCTTTTCTACTTCTGGGGAGCTCAAAAGCCATCACTTGTGAGAAAAACATCTTAAGGTCCACACTACAAAGGCTAATGTCCTTCCATCACAGAGAACATAAAAATTATGTTAAGAACCACCTGCACTATAAATGCTGTATGTACTAAAACAGGGTCAGACTTTTTAGAATACAAACTCTATAGTAGTGGGTCTCAAAGCTGGATGCACTGTAGGACCACCTGAGAAGTTTTACAAATCCTGACACCCAGACCAATTAAATTAGCACCTCTGGCTGTGGGACCCATACGTTGGTGTTTTTAAGAACTCTCCAAATGACTTTAAGGTGTGGCTACATTGGAGAGCTAGAGTTCGTGGCCTTGACCCTATAGTGTGGTCCTTGGATCGGCAACATTACCATCACCTGGCAGTTTTTTAGAAATGGAAAATCTCAGTTTCTACCCTGACTAGTAAATCAGATTCTGCATTTTAACAAGATCACAAACTGATTTATATGCACAGGAAACTTTGAGGACCAGCTTTCCTATTTAAAACGTAAAAGAAAGAACTCTCTGCTGAGACAGATAATTTTTTAATATACTGAAAATAAAAGCGGGAGATCAGAGTTATCCAGAATCTCACCATTGTTATTTTCTGCATATCTCTATAAATACACTATTTTACATGTGCTTTGTATTTTATGTACACTATTCAGGTCATACTTTTTATATAGTTTCATGCCCTGTCTTTTAGTTATTTATTTTAGTTTTTGTTGCATCACAGAACATGATTTTGTGAGAAGTTTTTCATGATGGATTGAAAAAGTCTTGGTAGAAAATCCTACAATGTGTTTATTATTCACATACAATAAAAATCAATCAGAATTCGAAATTTATTTTTAATACTTTATTTGAAGTCACCAATATTTATATATATAGGTATATATATATATATACCAAAATATATATATATATACATATATACACCTACATATATATTTAAAGATTTTTATTTATTTGACAGAGAGAGAGACAGCCAGTGAGAGAGGAAACACAAGCAGGGGGAGTGGGAGAGGAAGAAGCAGGCTCCCAGCAAAGCAGGGAGCAGATGCAGGGCTCGATCCCAGGACTCCAGGATCACGCCCTGAGCCAAAGGCAGACGCTTAACGACTGAGCCACCCAGATGCCCCTAAAATATATTAAAAATCCCACTCATGTCTGATTCTAGTGGAACACACTACTGGCCTAAGCCTCTTGCTTAAGAGAACAAAAATACAGTAAGGACAAGTCTTTTATGATCAATCTAAGACAAAGTAACCTCAACCTGCAAATAACAATCATGGAGAAATAATTTCCATTTATGTTCTGTTATTCCCAGGTGTCTTCATGTTTCCAAAAATTCTTAAATGCATGCATTAAGTTTGTTCTAAAAATTGCTGTTACATTTCTGGAATGAAGGTGAAGGGGGTTAATATGCAGCAGTTGTGGTAAAAAGAGAGTTTTATAAAATCAGGCTTTCTATTTTTATGGGCTGTTGAATTTTATGGGCTTATAATATGCATCTGAGGAATTATGAAATGAAAGAATGAAGTGTTTGAATAAGTGTTTGAATAACACTGAGGCCTGGCTGTCACTGCTCTTCTGTGCTGAGGAGAATGTAGACTTGGGGCAGTGTGGGACAGTGAATTGGTCAACAGATTAAAGGGCCAGAGGATCACAGGATTGGGGGAAAGACGGTCCCGGTTGTTGCCTTTTGTCGTGGTGTAATTTTAAGTGTTCTCTTTCACCCTTAAAAATGTGCTGATTTGGAAATAAATTATTTGGTTCTGCACGCAACACACCAAAAGCCAACTCTATCATTTTATAGAGGAGGGAATCCTGAAGGGGTCCACTGTATTATTCCTTGCTCAAAAAACCCCCTACAAACAAACAAACCAAAAAAACCCAAACCAACCAAAAACCAAACAAAGAAAACAAACCACAGCAACAACAAACAAAACTTTTAATGGCTCTTAATTGTCTTCCCATCCAGCTTAAGCAGTTTAGGGAGGGACACAGAGCCCTGGTGAACTGGGCCCTGTTTACCTCTCTGTCTTCCCCATCTTTCTCTCTCAGTTTTGCTCCTTTCACTCCTTGTTCTCACTTTATGTCATTTATTTACACGTACAAAATAGTTAGTAGTGCTGTTTTCTACATATTTCCAACTATCCTGCTTCGTAGGTACTTGACAGGATTGGACCTACAAGTTTTCACCTGATGCCTGTTACCACACTGACGAGCAAGGGTTTGTGTTGGGGGGGTGTCAAAAACTCAAAATAATTTCATTTTGAAGGTCATATATTTCTACATACTCTATTTTCTGTAGGTTTATCTTATTTCCTTATTCTCTTATTCCTTTTTCTTTTAACTCCAGTTGTCCTTAGGGGTCATTTTTCACACTTTAAAGTTTTCTTAAATCTTTTTAAAGGTGAGGCACAAATGAATATGTGAATGACAAGCACAGTGCTGAGCGCTGAAGATCCAAGAATTCATAGGCCAGGCACCCTGTTTGAAAACATCCGTGATTAGGAGGGAGAGTCCTCGCAGTAAACCAGCAGTTTTCCCACATTGCAGTGAGTGTGACGGCGGCACTTCCTTTTCCCATTCTCTAATTTTCGTGAAAATGGATTTTCTCCAAGCAGATTCTATCCTTTCTCTTCTCCTTCACTCAGTCTGCCTGTGGAGATATGGAATCGCTTGTAGGATTCGTAAATTTGGGAAGAAGTAGGTTACGCTTGGAGGCAGGGGAAGCCAAGCACCACTCTACCTAAAGGGAGAAAGCTGTCTAATTCTAATTCAGGGATTCAATAGTAGGAAAACTGTGAGACACTCATGCTAAGCTACATTTTCCAGCTTGGCTTTTATCAGTAATAAAAGTCAGCTGTTCGGATCCCCCTTTTGTCATTTCTTAGTTTGTTCAGAACCCGAGCAAGGAAGAGGTGGGCTATTTATTGGGGACCTCTTAGAGGCTCCAACATTTGGCTACTGGCTGGAACAGTGAGTAGTAAAAATAAAAGACTTGAAATTAGGGGAGCAAAATATATTCTAGCAAAGCTTTTGGTGAGGGAAGCCATGGTGACCTTGACAGCTTGCACAGGCTTATACTAGGCCAGGGGGAGATTTATAGTTGTGCTGCTTGCTTTTAACTGCCGTGGCCTGGGCAAGAGGTTTTAAAGCAGTCACATGGTCTTCTGACCTTGGTGATTGACCTTAAATGAGCAGCTTTCCCAAAATGACTTGACTGGGGTCAGGGCGTGTAGAGGGCCCACCTGAGTGTTGTGCAAATGGAAGGAGTCTGGGCCGCACAGAGCCTGGCTGGGGGCAGTGAGTCATAGAGGTCTTAGGGAACAGGCTCCGCGGAGGGAAGGATCCAATCAAAGTGAGCATCCTGATTTCTGCGTTCAGGCAAACAAGCAAAGGCATGTGGGCCTCAGAGCCTCCATGCTTAAGAATTTCCGGGTGGGGCTGCAGCTGGCGCTGAGGCAAAGACGCAGGGAAAGGGTGCCTTCCGGCCGTTCAGCTGTGGGGGAACAGAGCAGGACTTGCAGCTTTGAAAGCTGGCTTCTGCAGGGCTTCGAGGCTCTGAATCGCCAGTGGAAGGCCTGGGGAGTCAGGGGCTTCGCGGGCTACATTCCATTTTGTATTCGGGGCCAAGTCACACATGGAGGGACCACACTTCAATTTCACCGGTTTCACGTGCGCAAGAGCGCCTCCTCTGTGGGGTCTCCAGGAGGCTCTGGATTGGTTAATTATTTAGAACAAGCAGAATCGTTCTCAGGTGGCCTGTTTCTGAGGTAAAGAAAGCCAGGCTGGAAGCAGATCCTGGAGATGCCGTCTCGAATGGGAGCGTGGGTGCTGTGTCACTGGAGAGAACTCACATTCAGTTTCGCACCATGGACATGGAGTTGGAGCAGTTTTCATAAACTCCAGCGGAAGGAAAAATAAGGCAAGACCTGGTGAGTAAGACTGCTATAAGGGCAGATTTCTATGTTTTAGCAAAGTTTTTCCTAGACGTGATATGATGCATGGATGGACCCCGTCCCCCCGTAAGTTAAATGGAATAGTACCAAAATTAACCTCCAAAAGACAGTTTTCTGGAGTTAGGTTCACAGGCTAAGAATGCTGAAAAACTGGCATTGGCTGTCCCTACGTGAGGCCAAAGTCAAGCTTTCCTCTGTCTAGCCTCTTTGCTTCAGACACTACTGAATTTCTGCTGTGGTTTTTGGTCATGGCGCTGAGTTCCAGGAACATCGTTTTGAAATAGGTCAAATTGTTCACAAGATGTATTATCGGATTATATATAAAATATACGTAATAGATTGGAAATTCCAGTTGTTAACTAAGACTTTGGAGTGGATTTATTTTGTTTGGAATTACTCCAACTCACTGGCTACACATGCATCACATTGTTGAAGGCTGGTGTCTAATTTGGAAGTCTGGCTTGCTCTTCCTGGAGTCAAAGCAATTGAACAAACTGAGAAGACATCCACATTATCGTTACATATACAGTATAATAAAAAGCATGCTGTGAGTTTATTTTAAAATTGAGTGTATGACTGCAGTCAGATTGCTAAGGATTTTAACAGAGCTGAAAAGCCATTCTCTAGAGAGATTCTTTTATATTTCTCTTGAACAGTCTATGTCCGCTTCTTTGAGTACAGGAATAATATCTGCGTGCATTCTGTTTCGTTTTGTCTTTGTTTACGGAATGCCCTCGCTCATTAATCCGTACATGAAGATTGTCCCTTTACTACTAGGTTAAATGCTTCTCAGTTTGTTTCTTTGTATTCGAAAACGTGTTTCCACTTGCTCCTTGGTGGTGATAGAGGCTAGGGTTGGGACTGAATCTCTGAGTCTATTTAGGTTGGTTTGAAAGTGCTATTAGGAATTAAATGCTTACTATCATTTTGAAATTGTATTATTTAAGGCACTAGAGTGGCAGCACTAGACAACATTATGGCAAATATAAGCAAATATAAGCCCTTCAGTTCCTTGCTTTTACACTTTAATCAGAGGCATTTTAGTCCTTAAAAGCCAACAGCTGAGCAGAGTATTTTTGGTGCCTTTGCAAACAGGAAGTGACCCTTTTCAGTCCTAGAAGAAATGGAGTCAGGGAGCGGCCTCAGCTACTTTTCGCAATCACCCTAAGGGTTAAAACTACAAACAAAACCGGTTTAAAGGACAGACTTTTTGTTGTAACAAAATGTGCTTCTTTTGTTTCCTTGAAAAATCTCCCACAAGGGTTGTATCTGGGAGAGACTTTGTAGCATTAGACTTGGAGCAGAGCTCTTGTTGTTCATTTCTTTTCTTTTGTTCTGACTAGGAGGGATGGGCCTTTGTAAGTTCTAGACAGGAAACTTACAATTTTCCACCAATTTTACTTAATAAAGTGCAGCAGTTAATCCTTATGCCGGTCTTGTCCGCAGAGTGTAAGTACTCCACTTTTCCAACAGAGGGCAGTGTGGCTTTGCTGAACAACACGAACTGTGGCTGAGTCCCAAGGTTCGGAAAACTGTCCTCTGCAAAGAGCAAAAAGGACACTAGGAAACAATTTCTTTCTTTCAATTCTACTTCTGTAGCTTTGACTACAGAGGGTTTTTTTTTTATTATTATTGTGAAAATTATTTAAAAAAAAATCTTTTTCCTTTCACGTGTCTCAGCCCACGGAAGGAATGGAGAAAATAAAGGCAGAATGCATAGAGAGTGCGTTCTGACCAAGGCGTTACACAGATTTGCCCATTGCCGTACCAGCCCGTCTTGATCCTTCTATGTACACGTTCAGCCTTGGGATAAGGAAAGAGCCCATGGTTGGACGGGCTGTATCTATGCTGAGATTCCTTTTGTACATTTTTCTGGGCATTTTGGGTTATTTCCTTGACAAAGGAGCAGCTTTGTGTAAATTATGATGTAAAATTTGGTATTGGTAGGCTTACATGCAAGTCTCTTAAAAGACGCTCAGTTTGTCCACCTGAGTACTAAGACTACCTTCTTAGCCTGAAATCTTCATGAAATGCTAGTTGGTTGATGTAACTAATAGGTATTGAATATTTATTTTGAAATTACAAACTGCATATAATTCCATTTAATTTTTAAAACCTCTTTAAGAGTTGGACATTATGAATATTATTTTATAGGGGAAGAAATAGAGTCAGCGAGGTCAAGCAACCTCTTTAATCACCCAGCCAGCAAGTGGCAGAGCTAGGAATTGAACTCAGGGCTCTCTGATGTGAAAGGCTGGCTTTGTTCCAAATCTCCAAGTTTCTCAAGTTCTTGACCCTCTGGTAAGGGACTGGCTCTGAAAATTCTGGAGTATCCAGGCTATTGCAAGTTGGAATCCTAGAAAACCTTGACTCTACATGTTGGTAGCATAGACATACATAGGTAGGGTGCTCAGTGACTCTCAATTCTTTTTGTTTGGTTTGGTTTTTCCTTAGAAAATGTGCTTTTTCATGACTTCTTTTCAGCTGTGCCTGGATGAAAAGGCTTTATAGGCAAAGCAGTTTTTAACATAGGAAATTGAGGCTCAGCAAATGGACATAGAGGTCCCCTGCTCATATAGCTTATAGTGTGATTTGAACTCATGTATGTCTGGCTGAAATATGAAGCTTTTCCTATCATTTAAGGTTCCTGTATGGGTAGAGAAATACTAGAGAAGTATACTAGAGGAAGAGGAAGAGATTGCCTGAAGAACTCCTAAGGGAATATTATCTAGGCCACCTGGAGGAAAGAGTCAGCCAAAGAGAAGGCCAGTAGTAGTAGAACCATTGAAAATTCTAGAGAAGGAGAGCAAGTGAGACACAGATGGGGGTGGGGGAGGGGCTCAAGCTTCAGAAGAAAATTGACATCTCAGATGTCCTTGTCAGACCCCAGACCATCAGCCGAAATGGTGTAGATTGCATTAGCCTGTTAGTTGAATTTCCCCTAAATAGGACAACCTGCCTTTTGAAGAGTGTTCTTCTTGTCTCCGAGAGCCTCTTGTCTTTTCCTTTCCATTTTTTTTTTTCCGTAATGAGTAAACACAGAGGTCCAGGCAGTCAGAGGTGGAAGCCAAACAGAAGTGTTTTCAAAAAGCATCTGAAATAAACACTGAAGTACTGTATCTCATAACCCTACACAAGACTGACAGTAGCCAGCTGTTGTCTGTGCTAAACACCATCCTAAAGAGCCAAGAGGCATGAGGCGAAAAGGAAGAAAGTGAAAATAACTCCTCTCCTTACTGAACCATAGATGACAGATCAGCCAAAAAGGACCCTGGAGGAAGCAAAAGTCAATGAGGCGAAAGTCCTTGCAAATGACCCCTGCTTGCTCCCCTTTGCCACTCCAGAAATCGTCCACCCAAATGGCCTTTTATTGGTGCAGTATCTGAATGCAGCTTTTTCCATCCCAATTCTATGTACTTATTCAGAATCTTGCCATAATTATGTGTCCTATCACCAGATTTCTCAAGATTTTGGGCTTTTTCTTAGGGCTTTTCTCTTACACTAGTTTCTGTATTTTCATATCTCCGCTGCTTTCACTCCCCCAAAATATGGAAAGCAAACAAAACTTAAGACCTCTTCTTAGCCTCATCCTAATGTAGTCTATGGTCAGAAAAAAATTTTTGGGCACTCAGAAGCTTTCTAAACTAAACCCATGTACTCCTTTCTTCAGAAAATAGAAATTTACTATTATTTAAAATATGAATCATGGTTGGTGATTGAGGGGAACTCTAAGACTTTTATTTGGCCTAAGGTTAAGAAAAGCTAAATTCAAGGGTCTGTTTCATCTTAGTGGTACTAAGAGAAGAGATTTGTCCTAGGTAGCAATTTTATTTAGCACAACACCAAGAAGTTCATTTGGGGGGGGGGCGTGTGTACATAAGGGTATATCCAGGAGCTAATGTGAGAAAAGATTTGAAAGCTAGATTGTCACAGGTAATAAAGTCACATCATTTTGAATCACTCCTGTGAAGAGACAGAGGTTTGCTTATTAGTCCTTGGATTGTGGGAAAGAGAGGATGAGTCTTCAGAGAATGGGTCTATAGCATGGTAAGAGACTGGGGTTTAGGGAAAACTATGCCTCTGAAGCCACGATCCTGTGGTGACTCTGGCCAAAGACTATTCAGGCCATGTGATCGAACGTTGCCTTTCCAGTATTCTGTGCTCTCGTACAGTCACCCTATGATGTCTAGCCCTTCAGTACAAGTTCGTTATGTGCCCGATGATGTAGTAAGATGGGCGACAATAGCCAACAGTGGTTCAGAGAGAACAACAGACACAAGAACAGGGATAATGGGAAAGTACTGAGAAATTGGTGAATATAGAAATGCATAAAGAGAAGAGAACAATGAGCCCCACCCTCACCTCAAGTTCATAGATGCTCCAGGAGAATGTAGACTGTGCCACAGTACACGGGATGGAGGAATCACTTTATTTAGTCACTAAGGCATATACACTTAAATTTACTTTTACATACTTTCTGAGTAAAACAGACACAGTTGTCTATGTCTTCTCCAATAATGAAGACTTTTAAACTTCTATCCTTGTCCTCTCATCCATTTCTTTTATAGGACGTGGATGCTTCCCATAATACCAGGTGTTAAAGAAAACTGAAGCGTATTAAAATTTTTTCTGAAGGGTTTTTTAACAAATTTATTTGTATGGAGCTGTATCCAGTCTCACAGATAGAAGGGAGCGCTGAGGAGACCGACAAAGTGAAAGACTTGCGGGCAGAAGGGAGTGCAAACAAGGAAGTTTAACTAGGCAGACAGCAGGTTGGTTATTGGCAGGTTACTTTCCTTCAGGGATTGGCAGGGGTCTATCAGGAAGATTACCTAACTCCTGCTGATCAGAGCATTCCTGACTGACTGGTTTTAAGGTTCCATTTCTGGGAGAGGTGGAACTGTAAGTCTTGGTTTGGTGTTGTGGGGTTTAGCACAAACATTTGGGGCCTGTTTCCTTGTTTTTAAATACAGCTATGTGTCATTTGCTATTGCTATGAAAAACCGGGCTCAATGCTGATTAGTGTAAAAAAACAAGCGATANTTTTAAATACAGCTATGTGTCATTTGCTATTGCTATGAAAAACCGGGCTCAATGCTGATTCGTGTAAAAAAACAAGCGATACAAGAAAGTAAACCATTTTGTTAGGATCCACAGGTCCTGCCATGATGCTCTAAAAAGAATTTTTTTTTTTTAAGAAGCCATTTGGTGTGCCATCTTTTTTGTTTGTTTGTTTGTTTATTCTAGAAGTCCAAACTCTTTTCTCCTCTTCATACCCTGACACTGTTATGAGACCTGGTTCCTTTCCTTTCCCTGTTAGGAGTCTGGAATCAGGTGTTGATCCCAGTCCTGCGATTGTTTCCTTCTGAACACATTCCACAAGTCTGTTAGTTTTATTTTGCCCTGAAATATTTACTTGCTCCAGTCTTACCTAATCTTTCTTTAGGCTTTCTATTTTGGGTTTGATTTCCTCATATTTCCTTTTTGCCATTTATCTGACTCTAGCTCTGAGCAGTTGTGTTTCCCAGCTTGACTTTGAGTTGGCAGAGCATTCAGATTGTGGTGACTGCAGACCCCTGCTTTTCAGAGCTGTCTGGGTATCCTATTCCTGGCATGTCCACTTGAGCAGTTTCCATATTTTCTTCCATGCATTCTTTCTTTGGGTGGACATGCCAGGGTGAGGACTCCTCTTCGGTTGGAGGGGTTGATCTTTTTCCTGCACATTGGCATCCTCACTGGTGTGTCACTCAGCTCCGGCTATGGGCACTCTGCCTATCTGGCACTTGGCTGTGCTGTTCCTGGGCAGTTCTCACTCCTGCACCTGCTGCTGCTCTCTTGTCCAGGCCATCCAGGTCACCTGTGCAGTGTTGGCAGTGACCTCCCATCTCACTGGGGGCAGAGTTGCCTAGCATAGAAGGGTCACCATTTGAGTAACCATTCTTTCAGAGCAAGCAGAGAGGCAGAACCCTCTTAAATTAAATTGCTTATGTTATTGGCTCGAGGGACTATACTTCCGGTTGGATAGTGCTANACTATATTTCCGGTTGGATAGTGCTGTGTTGGGGTCATGTATTAGAAGCAGGAGTGAATGAAGCAGATTCAAAGATGAATCCTTTTAACTCTCCACTCCACAGGGCTAGTTTGACTAATAGGTGGAATATGATTTCCAGAGCCTCAGTGGGTAGAAATCTTCCACTTGCTCTGTAGTTAGGCTAGTCACATGTTCTGGTTTGCCCAGGCTTTAATCTGCTGTCTTGGCATTTTGGCCATTTAGAACAGATTTTCTACTTTTAAATAACTTACTACCATTAATACCTACATTAAAATAAGCCATGGCATAACCCCAAATTCCCAGATAACGTGAAGAACCAGGAAACTGTGACGATACTAAAAGGGATCAGTTATAGACCAGCAGCCCTCTCCAAAGGAGATAGGCCATTTATGGCCATCATGTGAATTCAAAATTAGGTGTCTGAGATGGTTTTTACAAATTTAATTTTTTTTCATTGAAGTAAGATATGCTTATATTTAGAAAGATAAGTATTCCTGTAAGGCATTAGAAAACCCAGCACCTCTGTGACATACTAGTCCTACCCCAACAGACCATCTGTTTCTTCTTTTAGACAATTTTTCAGTCATTTAGAAATTTTGTCTGATACTTGGCTTTTCATTTTTCTGTATTAATACTTTTTTTCTTAAATTTTGAAATGTAGGCATTATCCTGAGCTGAGCCATTTTATGTCAACTATTGTAAAACATTACTAATAGTTACTATTGTAAAATGGAGTTAATAATTATCACTAAATGTAGGATGAATGAATAAGTAAATATATTTAAATCCCTGCCAACTTCAAAATGTTATAATTAGACAAAGAGGTGAGATATGAAAAATAATTATCAGCCATCATTATGAAATTTATAGAGTTGAATTTCTTGCTGGGAGGCAAAATTTACAAATTTCTCTCACAAAACGAGGTTTTCACTCCAGTTGCTTGATATTACAATTAACTAAGGCAACCACAATCTGATTATTACATGTTTTTATCAGGTCAGCTTTTTTTTTTTTTTAAAAGCAAATTTCTTTTTTTTTTTAAATTTTATTTATTTATTCATTTGACAGAGATAGAGACAGCTAGCGAGAGACGGAACACAAGCAGGGGGAGTGGGAGAGGATGAAGCAGGCTCATGGCGGAGGAGCCTGATGTGGGGCTCGATCCCATAACGCCGGGATCACGCCGAGCCGAAGGCAGACGCTTAACTGCTGTGCCACCCAGGCGCCCCTTATCAGGTCAGCTTCTTGATGGTAGGAATTATCAATAGATCCTGATTTTAGCTTCAGGGAGCTTTGAGGACTTAATGGCTTTTAATCTCTCTCTCTCCCATCAGAAATCACTTTGGCTTCTTGTTGGCTTATATAGTATAGAATTCTGAGCCCAGGAACTAGATTCAAGTCTCAGTTCTATTTATTGATTCAGTAATTTACAGCAAAATAATTGCAATAAATTGTATTTTTTCCCCCAATGGATGAAACAATACAAGGCTGTCCTAAGGATTAGATGGGAAAGCACATCTGAGCTAAAATTTGATAAACCAATTTTGATTAATATGCGTGCGCACACACACACACACTAGGAATTGCGAATATGGAAGTAAGAGATAATCCTGTTTTCTTTATAAAATCATAGTTTTTAAATGCGAAATTTCTCATTTTTGAGTTCCAATTGTGATTAAGGCCTGGANGCCATTTGGTGTGCCATCTTTTTTGTTTGTTTGTTTGTTTATTCTAGAAGTCCAAACTCTTTTCTCCTCTTCATACCCTGACACTGTTATGAGACCTGGTTCCTTTCCTTTCCCTGTTAGGAGTCTGGAATCAGGTGTTGATCCCAGTCCTGCGATTGTTTCCTTCTGAACACATTCCACAAGTCTGTTAGTTTTATTTTGCCCTGAAATATTTACTTGCTCCAGTCTTACCTAATCTTTCTTTAGGCTTTCTATTTTGGGTTTGATTTCCTCATATTTCCTTTTTGCCATTTATCTGACTCTAGCTCTGAGCAGTTGTGTTTCCCAGCTTGACTTTGAGTTGGCAGAGCATTCAGATTGTGGTGACTGCAGACCCCTGCTTTTCAGAGCTGTCTGGGTATCCTATTCCTGGCATGTCCACTTGAGCAGTTTCCATATTTTCTTCCATGCATTCTTTCTTTGGGTGGACATGCCAGGGTGAGGACTCCTCTTCGGTTGGAGGGGTTGATCTTTTTCCTGCACATTGGCATCCTCACTGGTGTGTCACTCAGCTCCGGCTGTGGGCACTCTGCCTATCTGGCACTTGGCTGTGCTGTTCCTGGGCAGTTCTCACTCCTGCACCTGCTGCTGCTCTCTTGTCCAGGCCATCCAGGTCACCTGTGCAGTGTTGGCAGTGACCTCCCATCTCACTGGGGGCAGAGTTGCCTAGCATAGAAGGGTCACCATTTGAGTAACCATTCTTTCAGAGCAAGCAGAGAGGCAGAACCCTCTTAAATTAAATTGCTTATGTTATTGGCTCGAGGGACTATACTTCCGGTTGGATAGTGCTATGTTGGGGTCATGTATTAGAAGCAGGAGTGAATGAAGCAGATTCAAAGATGAATCCTTTTAACTCTCCACTCCACAGGGCTAGTTTGACTAATAGGTGGAATATGATTTCCAGAGCCTCAGTGGGTAGAAATCTTCCACTTGCTCTGTAGTTAGGCTAGTCACATGTTCTGGTTTGCCCAGGCTTTAATCTGCTGTCTTGGCATTTTGGCCATTTAGAACAGATTTTCTACTTTTAAATAAATTACTACCATTAATACCTACATTAAAATAAGCCATGGCATAACCCCAAATTCCCAGATAACGTGAAGAACCAGGAAACTGTGACGATACTAAAAGGGATCAGTTATAGACCAGCAGCCCTCTCCAAAGGAGATAGGCCATTTATGGCCATCATGTGAATTCAAAATTAGGTGTCTGAGATGGTTTTTACAAATTTATTTTTTTTCATTGAAGTAAGATATGCTTATATTTAGAAAGATAAGTATTCCTGTAAGGCATTAGAAAACCCAGCACCTCTGTGACATACTAGTCCTACCCCAACAGACCATCTGTTTCTTCTTTTAGACAATTTTTCAGTCATTTAGAAATTTTGTCTGATACTTGGCTTTTCATTTTTCTGTATTAATACTTTTTTTCTTAAATTTTGAAATGTAGGCATTATCCTGAGCTGAGCCATTTTATGTCAACTATTGTAAAACATTACTAATAGTTACTATTGTAAAATGGAGTTAATAATTATCACTAAATGTAGGATGAATGAATAAGTAAATATATTTAAATCCCTGCCAACTTCAAAATGTTATAATTAGACAAAGAGGTGAGATATGAAAAATAATTATCAGCCATCATTATGAAATTTATAGAGTTGAATTTCTTGCTGGGAGGCAAAATTTACAAATTTCTCTCACAAAACGAGGTTTTCACTCCAGTTGCTTGATATTACAATTAACTAAGGCAACCACAATCTGATTATTACATGTTTTTATCAGGTCAGCTTTTTTTTTTTTTTTAAAGCACATTTCTTTTTTTTTTTAAATTTTATTTATTTATTCATTTGACAGAGATAGAGACAGCTAGCGAGAGACGGAACACAAGCAGGGGGAGTGGGAGAGGATGAAGCAGGCTCATGGCGGAGGAGCCTGATGTGGGGCTCGATCCCATAACGCCGGGATCACGCCGAGCCGAAGGCAGACGCTTAACTGCTGTGCCACCCAGGCGCCCCTTATCAGGTCAGCTTCTTGATGGTAGGAATTATCAATAGATCCTGATTTTAGCTTCAGGGAGCTTTGAGGACTTAATGGCTTTTAATCTCTCTCTCTCCCATCAGAAATCACTTTGGCTTCTTGTTGGCTTATATAGTATAGAATTCTGAGCCCAGGAACTAGATTCAAGTCTCAGTTCTATTTATTGATTCAGTAATTTACAGCAAAATAATTGCAATAAATTGTATTTTTTCCCCCAATGGATGAAACAATACAAGGCTGTCCTAAGGATTAGATGGGAAAGCACATCTGAGCTAAAATTTGATAAACCAATTTTGATTAATATGCGTGCGCACACACACACACACTAGGAATTGCGAATATGGAAGTAAGAGATAATCCTGTTTTCTTTATAAAATCATAGTTTTTAAATGCGAAATTTCTCATTTTTGAGTTCCAATTGTGATTAAGGCCTGGAGGATTTCCCTTTGAAGGAATGCTTGTTCCTAGAGGGTACTGTGGTGGGAGACTATGCTTTGATATAATTCCTACACATATCAGCAGAACTGTCATTACAGAAATATTCATAAGTGACCTAATAAGCACCAAAGCACCTAGTAAGTTAACATCTCCCAGAAGTAGGTTGAGCATATAGAAAGGGCAGAGTTGTCGATGCTTAATATTTCTGAATGAGCATAGTGGATTCTATCCATCTGTAATCCACATTCACAGGTAACACTTTAGGGCAGGATTTAGCTAAGCAGATTAGTAATAAAGTTGAATGTGAAAATAGGAGCCTTGTAACCCTATTGTTGAGGGAATTTATTTTTAAAGCGATTTGATAATCCTCTGGTCAGACTGATGCAAGAGTGTGTTCTTTATAAAGAGAAAATACCATTTTCTCTTCATTCCTTTAATTATAAGAGTAATATATTAATGAATTAATGAAACAAAATATTCAAAGGCATATGGAACAAAATGTAGGCTATTGACTGAATATTTGCATCTACCCCAAATTCATATATTGAAATATAACCCCTAGTGTGTAGTATTTGGTGGAAGGACCCTTGGGGGGTAGACTGGGTCATAGAGAGTGGAGCCCCCATGAGTGGGATTAGTGCTCCCTGTTCTTCCACATAACGTTAGAGCCAGGAAGTGGGCCCTCCCAGATGCTGATCTGCCGACACCTTGATCTTGGACTCCCCCCCACACCCGGACTGTGAGAAATAAGTTGTTTATAAGCCACTCAGCCTATGGTGTTTTGTTTTATCAGCCTAAAGGGGCTAAGATGTTGTAGACATCCTCTTGCTAGCTTCCTCTCGATTCCTTTCCCCAGAGGTAACTACTGTTGCCATTTTTAATATTCCAAACTCTTTTCTATGAATTCATATATATATGTCCTGTCCTTTGTAAGCACTGGCACTTCCAAGTAAAAGAAAGCTGCCCTAAGCTTTATTCTTCTTCTTCCTTTTTTTTTTTCCTTTTTTACGAAGTAACTCAAGTTGTCCAGTCAAAGCATCCTTTAGTTTAAATCGCTGTTTTACTAATATCTAGCTGAACTTCAACATACTTCTTAAATTTTCTCATCTCACAATTCACTCACTTGTGAAACCAAAGTAAAAATACTGTGTAAAGTTATAAAGAGTAAATTAGGGGGTATTTGCAGGTTACTGAAAAGAATAAATATATCCTCTAAGGACTAGAATAATGGCAGAAACAATGTATTAGTTCCCATCTCTTCTTTGTTCTCATTGGCTTTCTTTTTTCCACTGCTAATTACAATTATGTTAAGAATGTATTGCTTGAGGAAGATGTTGGATCAGTAGTATTAAAGATTATCAGGGCAGAATGAAGAGGGAGGCTTTAGTTTTTTTAAATCCTAGAAAATTGGAATTGGACAGATGGAAATAGTGGATCATTTAGTCCAGTACTCTTCCTCCCTCTCTTCCTCCCTCTCTTCCTCCCTCTCTTCCTCCCTCTCTTCCTCCCTCTCTTCCTCCCTCTCTTCCTCCCTCTCTTCCTCCCTCTCTTCCTCCCTCTCTTCCTCCCTCTCTTCCTCCCTCTCTTCCTCCCTCTCTTCCTCCCTCTCTTCCTCCCTCTCTTCCTCCCTCTCTTCCCCTCTCTTCCTCCCTCTCTTCCTCCCTCTCTTCCTCCCTCTCTTCCTCCCTCTCTTCCTCCCTCTCTTCCTCCCTCCTTTTTAAGGAAGAGTCATTTAAAGGAGATGTAACTGGAGCTGCTGGTAGAGTGGGGGGCTGTGGACAAAGTAGAGTCTCATTGCTCAGCCTCCATTTTGTTTTCTGAAGAATCTGAGGGGTCTCCCCCAAATCCTACATGAATCTGAAAAATGATCCATCTCCTCCAAACCCTCTTATTTGTCAGAGGAGGAACACGCATATTACATTATTCATTTCAAAGTCAGGTGGTCATCAGAATTTAGGGCATTCGGCCTGATTGGAAATTGCCACCTTTGACGTTTCAACTGGAATCTACCACACCTTGAAAAATGGACCAGTGATTCCTGGATCTGCAGTTGCTCTGGTCTCTGGGACTGCAGTCCAAATTCCAGGACTCTGAGAGTAGCCGGTGACCTCTCTAGTGGTTTATCAAAGACACCTCAGTTTCACTCTGACATTTAATCTGCCACAGAAGCCATTTATTGCTTCATCTTCCCAAGTAACGTGGACACTGTCACTTAATTAACTCACCATTTGACTGCATGTTTAAAACTGTCAGGTGGGAAGTAAATTTAGTGCTGTCTTATGATTAATAAAATGCTAAAGTCTCATTTCGTGAGAGCCATGTAGCTTGCACCTGAGCAAATCTCCCAGGTTTGTTGTTCTTTGGCTTGAAATTATATGGACCGGCAGGGAAAGAAGTTCTATTTGTTTTCATATATTTGTTTTTAAAGGCAAGTCAATATGTGTGTGTTGAGTGAGTGTGTGTGGTTAAACTTAAAGAGGTGTGTCATATCTTAAATGAAATGAATTATTGTGTCCTTTGATAGGTATGCTTTGTTGAATAGAGATGTTTCAGGGTTCTAAAACTGATAATTGCATATTTATTGAGTAATTATTCATGCTAGGTACAGACCTATGCTCATTTACATATGCTGTTCCAATGAAACTTCACGGTAATCTGAGAAATAAGCATTGTTCTTCCCATACCACAGATAAGGAGACAAAACTCTGAGATGGGTTGTTTGCACACTGTCATGGGCCTTAATATAGACAGAATCGAGATTGAAATGCAGAGGTTGTATGTCTAAATTCTACTTCTGTTTATTCCAGTGGGGGAATTGCTTTGATTAAGACCAGTGAAATTATTATGCTTGGTAGCAAATATGCTTGGAGACCTTGGCCATTGTGTATTTTTTCTCCTGTTTCGTGCCTCCCCCTCACAAAGAGGTTTGTGTTGGTTAGCTCCAAGACCACTTCTCTGTTCAGTGATATGCTAAAAGGACTCGGCATACATTTGCACACACGGCTAAGATTTATGACAGTGAAAGTATGCAAAACAAGATCAAGATAAACAAAGGATCATGGCACATGGGCAAAGTCTGGAGGAAGCCCGGTGCAAGCTTCCAAGGGTCCTTTCCCAATGGAATCACAATAGATGCACTGAGTTTTTCCAGCAGTGAGTTGTGATGATGTGTCAAGGATTGTCTCCTGCGGAAGCTCATTAAGGGCTCAGTACCCACTATGTTTTGGGGACTAGTTACAGATGCACTCTGACTAGCATGTACCAAAATTCCAGACTCCCAGAAAGGCAGTAGATGTTAGGCATGAACCACATTGTTGACACAAACAACTTAGGCGCAGTGAGCTCTTGTTATCATTTAAAAGAGCTCTTTATATCCGAGTAGGGAACCACATATCAGTCAAGTTCTCGGGTGCCAGCCAAGGATCAAGTTTATTATCAGGCCTTTCTAAGGATAGCAGTCTCAGAGTTAATATGCTAATCACCTCCCCTCCCAGGATTCAAACGATCTCATCTCATCAAATGATCCCAAGTTAAAATATTTTGTCATTTGCAATTCTTGAAATTAAGTCAGGAAAGGAGTGAGACTCATGCCTTAAAGTGCTGAAAGGGACACGATACATGCCAGAAATATGCCAAAACATCATTTACTTAGAGATTTTTCTCTTTTCTATCCTTCATTGATTTACTCTCAAAGTGTTTACTGACCATCTATTAGGAAACCACAGAGCATAGTAATTAAGATCATAGGCTGTGAATCCAAATGTCTGGGTTTAAATTCTCATTCTGCCATTCACGAGTTACATGATTCTTTACTTTTCTATGGTCAGGTTTTCACGAATCTATAAAATGGGGATGGTAATAGTGCCAACCTTATAGGATTAGGAAAGATATGAGTTAATAGGCTGTTTGCTACATGGTATGTAAATAATAAAGGTGAGCTCCTACTGTTATATTCCATGATTGTGCTGGCTCTGGTTATAGAATGAAGAATAGGACAGATAGGGTTCCTGCTATAATAGAACTTTTAGCCTACTGGATGATAGAGGCAAACAAGCATGAAAATTATCTAGAGACTGAAAACTTCTTAAGTGGGTAAAATTTTGGGTACTAGGAGAGCACATCGAAGAAACGGATTCCAGCTGAGAGGAAGGTAAGTGGACCTCAGAGTGAAGGGAGAGGGAGATTATGCCAGGCCAAAGGATATCCTAGGCAAAAGGCATTCAAGGGGAGTTGCAGGGGAAGAGAGAGAATTGTCTATTTGAATAAGTGAAATAATACATGGAATGGTTGGAGAAGAGATAACCTTGTAGAGTGAAGCAGGGACCATATAGTGAAGGGCCTTGTAGGTCTTCTTCTCGAGTTTTTACTTGGCCTGAGGATAATGAGGAGTCATGCAGGGACTGAACTTAGGGACAAAACCCTTTGGAAACCAAGCTGGCGTGATCCGGATGCAGCTTTCTTCCACATGTGTGGCTCCCCTTCTGAAGATTACATTGTCAGCTTCCCTTAGCAAAAGATAGCAGTGACTCCTCTCCCTTTGCATTTCGTCCCTGAGCGGAGATGGGGAACGTTCTGGGCCAGGGCTGAGGCAATTTTAGGGGCTGCCAACAATAGATCAGACCTGCTTCAGTTTGTCTCTCACTATGAGAATTCTAGACATGAGCATAATAAAAGGACAGAATGGGGACACTGGTGAAAGAAATCGCCTATCTACAACATAATCCGGCCCCTAGACCGGAGCCTGGGGGATGGTTTCTAGGCTTTAGGAGCATATTTGATTGTGTGGTTTCTTGACCTCCTGAATTTTTGATTGGTAGTTGATTCCATTTTCTTCCCATATGCTTCTCTTTGTAGTGGTCTGCCTTTATACTTTGTTATTTGCTTCTTAAAATCATGCTCATAAACATAAGGAAATTATTTATTTTGACCACATCAGCCATAATAATGGATATGTCATTATTTGTAGGGTAAAGGGAAGTGAAAATTAGTATTTACTTGCTGTTTTTGCTGCTTTTTACTTTGGTTATATTGCCACTTGTCTGTAAGATACATTTTTCCATTTGGTTCTAAGTAAAAATGTCATCTTAGGCTAATTTTATACAATGTATAACCATTAAACTAAAATTTCTAATTGTTTTTTAGGTGAGGCCATTGCAGTATTTTTTTAGGCAGAAGGATCCCCATCCAAGTCCCCACATTTTAGAAAGACCTTTCATGCCTGTCTGTGTCTGCCTGTCTTTTGTGTCTCTCTCTCTCTCTCTCTCTCTCTCTCTTTCTCTCTCTCTCTCTCTCTCTCTCACACACACACACACACACACACACACACACACACACACACACACACACCCATCCACACCCACCCTGACCCATGTTGAGGGATTCACAGGCAGCTCTCTTACCTTGGATCCAGTCCTCAGTTGGCATAGAGAAGCCTATAGTCTCAAGCATTCATTCTCACGTTTAGCACAGGCTAAGTGGGGTAGAGCTTCTCCGTATCTTTCCCCCCGTGTCTTTGAAATCAAAGGTGACTGAATGTAAACGTAGTCGATGTTTGTGGGTGGGGCTGCTGCTGATGGTACAGACGGGTGCTGCTTCAGAGTGAGGAGGATTTGAGCAATGGAGGCACTTTTATAGATAAAAGACAAATCAATTTAAGTGTCAAATCTTCTTCTGTGAGCATGAACATGAAAGATCTTGCATAATGAAGTAATTTTAGTCTCAGAAATATAAATGTCCATTTTCTTGCTTATCTTATTCTAATGCATGTTTCCAGAGGTTCTCATGAATTAGCCCAATACTGGCAACCGCTGCATGTGACAGCTGAGGAACCTTATCCTAGGTCTAGATCTCGCTGTCTGCTATGGTAGCCAATAGTCAGCGGTGGCTATTAAAATTAATTAAGATGAAAAAACGTTCAAATTTTGTTCCTCAGTTGCACAAGCCACATTTCACGTGCTCAGTCACTCCATGTGGCTAGTGTACTGAATGACCTAGATAGGAAATATTTCCATCAGTGCAGTAAGTTCTGTGTGACCACACCTGTCTAGACATAACATGCAGTACTTCACTTCTTTATCAGGGCTGTATTCTGGTAACCATATGGACATTGCATACTTGAATTATAAGTAGTTATAATTGAATATTTAATTTTAATTTGTAAGTTTTAAATATTTAGTTATTTGTTCTGTCGGCCTCCATTTGTACTTTTTCCCTGCACCCTGAGAATGGCAGCTGAGATTTATAAGGCTCTTGTCCTTTCTTAAGGTGACTTGTGTGTTAGGAATACTGGTTTTTGTGGGCCTTGTCTTAATTGCACTATTCGGAAATCTTTGACTCTGTATGAACCAGATTCATGATAATGATGGATAGAAACATTTGATAACCACCTGAAACTATGTAATATGATATTTTCTTGTACAGCTCACCTAATACATACTTCTAATAATCTGGATAAGCTTATTAAAAGTTTCTTAGTAATCAGCATGCTAAGACATCATGTCTGGCTTAATAAGGCAGATGTTATGGTAGTTCCTTATGGGCCTGCAAATCTGATTCCATACTGTGGCCATTAGAGATACCAAAACAACTTCCTGCTCAACTTTGATTGTAGGGGCCATTGACGTTCCATGAAATTTAGAAGTGAACAAAAGGATATTTTATCTCATGATTTGAATATGTTTCTCTGTAGCACTACACACACATACAAGCACATGTGCACACACATGTGGACACACACACGCTGGATTATGTCTTTTTCTATAATGGAAGGAAAGATCCATGGCTTTAGGAATGGCTGACTGATCATGTTGTGGTCACTTCCAGGTGTCTGTCACACGGTCTTTTGCTTGCTTTAAATGATGCCATATGGTTTTTGCCCTAACGGAACATCTTAGAGAGGTGTTTGTGTAGGGGAAATATTAATACAGCAAGTCTGAGATCTTTACATCATTATTGAACCTTTTTCATTCCACTGAGACCCTGAGGACTTATAAAATAGGAAAACCTTGTTTGTTGTTATTGTTAGAGTTCTAACACCCTCCATGTGCTCAAGGAAATAGGTAGACTGGGATCCTCTTACGTATTTTGAAAAATCTTCTCCTACAAGTCTCCTTTGAAGCTGGATTTTTCGAAGTGAAAGGGAAGAAATAAAACTTTTGTGGTTTGGCAAAAAGATGTCCAGCTCTTTGAAGAGAATCATGGAAAGACTGGAAGCTGGCGAAGGTGGTCAGTATCTTAGGAAAATTGCATTATATTGTTTACATTTATAACTCAGACTTTTGGTCTTGTTTATGGAACATTTCCACACAAGGCTCATTGATTCTCAGATTGCTGAATCACAAAGCAGCTGCTGCTATTAGGAGCACAGTTATTTAACTTACTACTGATTACCTCATGAGCACATAATTTCTCAGTCATAGTCTCTGATAGATTGTTTTTGATCTTGAGGTCATTTTTAACAGGGCAGAAAAGCTGTTCCCATAACCTGCCCATCCATGTGGCAATATTTGGATGTCATTTGTCCCTGCTTATCATCTCTATTAGAAGAACAGCTTTTTTAGGAGGAAAACAGGTATTTGGTATATCTGTTCAAATCAGCACTGGACCAGCATTCTCTTAATATTTAGGATGGTGATAAACCGAATCGGAACTGCCATAAAATTTGTTTTGGTGGTGAAGTGGGGGTGGGATAGGAAACTACAAACAAACAAAGTGCTTCTTAAGTCCTTAATGGAAACGGTAATAAAAATTATAACAATATTGCCGACACTCATTAGCTAGAGAGGGCAACACTTTTGTAAAGCTATGATTCATCTCCTTGTTCTGAAGTGGTTACACAATGACAATGATTTTGAGTTAATTGTCCATTGTGATACAAATTTTGGGTCTGTGGCTTCATTAATTATAAGCTTCTGTCTATGTCAGATTGTCTCGTGTTATACTTATTTGCATAAACTGAAGAGCACCTACAAAAGGTTTGCTTATATTTTCTCAAATGTGGCATGTAGGTTGTTGACTATCCCTATGGAAAGGATGAACCCAGATGGCACTGCGCTGGCAGACCACCTGGTGTGGCTGAAGCCCTTTGGCGGGAACACTGGGAGATCTCTGGATAAGAAGGGCTCTGAATGGTAAGGGACTCAACATGTTCAAAGTCCTCTACTTTCAGAGGAAATGAAATGTTCAAGAAAAGGTCATCTTTGGAATCAGAGTAATCTAGGTTCAGTCTCTGCTCTGCCCCCTCAGAGCCTGTGGGTTTGTAGAGTACGTATCCTTTTATAAAGATTAAAACTTCTTACTTTCTTATTGGAGGATAATGTCCCCCATCTAATAGGGTCAAGTTAATAAGAATTGAAATATGGAACCAGTAGGTGACAGTCAGTGACTGGATGACATTGGATTCAGCTGTGCAGTTGTCATTATCAATTCTTGACTCTAACCTCTACCTGCCAGCATTTTATCCCCTAAACTCCTTGATGTGCATATGTAAATAGACACATGTTGTTCAGCCACAACCAGTGGAAAAAATTGTGAAAAGGACAGTCCTGATGAAATAAGGATCCAAAGAATCCACTGAATGATGCTGGAAAAGTCTTACTGTGCTTAAGAATTCCTTTGGGGTTTGGTAAATATAAGCTAGAAAGAGAAATAGAAAAGAGAAGAGCTAAAAACCTTAACCCTTCAAAATCCAAAGATGAAAAATATTACACAAAGGCAAAGTGTTTCATTGTTATCAATTATTCATTGATTCTTTAAAGTAATAATAATAAACATCCTTGAGGCTGCTGTGCAACATGAGCTCAGAGCTAGGGCAATGGCAAAATAAAGATGTAATAAATATAATTGATATTCACTGATTCTATGTTACTAACAAAATAACCTATATAACTGAGCAGAAAAATGTCTTGTAAAAGGGACTGAAATTATCTCTTTGGGTTTGAAAAAGTATATTTCTCCCCATGGAAATTTGCCGTGAACCAAAATAGCACATACTAATAGTTATCATTTACAGAGGGCCCACTATGTAATGATGCTTTTTATTTCTAATCCCTATGGCAACCTTGCAAGGCGGTTTTCGTTATCCCTATGTTCCTGATGAGGAAATTGAGCTTGGGAAGGGTCAAATAATTGTCCAAGGAAAATTTTACAAAGCTACCAGGAATAAAATTTGTGTTTGGAATGCCTTAGATGTCACTCTGACTAGGTCCCTTGTCATTCTTCCAGAATGACACATTAATATCTCCTCTCATTAACTGATTCAGAGAAGTTATATTCAAGTGCTGTGCATTTGCCTTTAAAGGACCAGAAAACAATGAGTATGGGTTCCGTGCGTGGAGTTACAGATTAGGATGGGTGGTTCCTGATGTTTGTGTTTTCAATAAACTTTTGTGTCAGGCACTATGCCAGGCATTCAGAATGAATAAATAAAGCACATTTCATTACTTTCCAGGACTCACAGGCTAGGGCAAGGATGACAAATAGCCGGTCCAAATAACATTCTTCTCTCTCTTGCTTTCAATAGAGAGGTAGCTTGGATTGGATGCTGGTCAGCTAAGCTTCTCCACAATTCTTTCTCGAAAGTGATTCCAAACAATCTCTAACCATTGATTAAAATTAGCACACAACAGAAATAAAACTCATTTGCCCCTCCTGTTTTAGAGAACACATGTAATCAGTCATTTGCAATACAGTGTGACAGGCTTGATAAGAGCTCTGAGTAGCTGTGTCTGTAGTACTACGATTACTATGGATTCTTAAAGGAGAGAATGATTGCTTCTAATTCTGGAGAGTAGAAAAGAGCAGGCAGGTTCACACAGATTCCTAATCTTAAGGGATGGGTGGGAATAGGATCAGGGATGAGACTAGTGATTTAGGCAGTGGCCAACGAATGGAAAAATTTGTAGGTCATTCTAAAGAGTTTAACATTTGCCCGAGGTATAAGAGTTTTAAGGTTCTGGAAGATTTTACGAAAGGAGTAAATAAATCAGGAAAGCACTTTTAGGAGAGGGGAAGGGTTCATGGAATTATGGCTGAGAAGAAGACCATTGAAATACTGCAATCCATGTTGGATAGAGGCATTGAGAACCTTGATTAGACCAGCAATGGCAGTAATTAGAGACCACCGGTCTGCATGGAAAACAGTTTGTAGAGTTGATACAGAATGATTGGACATAGTGAAGGATGGTGTGAATAAGCAAGTGCTATCTAGCATGACTTTCCAATTTCAGGCTGGGATTAATATTTGATGATAGGAAGAAGAATGAGTTGTAGGAGTGAGAGTTAATGATCTCAATGAGAACAAACTGCAAAGGCACTGATATATGTTGTTTTACAGGAATATTTGGAAAACATTTCATTTTTGCGGCCAAGTTGTTGTTTTTTAAACTAAACTTTAGAATATTCTCATGAGATATGACTACCATAAAAATTAACTCCTTAATAAATAAATTTTGCATACTACTCATCTTTACTTTTTACATGTTCTCTGTATTGGGAAAAGTTAGAATAAGCAGGGGCTTGAAGTTTATTAATCAAATCCTGAGTATGAAGTCTCATTAGAGGTAATGATTATTGAGGAATCAATCGTATTCCTCCACATGGATATCAGTGATGATTCTTTTTCATTTCTACTCTGGGTTATATCTGCTTTAACATTCTGGGGTGACCATAATTCCAGCTGGTCAACTCCAATAAACTTTTCTTCCTGGAGTATTAATCCATGATGAATCCACTAAGCACTGTCTGTAGAAATCTTTTTGTTACTGAGTTTTTATTTAAATCCCAGTTAACATACAGTGTAATATTAGTTTCAGGTGTATCACATAGGGATTCAGTATGTCCATGCAACACCCGGCACTCATTACAAGTACATGCCTTAATCCTCATCAACCATTTAACCCCATCCCCCCACCTACCACTTCTCTGGTAACCATCATTGTTCTCTATAGTTAGGAGTCTGTTTCTTGGTTTGCCTCCCTCCCCCTCCCCCCACTTTGCTTGTTTGTTTCTTAAATTCCACATAGGTGTGAAATCATAGGGTATTTGTCTTTCTCTAACTTATTTCACTTAGCATAATACTCTCTAGCTCCATCCATGCCTTTGCAAGTGGCAAGATTTCATTCGTTTTCATGGTTTAGTAATAATCCATTGTATATATACCACATTTTCTTTATCCATTCATCAGTAGATGGACATTTGGGCTCAGAAATCTTATATTCTTTGCTTTTAGTTGAAAAACATTGAATACTCAACTAGAAATCAACAGACTCTAGTCAAAAGTGAAAATACCATGTAATTGATTCCTGATTTATCATGGTCTGATCACAAATGGATAAATGGATATTCCAGGTACCTCCTAGAATGCTCCATTATATGGAATACCCTGTGTATAGAGGGACCCATCAACTAGAAGACAGTCTTTGAGTTATGTGGTAGTAATACTAGGTAATTTTCTTTATAGTTAAGAACTACTTTGTTTCCCCAAACTATATCCAAATATTTATACCTTTTATCATGGTGAACCTGTTAGTGTTAGAATTTTTTTTTTTGAGAGAACTGCTTCTATGTATTTATGAAGAGAAAGGGCCACCATAAACTGCTTATGTGTGGAAAACATTTCCTATACTATCATACTGAATTGAGGACAAAAATGACATTGGATAGTTTTAGAGATCCTTTTCTTCTGTGAAACCTTGTGTTAAAAATTAGAATTGCCTGCTTTATTTGTATTCTATTCCACTGTATTCTATTCTAGAATGTACTGTACAATACAAAGACAAGGCATTAACTATCAGAGAAAGGCATTAGTCCTTCCAGTCATCCTTTACTAGAATTATTTATTGAATATCTGCTTTTCGAATAATAGTCTCCTACTTTCCAGGGTGGTTGGAATAAGTAGTTTTTTATAACCTAACCTCAAAGAACTTTGGATCCAGTTGTTGAGACAAGAGACATAGTGTTAAATGTTCAAACAATATAAGAAATCTTGTATTTGGTTCTTCCACTTGCTGACTCTATAGATGGAGTCAGGTTTTTTTTGTGTGTGTTTTTTTATTATTATTCTCTTAATTTATCATCTTTAAAATGGGAAAGCTGGCTAAGTGATTATGGACTAAATGATCTAAAAGATTTCGTCGGGGCGCCTGGGTGGCACAGCGGTTAAGCGTCTTCCTTCGGCTCAGGGCGTGATCCCGGCGTTATGGGATCGAGCCCCACATCAGGCTCCTCTGCTATGAGCCTGCTTCTTCCTCTCCCACTCCCCCTGCTTGTGTTCCCTCTCGCTGGCTGTCTCTATCTCTGTCAAATAAATAAATAAAATCTTTAAAAAAATAAATAAATAAATAAAAGATTTCGTCAATTTTAATAACTGCAGTTCTTTGGCCTTATTGTCAAGTGAATAAAAGAGACAAGTGTGATTTTTAGAAATAGAAGGCATCACTGTGATTAGACCTGCCAAACCATTGACTGGACCTAGTTGTCACTAAAAGAAAATGATAGGAGTTGATAGAATTCTGTAGCCGAGAACATCTTCCGAGTTAAGGCTTTGGTCTCCCTTCCTATTCTCTTACTCTGGTGCAGAGCTCGTGAGCATATTTGGTGTAGTGGTCTTTGAGACCAAGCACCCTTCAGGGCAACCTCAGCTGTAAAGGGGAATGCGGCCATCACCCAACTTACTTTGTCATGAGAAGGGGAAGTATCTGGGCCATATGCCATGAAAAAGTTCTGGAAGAGATCAGGGGTAGAATTTTTGCTTTTTGTTTAGAGTACAGTACTAGAATTTCATGCAAATTCTGTCATATCAACTACCGACACACACAGTGAGCAGAAATTAAATAGATGGTAGGTATGACAATAAGAATGAGTGGATATGAATTTATCAGTGTGTTTTGCAGCCTGTGGCATGTTGACATTTATTAGCTGAGTATGTTGTTGTTTTATTTTCTAAATACTTAAGTTGTTTCCTTAGAATGATTGTATGATAAATGATAAGTAGCTGCAGACTCATGGTCTAAAATTTGGAGCTATTATAAAAACATCTCCCAAATTAGTTATTTCCATACTTATCTATGACCCATTTCTCTGGAGGATGCTTTCAGCTATTGTTTTCTTCTTTGCCTTATGACAGTGGGTGAGAGTGAATTTAGACTCTTAATGTGGGACTGTTTTATGGCAGAAGATTATATGGACCTCTTCTGACTAAAACATGCATTGTTTCCATTAAGTGCATATTCTCTTTGTCTGTAGAGTTCTATATTTGTATTTAAACTGCCTTTATAAATCGAGTGTGCATTTTTCCATGAGTAAAAAAATAAGCTTTTGAATACACAGTAAGTCTGGCTAAGATTTTGGGATGAGTTTTGTTCTTTATTTTATGCCATTGTTCCCTGTCTCAGAAATAACAAAAGCGTATTGCTTCTATCAAATTCTATCAGTTGTGCACTTAGTAGACAAGACAGTGTTCCTATGTCTTAAATAGAATTGAAACTACATGGCTATGTAATTTTACAGAGCCAATCCACTTGATGATGTCAAAACACTTTTATTTCTGCATGGGAGGTTTCCTACCTTGGTCTCATTAATATTGCACCTGTTTTGTTAACTGTAAAATCACTGATAAGTTGACAAATATAATTCAGAGATTCTTCATAAATATAATTAATTTGTGTTGAACTACTGGAGAAACTGTGAATTATTTTAAATTTGACCTGGACTTAAGGTAACTTTTGCACGCTAAACCCCTCTATGAAACAATGAAAAAGGATCACAAGATTGTAGATAAGCAAATACATTTTTTTTTGGTTTCCTTTATTTATAACTTTAAACTTTTCTTGATTATAAAAGTAAATCACATTACTTTTGAAACTTTTAACTATGGAGAAAGCAAGAATGAACAATGATGTATAATTTTATCAAAGAGAAAAGGTCACTCCTAAATGTTTAAACTCAAACCATTTTATTTTAAAACAAGGATGATCCTGTACTTTAAATTATTTGGAAATGCTATATTGTTTCATTCAATTTTTTTTCAACATTCAAAAAGGCTAGGTCATTATATGTACCACAGTTTATTGAATCAGTTCTTTTGTTCTAAGATATTTAAATTAGTTTCTAATTATTCATGATCATGAGTAATTTGGAAATGAATGGTTATATTTAATAAAAACAATACTCATTGAGCAGTTATTAAAGTCTATACACTATTCTTTATTCTAATAATTTTGCCCTCCCAATAGTCCCATGAAGTATATAATATAATTTTCTCCATTTTAAAAAGGGAGACAGAGATTTTCTATAAATTGACCATGGCAACACAGCTAGTAAGTGTGGCTTTAACCCTTGGCTGTTGGACTCCAGAGTCCAGGTCTCAAATTACTATACTCTATTGAATATAATACAGGAATAATTTTTCCTGAGGATAATTAACTATAAATGCAAATGCTGGTTCAAAAAATAAACACAAAGAGTTTTACACATTTTGACAAACTACCTTTCAGAAGGACATAGTCCCAGCAAGCAGTTTTAAGCAAAAAACGTTTTTAATGTAGGTTTTTTTTTGTTTTGTGTGGTTTTTTTTTTTTTTACACAAAATATCCTCGTTCTCCTTATTGAAGTAGGCATAAAAATAATTGGAAGGTCTTGATAACCTGGATGGTGTTGCTAACAATAATGATGATGATGATGTCATTATAATAAGATGCAGCAGCTATAGTTAATATATTGCCTTTTATGTACAGTGTGTTCTGTAATGACCTTTACTGGGTTAGCTTACTTAATTCCTTGTAAAAGTTCTGGAAGGCAGGAATTGGTATCTTTGTTTCATAGCTAAAATTTATGGAAGTTATGTGACTGCTTAGGTCATACAGTTAGAAGACAAAGGAGTAGACATTGGAACATCTGTGAACTTCAGATCTCCTATTAAAAAAAGATGCTTCTGAACTTGTGGGGATTTTGCTTATTGCTGTATTACTGTTGACTATAGCAGTCATCGCAGTACCATGGATAATAATTACACACCCACAGGGAAGAGATGGTTTTTTTTTTTTTTTAAAGATTTTATTTATTTATTCGACAGAGATAGAGACAGCCAGCGAGAGAGGGAACACAAGCAGGGGGAGTGGGAGAGGAAGAAGCAGGCTCATAGCGGAAGAGCCTGATGTGGGGCTCGATCCCATAACGCCGGGATCACGCCCTGAGCCGAAGGCAGACGCTTAACCGCTGTGCCACCCAGGCGCCCCGGAAGAGATGTTTTTATCAAATGTCTTTTCCTTATGGTGTCCCTGATGAGGACGCTATTCACTCCTCTGATATAGCCATGCTTCTACCCTGAGTCTCAAAATACATTTGTTGAAAGGGAGGATTACATATCTATAATTCAACCACAGCACTTAGGAGAGTGAAAAGGAGCTACCATGATAATTATGCTTTGCTGACAGGCATAACCTGGGTTGTCCTGAGCAAATTTGAACATATGTTTGCCTGTCTCAAAATTGCCCTGCCCAGAGCTCCCCTGTGTCCCCAAAAACCTGTCTGTCCACAGCTCTCACTGTGTTCTCAGACTTCTGTGTCCAAAGTCCGCAACCCACAGACAAAATGTATCCTGTCCATATGAACAAATGGGCACAGAAAAATGAAAAGTTGTTCTTGGGAAACAAACAAGGTAGCTATTGGATAAAGAGAACTTTACTAGAACTTTTTTTTTTTTTTTAAGAGGTAAAGATTCCCCTGAATTACTTACCTCACTGAGCCAGTTTTGCAAAGGATAAACAAGAAGACCTTTATGACTTGAAGTTACACTTGTGGCACCATCCTGAAGCTGATGGGCCTCCCCGCATTCTAAAATGTAGTTTCAGTGTCAAAACGGCTGACACTGCGCATATAACAAAATATTAAAGTTTTATTACATAATGAGGCTTTCTGAGGAGGGTGGGGCAGGTTTCCCAAATAGGGAAGAGAGTAAGGAATGGAAACTGGCCTGGGTTTTTTTTTTATGGTGGTTAGGAAGTGGGGATGAAGTGAGTGTTGTTTGAACTTCCTGATGGTGCTAAGAGGAAAAAGAAAGGAGTGGGGTTTGAAACTTGTCAGTAGTCAAACATGGAAAATGGAGTCAGATTCATGATTGCAGTTACCAAAACCACTGGGAGTGAGTTACTCTGCTCTTGGAGCTGTTAGGTATGGCTTCACTGGCTATTGGCTGCCTGCCTTTTTAGGGCACAATTCCCACAGATGAGAGAGCTAGTGGAGCTCATAGAGTTGCAGCGTAGAAGCCCCTGTGACTTCACCATTTCTTCTGCCTTTTACGTAGGAATGCTTTTTATCCTAAATCCAAGCTAGTGGGTTTTCTTATTATAATTACCTTCTATTTTCCAAATCACCAACATTTATCAGACGTTTACTTGCAAAATAGCTTTTAGTTCAAAGTATAAACATAGGATATAGGTAATAACAGTAATTCTTGGCATTCAACAAATGTGTCTGGTATGCCAGCCATGGTTTGGGGCACTCCACGAGTATTACCACATTTCATCTTCACAGCATCTCTGTGAAGTTCATAATGTAATCAGTCCCATTTTACAGATGAGGCAAGTGAAATACTTAGTGGTTATGTAGCTCCTTTAAGGTTACCAGATAGTAGTGGGATTGGAACACAGACCATCTTACTCTTAGAGTAAGAATCTGTACTCTTAAAAATGAGGATGGAAGCTATTCCTTTCTATTTCAGCGCAACATACTATTTGGACAAGCATTATGCAAAGGAAAGAATCTTCAGTTTAGAATTGGAGGTTTGTTTTTTTCACTTACCATGTGATTGTGGACATTTTTTAATCATTCTGAAGTTTAGCATCTTCACCTATCAAGATAGACTCATAGTTCTTCTTGGTGATTTTGTAAGAATCTTTGTCTTATTCTCTACTTCAGCCCTCAGGAGCTGGGAACCGAGCAAGGTGCTCATTAATGGAATCATGAATGAAGATGTACTTGGTGCCCAGATCTACATGTGCTAATTATTTCCTTTCTGTCCATTTTCAGATTTGTCCTTTAAAATTCAGTAATCTTGATATATCATCTTTTCCTCCTAAACTATTTCAAGGAAGTCTTTTGATGGCTTTGGTATCAGAATCTAGCGATCTTTCCTGTGGAGAAAATAATCTTGATTGCCTAGGGTCTGGTCCTTTGTCAATGTTAGTCAATGACTTCTTTTGAATTATTTTCTCTCTGTATAGCTCAACAAACTCATTGGACTCAATCTGTTTCCTGCTTTAAAAGATTTGAAATGTCTATCATTGAACCAGTATGATCTTGCTTAATCTTTTCATTTCTAAGATAGAAATGTTGAATCAAGACTAATCTTCTTCATAATTCATACTCTTAAAACTTGGAATCCTTTGGGGGCATCTGTTCATCTTCTTCTGCAGCTTTAGCAATATCCCTGCAATTTGTATGCTCAGGATTAGCATGAAGTGATCAGGTCTTAGGAGTATTAGGAAGGGGGTGTTAGCTATAGGTGTGCTTTTGTGAACATTTATCTTGAGTGTGAAATCTAAAAAAAAATGGAATTTGAACAGTAAAGATTCACAGAGCCTTTTAGAAGACACATTTAGTCTTGATAAGAGCACATCAAGCAGATTCAAAAGAAGAATTTGCTTTAGGGGCGCCTGGGTGGCACAGCGGTTAAGCGTCTGCCTTTGGCTCAGGGCGTGATCCCGGCGTTATGGGATCGAGCCCCACATCAGGCCCCTCTGCTCGGAGTCTGATTCTTCCTCTCCCACTCCCCCTGCTTGTGTTCCCTCTCTCGCTGGCTGTCTCTATCTCTGTCAAATAAATAAATAGATAGATAGATAGATAGATAGATAGATAGATAGATAGATAGAATTTGCTTTAATAGAAAGAGCGTTATTATTAAGCAAGTTGTCAGCTTTTATGTGTCTTTCAATCCCAGGAAATAAAGACTTTGAGACTTGATCCCCCTAGCAACTTTGTGAAATGAACTCTGTTGAAGTTTATGGACTTGAAGGGATGTTAGTTCCAGAAGAAACATAGGATTTAGGTTGTATGAGGTGCTTTTACAGCTATCTTCCACTGTGATAACATTATCTGAAAGTTTGTATCAAGTTGTTCTAGATGTTGTGTAAGGCACGTGTCCAGATCCAATGTCTATTCTTAGATATTTCCCAGTCTAAGAGAAGTAATGCTGATGCAGAATGAGGAAAAGGCATACAGGTAGAGAGACAGAAAGATGGCTATTGGGTGGATTATAGACCTCCAAGAGGTGGGAAGTTCTGTTGAAGTGATTGTATGTAATGGAATTAACAATGAACACTTTTGGACAGTCGTTATGCTAAACATAAATGTCGTTTAATTTTTCATAATCTAGAAAGTAGGTTTGACTATTCCCATTTTATGAATAAAGGAGTGTGTTTAGAGAGGTTAAATACCTTGCCTAAATGGATGCAGACTATTTTTGCCTCAGCATGGATTTAAACATGTTTGTCTGACTCCAGAAACTATGCTCTCAACCACTCTTCTATATTACTCTTTAAAGGAAAGTGTTTCTGAGAGTAGGATCCAGGGTTCTCTGGCTCTCTGGGTGGGGGGAGTAAGGGGCTTCCAGGATTCTCTACTAGTCCAGAATAGGCTTCTACAAATCAAGTCTTTGACTTCTTGTAGCCTCAAAATAGTGTTATTTCATAGATATTATTTTTGTGTACTACTAAGGATCATAATCTACAAAGTTTTATAACTTGGCATTTATAAAACAAGTATGTTTCTATAGATTTCTGGTGATTTTTTTTTTTTAAAGATTTTATTTATTTATTCGACAGAGATAGAGACAGCCAGTGAGAGAGGGAACACAAGCAGGGGGAGTGGGAGAGGAAGAAGCAGGCTCATAGCGTAGGAGCCTGATGTGGGGCTCGATCCCATAACGCCGGGATCACGCCCTGAGCCGAAGGCAGACGCTTAACCGCTGTGCCACCCAGGCGCCCCTCTGGTGATTTTTGTAAGAAGAAAGTCTTCACAGATGTACACAGTTGTGGTGGGATTAAAATTTGAACCAAGGTGCTTGGCTTCTGAGCTTCTCCCGTTAGTCATCTTGCTACACATCCTTAGTGCACACTGCTAGCCCACTGCACCCTTTCCGGGCACCCTTACTTGACCTCATTTGGTGAGTCTTTGTTCCTCGTAACCAAGGCATTCTTGTTTGGAACAGACATGCTACCTTTACTGCTTCGGGCAGACTGGGTATGATTGAGGATTTCCTAAACCAGATTCTAGAAGGAGGAGAGGCAGAGAAAGGTTTTGAATAAATAACTTCACCTGTTTCAAGAAGTCTCAAATTTTTAAAAGCAAATTAAAAAAAAAAAAAAACAATTGCCACCTTGACAATTTTATTCAGAAAATAGGGGAAACAAGTGTAGGAATGGAGAGTCTGGAATGAATTCTGACCATGACAAGGAAATAGTTAGGCAGAAGTGAGGAAAGTCTTTGGACAAGGTGACCAAGTCATTTTAATTAGTTTCATGATAGTGAAGGAAAAATAAATACTGAGCATATAGTGCCAGCATTTATTCTTAACATTAGCAAATGAGATTGCAAAATCACAATCAAAACAAATCAAAACAAGAACAATGGAGAAAAAGTGGCTGTGTGTGTGTGCGTGTATTCACAGTAACTTCATAAATTGATTCAAGAAAACTGTAGCTATTTAAAAAATAATTTTGATCATACGAATAAGCCCACAGAGGAAGGAAAGAGTAGATCATTTAAAAGACTCAGTATCATATATTTATAAAACAATGCTGAGATCAGAGTTGTTATGAATGTTACAAGTTTCCTTTATAGTTCAGAAGCTGGTAGGCTGAATAGATTCTTCCCAGTTAACTTGGGAATCTAACTTCTCTATTACAAAGTTAAATTCAGGATGCATCTCCTTTTAACTGAAAGACAAATTGAAAAAATTCACTTCAGTTGTGAAACAGTCTTAAATTGGAGTTTACATTTGGGTAAATATAAACCCTTAACTTCTGAGCACATATGAGAATATGTGATTACATGTATTCAGTATATAGGGAATTCCATAAATATTGAGCATACCTTATGTGTCTGACATATGCTAGACTGAATAGATGTAAAGATAATTAAACTATGATTCCTGTAGATGTTCCTTTGGGCTTGCCCTTATTATATGAAAATAGAAATATTTCTAAGTAAAGTTGTAAAATATATTAAAGTACTTGGCTGGCATGTGCATGCAAAAACCAGCTTAATTCATTTATTCATTCCATAATCGTGTACCGGGTGCCTACTAAATACCAGGCACTGTTTCAGGCACTAGGGGTATTGTGGGAAATAAGATGAGAATCTTAATCTCCTGGGATTTACATAGTTTGAGAAAACAGACAATAAACCCATAAACGCGAATATATCAGAAAATTATAAGAACTGTAGAACAGTATGAACTAGGTGATGTGCTAAGAGAGTGTCTTGGCAGCTACTGTGGCTCTCGTGCTAATAGAAGATGTTTAGACGAAGTGCTGGTAGAGCTAAGTGAGCCAAGTGAAGATTTGGAAGCGGAGTTTCAGACTGAGAGGATGGTCAGTTGAGTGGCCTAATTTGAAAATGAGCTGCATGTTCCAGGACGACTGAGGCTGAGGTATAGTGAGCCAAAGGGAAGGAGGGAGGAGTTGGTGAGGTTGGAGACATGTGCAGGAACATTCTTCTTAATAGAAATTATATCTCCAAGGCCAGGAAAGGGAGTTTGAATTTAATTCTAAGTGCTTGTGCAAAATCACTGGAGTAATTGAATCTGGGAAAGGCCATGTTCTAATTTATGCTCTGAGAAGATCTGTCTGGCTGCTATATGGAGAAGGGATCGGAGGGGGTGGTGCAGAACGGAAGCAATTATTACAGGCATTCAGTCAGGGAGCAGTAAAAAGAAATCCGTGTCTAAACAGGATAGATACGGGTTTCACTCTCTTTATTCTAAGTAAGCAGGAAGGGCTCTGTCTAGGAGACAGAAATTCAGATCTTTATTTGTTAATAAAGTTTTATGTGCCACTGGTATAGTGACAGTACTGAGCAACACATTGTAGAAACATAGGGGAAAAAGTGACATGCGTTTGCCCTCAAGGAATGTACAGGACCGTAGGAGACAAATACTGTTTGACAAGTCATTCTATTACAGAGAAATGTAAAGTAGAAGAGAATTTTCCCTCAGATGGACAACCAAGGGAATGGCTTTGCTGTTGCTTAAATGATGGAAGAAAGAGAGTTTTGGGGCGAGACAGTACCTGCCTCAGAGCGGAGCATAGGTCCTTAGAGGGCTTGGATGACAAGATCTGGCAGCTGGAGGAAATAGGGGAGGGAGTCAGGAGGCACAGTCTCTTGCTGCAGAATTTTGACTTGGAGTTAAGATCCGACAGAGATTAGTACATGAACAGCATGATCAGACATTGCCATTTTAGAAAGTACATTCTGCACCAAGGGCTGAATAGAGAAGCGATTATCTGTAGTGAGGGTTTGTCAAGGGGAAGTTTACCAAGTTTACCAAATTGGTCAGTCCACTCAGCTGCCATAATTGATTGGTTATAGGCTAATGTCATATGTTTTCTCATTCATAAAAATCTTACTAAAATTTATTTATGAAACTATATTTAACACTCTTATCTGTTATATGTACTTTTTAGAGGAAAAAAACAAGGATGAATTGTTAGAAACAGTCACAATTCTTAGGTATTGGAAGGTGAGTGAGGTGGTATAAAAATGTATCCTCCTTTTATGCATTTTTAGAGCACTCAGAGGTAATTGTAATCTTCGGAATGACCCATGAGGAAGGTAGAAAATCACCCCCATTCTAGAGCTGAGAATGAGCTCCAGAAAGTGTTTCTTCCAACAAATTAGTGGTTGACAGAATAGGTTTTAGACTCTTGATCTAATTCCAGAATATGTTACAGTCGCTTATAAAAGCTATTACAAGTTGGGCGATATATCACATAGCTCCCTAAAATGTGGTAAATTACGTTTATACTTTTCACTATTATATGACATTTGGGCAATCCACAAAGGTTTTAAGGGTATTTGATAAGTATTTGTCTCTGCTATTTTCTACTAGACTATCATTTATAAATTTTTTCAATTGTCAGTAGTTTTTACTCTATTCTGTAGTTAAAATCCGTTCCGTTCTTTCCTTTTACCTCCTTTTTTTTTTTGTAAGATTTTATTTATTTATTTGAGAGAGAGAGAGAGGGGGGCAGTCAGCGAGAGAGGGAACACAGGCAGGGGGAGTGGGAGAGGAAGAAGCAGGCTCCCAGCAGAGCAGGGAGCCTGATGCAGGGCTTGATCCCAGGGTCCTGGGATCACGCCCTGAGCCAAAGGCAGATGCTTAACGACTGAGCTTCCAGATGCCCCCCCTTTTACCTCTTCTTTATAAAAGACCCCATTGAATTAAGCCCTAGGGAGAGTGCTCACATAAGATTGTGTTTCACATGTTAAAGCCTCTATGGTGGCATTATCCTCAACACTGTTCTCCATAAGAAAATAGAAAGCATTTAGGATTTAAACCTTTATGTACTTTTTAAGTCAGAAACTGTTGTCTGATATTCTACACTTCAGAAATGATAAATTGCTTTCAGTTAAGCTTACAGGGTAAGAGAAATTTCTAACTATTTCTACCCCTTAACCCCCAAATGTCTTCTAATTTCTAAACCTAGTAGTCTAAACTTCATTTTGTCTCGTATCTTCAGGACTTCCTGTGTTTGTGTTTGCATCAGAAACTCAAAGACATACTATTTCAGAAAAATTTTGTTGTATTTTCAGTCTGTGTTTTCTTACAACAGAGCATGGTTCTCAATGACAGTGGTAAAAACCTTTGGGTGTGTATTTGAAACGTAGCATGTATCCTCACCACTTCAGTATGTTGTGGAGGAAGGTACCTAATAAAACTACCATGGCATTCCAGAAGCTAGACTCAGCAGGACAGGAGCACAGAGGAATAAAAGGGCTAGCAGTGTTCCGTGCAATTCCGTATGACAACTAGAACGTTCTTGACTCTGGGCTTTTCTACACAGGTTCTGTGACCTATTCATCTTTGGTGCTCCAAAGTCTTAAACAATCAGTCTTAAACAATCTCAATTATAGGTATTTTAGAATTAGTTCAATTTATAGAAAAGGAATGAATGGGTCTTCCGTATTAAAAGATAATAAAAATGCAAATGTTACCTGATACTGTTGTTAAAGCTCAGAGTTCCTACCCCCGGAAATATGACCGATGTAGTAGAGCCATATGATTTTCTTACCTAAAATTATTTAATCATTCAACAAATATTGATGACACACAGTCTGTGTGGTAGGATCTGTGACAAACATGATTCTTATTCTCATTGGAGTTCTGCTTAAACGGGGCAAATAGACCACTCAGAAACATATTTAGGAAGAAAATAAAAGGGTTTTAGAGAGTGTAGCCCAAGCCAGATGCTCTAAATCGGTGGCCTTCACATTTGAATCCTAATGGAGGATAAGGAGCAAATTCAATGAAGATACAGAAGGAGAGCATTCCAGTCAGGGAATGTGTTGTTTTGGTTGGATTTTGTAGTTCGTAAGAAATATAAAAGAGTTTATTGATATTTTGCCTTCTCCTTCCTTATTTGATTTGCAACTTCTAATATTTCAAAATCTAAAATGCAAGACTAAACGCACTAAATCCCTTTTAAAATGTTCTTTAAGAACAAATAAATAATGCACAGATGCTTTCTAGGATTAGAGAGAACTGTGAATGAGAGATAATACCTCCAAGCACAAGTCAGATACCTGCCTGGGGAACAGGTAGGCTCCAGACTAAGCTGGACTTGGTCTAACTTGGAAGATTGCATTTGCTTTTGGGTTCTTGATGATACAGAGCAGAAATCTGTGTTTATTTGATTGTATAATAGATTGGCAATGAGACACAGTTCTGCCTTCTAAACAGTAGTGTGAAAGGCTTGCCCCAAACTGATTTCCCATATGATCAGATTCAGTTTACATTTCCCAATACGCTCCTTATTGAAGTTCTTCTCTTCTCTTTACAGTGTGGCTCCTCCTGAGACATTAAAATTCCCTCCTCTCTTCCTTTCTGGTCCTACTGCTATGCAGCCATCTTCCCCTGCCTTCACTCCCTTGGTTTTCACAGTCCTGGTGTCTCCAGAGAGCAGTTCTCCTGTGGGCTTTAACAGCCCAAGATGCTGTTAGGGAAGGAATAGGCTTCCGCATCCCACAGAAACCCAGGGGAAAATGTGCTCACCCTAGGCATCTATGTGGGAGGATAGAGCCCTGCTCCTGCTCGGTTTTGCTTTCATAATAAAGTGGCTTAAAACAATCAAAACCGTATAGAACACCAATCTCAAGAGGCTCAACTTGACTTTATAAATGCGGAAATGCAAAAGTGAAAAAATAAAGTGCTACTGGGATCTCTTGAAAACCACACAGTCTCAGTGCTGAAATATATAGCAAGGGTAATAGGAACATGCTAACATCATTTAAGGATCGTCCCCCTATTTATCACTGTGCTCTTCATAAATTATTTCCTCGTTTTTTTAATAGTGTAGTTTTGAGAAGACACTATGTGAGGCAGTATATTTTTTTCCATTTTCAACTATAGGGGGAAAGGAAATTCAGGCACTAGGACCAGACCAGGAGAATTCTGCCAGACCCACTGAAGTGTGGACTTCTTGAGTGTGTTGTTTTTGAGGTAACAAGGCATTTTCTTTCCTGCCCAAATGCACTTCTGTGCCTTTCCTCCTCCTCACTTAGCATTACGCATGGGAAAGGGAAAATGTTAGTGCCAATTTATAAAGGCATCCCTCCATAGCCAATGTTTATGCCCATCCTCTGGAGAGGATCACAGCAGGACTTGCAAGTCGTACACACAGCTGCTGTGATGGGGTGATTGGAATAATAGCCAGTGAGTTCAATCCAGAACAATGGAGGCTTCTGGTATTTAAAGTACCGTGGACCAGTGCCCAAATGCTAGGATTAGACAACTTTAGGATATAGGGCACCCAAGTCACTCTCTGAGACTCTGACATTTTCTTTGTTCCAGAAACAACTACGGTTCCAGCATGTTCAATCCTGGATACCTCACGACAGTGCTTTTGCAGGAGTGCCATTCCTGTGCAATGAGTCAGTTTCTATAGACTGCTTTATTTTTTAGGTATAGAGGACGTTTTCTTGTTTATTTGCATGTATTGTGATTTGTGTTCGAAAAGTGGATACTTTAGACGATATTATTACCAACTATGGATTTTGATCTCCCAGGGTGGTAGTTGCTGCTGCTGGGTTTTTTTGTTTGATTATTTATTTAACGAATCGATTGGACAAATTCTGTAGAGGTGGTCTCCCGTGGAGTGGTCAGCCACTGATGTTTCTGTTCATTCTTTTTATTCGGGCCTGGCTTCTTAGATGTTGCTTCCTTCCTGGATTTTCATAGCTTAACGGTCAGCCGGTGATTGATTAGAGGTTGTGCTTAGACATTTTGAGCCAATGGGCTTCCACTTGTTGTGCTCAGAGGATCTATGTTTGCTTTGGGGCATGCATGCAAAGTTCAGGCCGTTTACAGGTCGGTCCTCCCCAGCTTTTGCTTTCTGCCTTTGTGGGGCCTCAGATAGAGCTAGGGATGAATATCTAACTGGGGCTCTTTCTGGTCTCTCCTGAACTTACATGCGGCTTTTTCAACCCTCTTCTCCCAAAGTATCTGGAAGCGTATAAAAGTCCATTATGGCTATCTCATTCCCTAGATCTATTAATTTTTTGGCTGAGTGTTAACATTTCAGGCAGTGGTAATATGGGCCTCTGTTGATTGTTTGTCTCTGTGACTGAGACTGCTGTTATTTTCAACAAAGCTCCTAGGCATTAGGCTTTTATGTAGAGCTTCAAATCCAATCGTGCCAATACGTAGCTGGAGAAGAACTTCTGACACAGTAGAGTAAGGACCTCTAAAAAGTCTTCTCATTTGTAAAAGAAGAACATTGACAAAAATTTGTTGAAGTCCGCTATCTCAGAACTCTGAAAATTAATGTAAGGCTAAAAGCTGTCTGAGGAACATTTATTCAAGAGAAGTGTTTGGGAGGCGAGTTTCCCAGCAATTTTGAAAATATGGGAGATCCTTAAGAAAAATATAGTTAATTTTGCCATTATATTGTCCATCTCAATCTAAGCCAAGAATTGAACAATTTATAGGACAGTTGATTGATGTTACAAGTCAAGAGAAGTTATATTATTCTACATTTTAACCAGATTGTTAGCTGTAAATCTTGGTACCTAAAATTCTTTTGGTTATAGACATCTTTGAAGATCAACAATAACCATACCTCTGGAAAATGTAAAATGTACACCATTTTATATATGATTTCCTGAACTCCATGGAGTTGTAAAGTCTATCAGTGGCCCCCTAGTGCTTACGAAGCTGTTATAGATAATAAAGTTTGTAATGTGTATACTGCTTTCTATCCTTTTAAAGTCCTGGCACTAAGTGAATAGATGCTTAATAATTATTTAAGTATTTTAAGTATTTTCTTTAATTATCTTCAATGTAGGCATTTGAATATTTGCAGTTGAATATTTACTCAACTACATGGGATAAAATGATCTTAATTCTAGTTCTCTGATATTTGTAATGTGACCGTGAGAGAATCTCCTAATCCTGTTTCCTTAGTTGATCCCCATTTCTGCCTACCTCCCATAGTTATTGACCAGATGAAATGGTTATTTGAAGGAATTTTGAAAACTATACATTTCTTTTACATTATAATCATTATTTCTTAATTAGATTTCCTATAAACTGACAGATGGATTGAAGACTTTCTTTGCCTTAACTCTGAAAGAATTCTATTTATCCTTGGCTACACAAGTTAATAAAATGATGGGTTTTCTTGAGCATCTATTTGTCTCTGGATTCTTTCAACCAACTCCTCAATTTTAAGTAGTCAGATAAGGTGGGAAAGAGTTGGTATAAACCATTTACATGGTTTGGAAAGATATCTACAACTAGCTGGCCAGCAAGTACTTGAGTGCCTACGGTAATTTCAAGGAGATGTTAAAGAATAGGAACATGTTAATAGGGAAGGCTTGACATACCAAAAGGAGGAAAAGAAACAGCATGTGGAAGGAGGTCTGGGGTGGATACATGATTGCAGAAAGCACGAGGAGAATGAACACTCACGCAGACCAGGACTAAATTCCTTTTGGAGATCTACACTTTACTTTCTCTTTGTGGAAGGACAAATTAAATGAAGAGCTGGAGTATTGAGCAAGATGAATACAATTTTTTAGCCAGGCTGATACTAGTTTGAATATGGGTTCTACAATTTACTGGCTACATGAACTTGGGTAGGGTATTTGACCCTCTGTACTGCAATTTCCTCATATATAAAATTCGCATCGTGACAGGTTTCTGTGAGCAAGAATAATGCACTGGAATGCCTCTGGACCCATGGTTAGTGTTCCGTAAATAAAAGCTATTTTGTACCAAAGTTTGGCCAAGGATGGAATTAGTAGAAAAGAAGATGTTTAATTACGGGAGAGGAGCAAACAAGGTCTTGGGTGGATATGTGTTGTATATGTAATTGCAAGTGTACTTATCAATAAAGAATAATAATTTCTGCTGACAGTTGGATATATCAGAAGTTAATATGATGAACATTCATGATAGTTCTCTATCCATCCACTTTGAAAGTGTGTGTTCATTGCATCACTGGAATGACTTTAAACCTTGAGAGATATTTGTGGATCACTCAGTTCATGGGACTCATTTAGCCATAGTCAGTTGTCCAAGAATAAATTTGAGCCGTGGCTTACTACCATCTATTTGATATCTCACAGGATCTAAGTGTAGTTTTTAAACAGGAGATGGCACTGGGCTAAAACTGGTGTCTTGGAGAAAATTTTCATATGGGGAGAAAGACCTATATTATGGCTGAATTGGGTAGTTGTAATCACATAGCTGCCCTTTAAATATGGCAGAACAGATTTATTTGGATCACAGGGTCTCCAAGAACAGGGAGAATGTTCAGGAAAATAACTATTGGAGAAGTTAAGGTCACCTATTATAGAGATCATAAGCTGATTTTTAAGTAGATGTTAGAAAAAATGTATATCCTTCTTCCCTAGGCCTTACTAACTTTATGTATGCTCAGAAAAGCAGCTTTGAGTCTGACAGGCTCAGGGATATTCCTGCAGCTTTGCTTCCCTGCTGGATGCAGACTAGCCTGGATCCATGTCAAGTCCCTTCTCATTCTCCTGTTGGGTTCTAACATTGATGCTCTTGCCCACGTTTTGGTTTTATGTTCCTTAAATGAGAATCTTCTCCTTTCTCCACTTGTGCCCTTTCTGCTACCAAGACCACAAAGCAGTGCTGTAAATCTTGGACTTTTAGTGACTTAAGATCCAGCTCTTTATTTTTCCTGTTTTGTTTCTTTGGCTTTTGGCACAAATTTCCAGCAAAAAAGTTCAGACAAGAGAACATGTGCAATGCGATGTTATCACCCAAAACAACCCTATCCTTGGATGTGGAATTATTCTTAGATCAGGCTTGGATTTCTTCATCCCACTGCTGTTTTTTTCTCTCTTGGAAAAAAACAAACAAATAAACAAACAAACCAACCAGCCAACCAAACAAAAATCCTTGTTGAAGGTTCTCCTCCAGAAACCCCGGTAGATCTAGACATTTAAATCTAAGATGATCAAATACTGGGCACTTTCCATTATGTGGTATCTAATAAATTTTGTGTTAAAATAGGACTTTGCCTAATGATACATTCTAAATGTAATTTTACATTAGATAAAGTTTTGATAAAGCCCTTTACCAAAGATGAATTATTCTTTGTTTTAACAAGTATTTTCAACATTGAGAAAGATACCCCAAGTAATATCTAATGGAACCTGGGGGAAGGGAAAGAGGTTATTTCTGAAGGTGCAGAAAGTAAACTAAATCCGCAAATTACAAGCACAGTGGAAGAATGGCATGTTTATAAAAGTTCTACATGTAATAAACCAAATGTTTAGCTGTGAAATGAAGTCTGAATTTCAAATTGCTTACCTTCAAACAGTAATTTCTGCATTGTGTTTTGGAAAGCTCTGGTTTGCTGTTAGCCACTTCATTAATAAATGCAATTCCATTTTCCTTTCAATGAGAAAGCAAGGCATTAGACGTCTGTGGCATACAGAGCAATGAACAACATGTCTCCAAATTTTAATGGGAACAGTGCCATTTTTACTAGAATCATTAATTCCTTATCTTGCGGATGCATGCCTGCTAAGTAGGCCTTTGTATTTACTTCAAATTCATCAGTTTGAGATGCTGCTGTATTCCATTCTTACAGGCGAACAAAGACTCTTTACTGAGAGAAAAAAACACCTCCTTCTAGTTTCAGACCACGTCACGTTATTCTTGAGTAGATTTTACGTTCGTGCTCCAACTTCTGGAAGTTGAATGAACAATGGGAAGCTTACTCAGACATCATTGAGGTGATTACCAACCCGTAACAAGCAGTGGGCTTGTTTGTTTTTGAAACACTGAACTTTCACATTAAAGCTGGACTGTTGTGGGTGGTAGATTTTTCACAGCATCCCCAATTTGTCTCCCCGATGGGTTGGGCCGGAGGGCCCTACTTCACCAGACTGCCTTACCCCTTTGAAGATAGGCTAGTTAGTAAAACTAATGAGATGAGCATTCGGTTTTGTTTGCCTTTCCTTGAGATATTTGTCTAGGAGAGTGAGTGGTGATTTCTTTCTTTCTTTTCTTTCTAAGATTTTATTTATTTATTTGACAGAGAGAGACAGCCAGTGAGAGAGGGAACACAGGCACAGGGAGTGGGAGAGGAAGAAGCAGGCTCCCAGCGGAGGAGCCTGATGTGGGGCTCGATCCTAGAACGCCGGGATCACGCCCTGAGCCAGGCAGACGCATAACAACTGTGCCACCCAGGTGCCCAGAGTGGTGATTTCTTAAACTGATTTCGTATGTACATTTAGAGATGGAAAGAAAAAAATCTATTCTTCCTCTCTCCTCTTAAGCTGTCACCTACCCCTTGCGTCTTATTTACAAAGCAGGCAAAGGAAGCTCAGAGACTTGCCCAGGGTCACATGACTGCATCATGTCAGAGCAAGGCCTAGGACCAGATTTTTTGGCTCCTAGTCAAGGGCCATTTTATCAACAATTCTACAATAACCGGTTTAATATGGCCCCATGATAGATTACTTCATAGTCAAAGCACTTTATGTAAAATTACACAATCTTACTAGTAATGTGAACGAAGGTAGATGGAATGGTTTTGAGGAACCTAACCTTCAGGTGGGTAAGGATATGGAATAAATTAACCAGTATTTCTAAGTAGGAATATTTGGACTGATGCAATGTTTTTACAAAAGCAGCAGTTCCTGAAAATATCCACGTATGCAAAATAATACCTCTAGACAACTACAGTAATTGATTTTGATTACTCCAAGCCTAGATTTACATATCTAAGTTCTATTACCTAATGAGTACTTGCCATGGCTTTGTACTAATGCTGCCCGGTAAGAGTCCAAGCCTCCCAGTGATGCACCATAATCAATTTCTTCCCTCCTTCCCTCAATCCTGAAGCCTGCCACTTGACTCAAAGCTCCTTCTTTTGCAGATACTTTGCTTATTTGGAGAGGTAACATAAGCTCCTTCCATCTCTGACCTTGCCACCCCCATGAATCTTCTGGAGAGTCAACACAAAAGAACATTTTTTTAAAAAATGAAATATACTTTAGAGTCCTTGTTCCATCACCTACTTTACAGACTTAATATATCATTTGAGCAGCATCTCAAGTGATACTTTCTAAGTTATTTCTTCATGACATGACATAGCTGTAAGATTTCTCCCCCCTCCTCAGCCACCTGTAATCTCCTTCTTCAGCTCTTGGCAGGAAACAATGAAACAACCTGAAGAATGGCCTCCCTTTGGTTCTCTTGCTTTCCAACCAGGACAACATACTCTTTGAAAAAGGGTGGAGTTGAAGAGGAAACTGTAATAGTCAAAATCAACTATTTTTCTAGAAATGTTTTATGTGCTTATGTCTCATTTTCTTTTATTATATTTTCATTGTAAGTATAGATATTTATATTCAATATTCATGCTTTTTAGGTAAAATAATTTGTATATATTTTTGAGATATAGTTGACACACAGCATATTAGTTTCAGGTGAACAACATAGTGATTTGACAGTTGTATACATTATAAAATGCTCATCATAGGTATAAATACTGTGTATATTTTGATATGGAGGGGGGTCAAGTCTGCCTTAAGCAGTAGTGGTTATTAATTCCAGAGTATATTTATTATCCTCGGGGCTAAGGCTAAAATTATTAACTTTTTGTAGTTTTCAGACTTGCTAAGTATGCAACTGATACTGTGTCAGTAAAATAAGGTAAATAATATTACCTACTTATGAATGATGTAAAAATGAAGTGAGGTGATTGGTATAAAGTGCTTATTACCAGTGCCTGGAACAAAAAGCCTTCAATCAATATTAATTATACTAATATTAATAGTGTTATAATGTCTTTTGCAGTTTGGAGAGGACTGAGGTAGTTAAGTTTGTCACTAAGCAAACCTGTGTATGACTAGGAAGTAAGATCCAATTTGTAGAGAATATTTTTAATACTGCTATTTTTTCTTTAAAACTTTAAATGCCTTTTCTCATTTACATGTGATAAAACCATGACCATCCTGATAAAAGGATTTAAGGAGGATTGTAATAAAAACAAAATACTTTATATATGATAGGAAATGAAGACCAAGTAATAGAAAAGGGCAGCACACCCAGCATGGGGTACTTTGTTTCTTGTTGAGCTTCAGACTGGTTCAGAACTTGATGCAGCTGAGATAAAAGTGCTGTTTAGTTCAGGTCTCATATTCATGAAAGGCCTTGAGTTGAGGCTTTTAACATTATCTACTAATAGGATATTTCTGGGGCTTTACAGATATCTTGCTAGGCTAACCTCTCCATTCTAAAACTTTTTCTCTGTGCTGAACCCCATTTTCTTCTAATTAATTGCAGGATTTATAAAAATTATCTTGGAATAGCATAATTAAATTTTGTTGTATTTGGGTGGTGTGCCAGAGACAAATCAATTTAGAAAATGTAAGCATTTAGACATAACACCATTTTTGTAACTGCTTTATTGACTTTTTCTTAAAAAAAAATTACACACACACACACACACACACACACACACACACACACGGTGCCTCCAAAAGTGGAAACGGATCAGGTTTCCACGGACCCCTTGGGATTGCCTAGCAAGGAATCCCAGTGCTATGTGCTTAACAAGAGAGAGGAAGAGAGGAACCAGGGAAAATTGGGGTCAGCTATGGAGGCCTGTTTACCATTTCTGCAGAAATTAGGGTGGTTAATTCTACTCTGGATGAAGATGGAGTTACAAAGTCTCCTATAGAATGTACCAGTGAATAATGAATCCCTTACCTAAAATATTGAAGGCCCTTTCCCTGGAGTTTAGTCATTAAACATTTAACCTTCTGTCTCAGTGTGCCTAGTTGAGATATACTGCTAAGACACAAATACATAAGAGAAAAGTGTAAAAATATCAAAGTGATAGATTTGCGGTGGAGATGTATGAATAACTTGAGTTATTTCTATTTGCAACATAGACAAACAGCCCATTACCTGCCTTGAATATGACCAGATAGGATGCATAAATAGCAGCAAAATTTATGTTAATTTTAGAATATGTAAATTCTCTTTATGAATACGTTGCACTGAATGTGAAATGTGTGCTCAACCACTGCAGACCTTTAATAAAATAAGAGCAACAGAAAACCCATCTTTTATATGATGGACATAAAAATACAAATTAAAAATCAAACAGTAGTGGAAACAGAAAATTGTTAGATGTTGAATATATTTATTCAAATATATTTGTCCTTTAGCACTGGTAAATTTTGTATATGCATCAAAGAACAGAAAATATTTTTATTATTTTGCTTTGGGTTAATGTAGTCATATGCAGGGCTTGAACAAATAAATTTATTCCTGGAAATTACATTCAAATTTGAATCCAGTTTATTGATAGAAAGTTACAAAAAGGATATTACTTAAAACTTGGATTTTTATTGCATTGTTGTCTTAATGTAATGTGAGTTCATTTTTAGTAATCCAGAAGAAAAACTGTTAGAAGACTTTAATAGGGGCTCATTGTAAGCACTCTGCTAGTTTAAAATGGAAGCCCATTAAAGTATGATTAGGTGGTATATTTTTATTTAAACAGAGATGATATATCCCAGTCAAATGTCTTATGTGGAGGCAGAAACCTATCTTCTTACAACAAATGCTCAATAAATATTCCCTAAATGCATGCATGAAGGGAAGGGTTAGGAAAAAGAAGAGGAATAGTCAGCATATGGATTCATAAAGAACTGTATGTAAAAGTACTATTTCAGTAAGAAAAAAATAAAGAAGTGGTTATCCATGTAATAAGGAACCTGATTCTGCTTGACTACTACAGATATACCATAAAGGCAAAACACTGCAGTAATGCTTGATTTCACCTTTCTAAATGATTGCTAGAATTTTATTGTTTCTAAAATCAGTACAGTGCATAAAGTTTTGATTTGTTTCTAGAACAGTTTGTCTCTCAAAAAGTAAAGAAAGCAATAAAATCTTAGAAGGCACATGGACTGGATTTGAATCCCAACTCCATTGTTTAGAATTGTGTGAATTCTGATTTCAGATCCCTCATCTTTAAAGAGGGAAAAAAGTAGCATCCATTCTGGATGGATTTGTCAATAAAACAAAACCGTGCTTCCCCACCCCCTCCAACCTCCTAGCACTTCTTGAAATTAATGTCAACCATTATTCCTCCTAAATCAGAACGAGAAAACCAGGGAGTGATTATGAATAATAGAAAGCAAAAATGTGACAATACCATTTGAGATTCTGTTATGGATATATTTACATGTGTACCATAGGTTTTAGGAGAGTCAATAACAGTATGCAAAAGTCAGTATAGTTTCATGGCAAGTGTCACTACAGTAATTGCTTCTTTTGTCATCTTTGCTCTTTTTTACTTTGACAGATGGACCCACTCACCGCACACCTGTTTGCTCAGCTTAGAGCCAATTCTAGCTCTGTGTGTATCTGCATTACTGGATTCCTTGGTGGCATTGCAGTTTTCTACTTCATTCTCTAAGTGGCTATACTTTACTTTTATGAATCCCAATGACTGAGTTTTCCAAAATTTATTTTCAGACTTTGAGTTACTGAATATCAGTCCACTTGGTCTCTACCAGTTTTCAGATGTTGAGACCGTTTTCCCCTCACTCCTGATAGTGATTTCTGGTGCTGGACCAGGTGACTTGATGCCCTTGTTGCAGATCCGCTTCTTCTTTTTTTTTTTTTTTTTTAAACTTTTGTCCCCAGAATAAAGGAGCCTTAAGCCCTCTGCCAAATCTTCTCAGCATGATTTGGGTTTACCTGGACTCTGTCTCAGGCTTTGTAATCCGGTGTCAACATTGTTGCCTGAATCCATGTATTTCAGAAAGCTGAGACACCGAAGACCTCAGACTTAGAACCCAAGGCCTGGGTGCAGAGGAGCTGTGATATCAGATTTTTAGAAAGAGATCTATGAATTTTAGATTGTGTACATCTTTCTTCAGTGACTTTGCTGGAGATAGGACCTTTTCTTTGGTGACTTCCCCATATTACTATAAGAAATGGTTATTTCCTTCTTGTTACCTCCAGTATTTTGTTTCCTATCAAAAAAGTGTTTCCTTCCCGCTTACCTTTCATCCGAGAATTTGAAAATGAAAAAGTTTTATTTTTTTAGTGTTATTTATTTATTTTGGTTTCAAAAAAACAATTTTCTTTTAAAATTAAAATGCTGATAGGTTATGGATTACAGAAGACATCTGTAATATATGAGATAATCTGTAATATTATACAAAATATAATATTATCTTACAACACTTAGGATTCTATTTAATAATGAAAGAAAATGCAAGCCTAAATTCAAAGTAATAAAACCATAGAGCGGAATTATTGGCTCTTTAGGTTGGACACATTGGGGGTTGGATTGCATATTCTTTTCTAGTGTTGCTTAACCAATTATTCCAAAATTGTAGCAGATTGAGACCACAAACATTTATTTTTTCAGTTTCTGTGACCAGTGACTAGGGAATGATTTTGCTGGGTGGTTCTAGCTCACACTTTCTCATGAGCATGAAGGCAAGATGTTAGCTAGTGCTGCAGTTAAGATGTGCCCGAATTGGAGAATCTCTTCCCAAGTTTGCTCACTCACATTATGGTTTCAGTTCCTTCCTTGCTTTTAGGTAGGGGTCCCAGTTCTGTGCCGTATGAACCTTTCCATAGGCCTGCTTGAGTGTCCTGACAGTATGGAAGTCTTCTCCAAGACTGTGTAGAGAGAGAAATGTGAGACACTAGGTTCAGTCAAGAGGAGGAGAATTGGGGCACCTGGATGGTTCAATCGTTAAGCGTCTGCCTTCAGCGCAGGGCCTGATCATGGGGTTCTGGGATCGAGCCCTGCATTGGGCTCCCTGCTCCACTGGGAGCCTTCTTCTTCCTCTCCCACTCCCCCTGCTTGTGTTCCCTCTCTTGCTGGCTGTCTCTCTGTCAAATGAATAAATAAAATCTTAAAAAAAAAAGAATTAAGCTCTATTAAAGAAGATGTAGCAAAAATATTGTGAATGTATATTAAATCCTCTACAGTTTGTCTTCCGGGTTGCTTTTGATTCAGTGTGTCAGTGATGTTATTTTAGACTAATTTCTACCTTTGGGTTTTGGCCTTTCGTAGGATGAGCAACCTGCTAAGGCTGGTTCCTTATGTAGTATTAAAGTTAATATGACAGTTGTACCCTTAATATCTGCACATTACACTTTCCAGAAAGAATGTGCTGGGACTTTTCTTAGTAGAGCAAGACACCACCTTTTGCAAAGGCTAATAGCATACCTACTTCATTTCTCAGTAGCTTCAGCTTGTTTACATGTCCTTTTATTAATCAGCTCTATGGGAATGAGGCATCTGGATTATCGCCTTTGGTGTGGGTTATCTTCAGTTAATTTGGCAAAGGAGATGGGATCACCCTGACTGTATTAGAAATTCTGAGGTGGTGGGTTATTGGAACTGGAGTGGGGAAACAAATAGGGTAATCCTTATCTCCCCTTTCCATATTCCCATCCAAACTGCATGGTTGTTCTATATAGGAAAAGAATTGAATAGATATTGGTTGGGTAGAAAACTAAAAATCTTCCCCATGCCATAAAAATAGCAGATTCTGGGATCGTAAGGATTTACAATCCTTATAAAATATATTAATGTAACTCACAAATAGAAAACTAATAAAACAGGCAATTTGTGAAGGTAAGTGTAAGCATAAGCATATAGTAGGGATCTAGCCAATGGCAATTAGACTATTATCAAGGTCGTATTAACAAGACCATCCCCTGTAGAGAGATGGACATAGAGAGCCCTATCCAAAAAATCTTTAGTATTCCACCGGGAGAAACTTCTATGAGGGATTAGCCTGAGGCCAATAAAACTCCATTCATATAGCTCTTGTTCTGAGGCCATACTTAGCAAGCACATACCAGATGATTATTTGGCTCAGAGAATGGAGGGTAAGATTTACTAGTCTGTAATGCATTTATATTTTTCATCATATGTTAACAAATTGGAATTCTGGTTTGTATGCCAGGTTTATGAGCTGAATCAGTTAACATGAGTCTGTAGGATTTTACATTCTCTGTGTGTACTGTCAAAATCCGAGACTAAAAGGCAAACTCTGGCCTGAGATGAATTTGGCTATAGAATATCATGCCTATTGATAGTATTGCTGTGATGGTTAAACATGAACCTTTTAAAGAAGTCTTAATATCGGCATCTATCATACAACTTCAATTATACTAATAAGGATCTAAACTCTCTAGCTAATATGTATTCCCCAAACACTGCACCTAGTACATAGTAAAGCAGGATAAATGAAAGCATTTCCTATGGTTTCAGTTTTTAACTATTTAGCATTTGTTGAAGGTAATTATCTTTGCTCTATGTCAAGAAATCTGTAAAAGTCACTTTGAAAGAGAAAAAAAAAAGTTATCTATGATTTCTCATAACTTACTGGGGTTATATCTTGACTCTTTTCCATTGGTTCCTTGACATTCAGTCATAGAAATTAACAGTTTGACACAGTGGAAAAAATGTTTGCATCCTATCGTAGCTGAAATATTAAGTGCTTTTTACTTTCTAATGATGAATACAAAATCTCTCATACTATATAGTATTAGATGTAGAATTCTGTCCTTTTCGGATTAGTGATTAATGCAATGGAATAAATAAGATACTATCTTGGTGAAATAAATGAAATCCACTTTTGGTTGTTATGATATATACCAAATGATTTCAGGAGGAGGACTTGGATTATGAATTTTGTTACATGAACGACTTACTTGTTCCTAATGTGAACTACTCCATATGTTCAGATTTTAAATCTAACAAAATGCTGTTTAAGTTACTAAGGAAGTAACATTAACTACTATTATTGCTACATTACTCTTATAAAATTGTAGTGTCTAAAGTTGTCTAAATGAAGTCACAATGTATTTTAAAAGACTACTCGTAACTGTGATTTTTTTTTTCCAAACGTAGCCTATATCAGATTTGTACTGTGTATGTGTGGATATATATTTTTATTATACCTATTTATAGTCAGCTTTCTTTAGCTAAATGCCACTAAATCCTGTGTCTTCCCAACCAATAAACATATATTTTAAGATTTCTGACTTAATAGAAGAACTTTAATTTAAAATTTTTCTTTTGATCACTCCATGCCTCTGGAGATAGCATAAAGAGTTGAAGGTAATATTTATTGAATGAAGTAAAAATCATTTTTTTAAGTAAGAAATTATTGTTTTTAGCTAAATACTCTGCCTAAAGTCACTTTTTAGCCACTTCACCTATAGTCTATATACAGCATAAAGAGAATAAAGAAGTCAATGTAAAGATCACGTGTACAAAAAAAAGATTAATCTTCTCCCTCTCATGCAATATGTATGATTAAGTGGATTAGATGAAACATTAAACTCTGTTCTTGGGGCACCTGGGTGGACAGTTGGTTAAGTGTCTGCCTTCGGCTCAGGTCATGGTCCCAGAATCCTGGGATCATGCTCCGAGTTGCTCTCCCTGCTCGGTGGGGAATTGCTTCTCCCTCTCCTCCTGGCTAGTGCTCTCTCTCTCATTATCTCTCTCTCTCTCCCTTAAATAAATAGATACAATCTTTAAAAAAATTAAAAAAACAAACTGTTCTCAACAATAGGAGGGGACTAACCAAAAACAATTTGGAAAAGATAAAAATTAAAACATCTAAAATATTTTCTTAAAGCAAGTGTACAAGAATTAAATACAGCTCTACAAATGAATGGGTAACACGTAGAGGAAGAATCCAGATTCAATACACCATACACAGAAATAGTATTGGAAATAAAGAAACCTAAATTGAACCTGCTATTATTTATCGCATACCTACTTGGTGCCAGACACTGGGCTCAGTGTTTTATATGCCTTATAGTAGTAAATTTTTATGACCACTCATTTGATCTCTACTTTCTGAAATAGCAAATTCATATATAGAGAGGGTAGTGAGTTTGTGTAAGATTAAAAAGCTAGTAATTGTTGGATCTGAGGCCTGAAATTAGGATGATGTGGTTTTAGTGCTGGAGCTCTTAACTCTGACCCTGTATGCGTTGCATTTGGGTTGAATTTTTTAATTTAATTATCTTAAGACTTAGTTTTTTGTTTTTTTTTTTTTTAGAGCAGTTTTAGATTTACAGCAAAATGGAGAAGGTATAGAGACTTCCCATATACCTCCTACCCCAACTCATGCATAGCCTTCCCCATTATCAACCTTCCCCACAAGAGTGGTACATTTGCTACAATTGATGAACCTACAATGACACATCATAATCACTCGAAGCCCATAGTTTCCATTATGGTTCACTCTTGGTGTTGTGTATCCTGTGAGTTTGGATAACTGTATAAATAAGGGCCTGTATCCATCATTTCAGTTTACAGAGTATTTTCAGTGCCCTAAAAGTCCTCTGTGCTCTGCCTATCATCCTTTGCTCCACCCTCAAATCTGGCAACGACTAATCTTTTTGTTGTCTTCAGAGTTTCCCCCTTGCCACAATGTCATGTAGTTGGAATCCTGTAGTCTATAGCCTTTTCAGATAGACTTTTATATATTTTTTAAAAAGTATTAGATTTTTAAAACATTTTTGAATATATTTTTAAAAGCACTAATCTTGATTCTAGAGTTCAAAGATCATAGAATAGCTGTTCCAGGGTGGTTAGCTGCATCTGGCAGCCACATGGAGCACGGGCTGTAGGTACCACAGCTGCCCGATGATAACAAGCTAATTCTGCTTCCTCTTTTACTTCCATCACAACAAATAATTTTATTTAACCAATGTATTGAAGTTTTGTATTAGAAATGCCTTTGATTCCCAGAGTCCAAACTGAGGGCTTCAGAGGGGAGAGGGTGGGGGATTGGGACAGACTGGTGATGGGTATTAAGGAGGGCACGTATTACACGGTGCACTGGGTGTTATACGCAGATAATGAATCATGGAACACTACATCAAAAACTAAGGATATACTGTGTGGTGACTAACATAATAAAAAATTATTTAAAAAAAAAAAGGAAAAAGAAATGCCTTTGAACCTGAGTGGCTGCAAAAGAAAAGAAACAATTGTTTGGGTCTTACTAGTGTCACTGAATTGGAATACAGGTGTCTTTCTTGTTTTGATCTTCCCCCCCCCAACACAAAGATTTGTAGGGGTGGGGGCTGGATAGCTCCAGCCATCCAGAGGAACAAAGCTGCAGTAGAGCTGGGGGCAAGGTCCCGTTCAGAGCAGGCTCCAGAGTGTTGTGCAGTGTCCCACACTTGATGGTGGTCAGTGGTGCTCAGTCTCCCATTCCTTGAGCAGAGCAGGCATCCAGGCAGCCAGGAGCTGGTTCCTCAGGGCTGCTGCCTGTCCCCCACCTGCTCCCCATACCTGCATCAGCAGCTGGGTAAACACTTTCCACACCCACTGGGCCTTGCTCTTGGTAGCTCCCACGTTGAAGATGAGGAGTGAGCAGAGAGGGTTTGGGGAAGGGGAAGGGTTTGGGGAAGGGTTGGGGATTCCCCAGGGTTGACTTTGCAAGTGGCCCTGGTTGAGTCTCTGCGGGGTCCCACGTCAAGAGGCCAGGTAGGCAGCCAACTCCTTAATGTCCTCTGGTCACTTGGCAAAGCAGCCGTTGATGACGCAAGTGTAGGCGATGGACTGCCGCAGAGTTCTCTTCGGAAGGCTGAGGTTGTGCGCTTTGCCCCGCCCCCGCGTCCGCTTGGTGCCCCAGCAGGCCTGGCGCTTTAGCTGGAACTTCTGCTCTCAGAAGTGCCCATATACGTTGCTGCGGCACAGGTTATCTGGCCACTTTCGCTCCGCAAAGTGGTGCAGTACATAGCTCGCCAGCTCTTGGCGATGGGTCTCTGGGCCTGGTCTCCAGTGCCATCTCTGCTGAGTCCCTCGTGCAGCCTCTGCCCACTGCAGCACACAAGATGGTGCCATGCACACAAGATGGTGCCTTGTGCTCTCCGGGCTCCAACTCCAGCTGGTGAGCTTTTTTATACTAAATACAGATGGTTTTGATTTTGCTTTAGTTCCTAACCTAGTTATATCGCATAGAGATGAATTATCTTTTTTGAAAGATTTTTTAAAGTGAGGGCTTTTTTTTTTTTTTTTTAAATATAGGGTCCTACATTCTGATCAAAATACCAACTAAAAGAGCATATTGTTTAAGGGTCATTGTAATTCGTTCTGTAGAACAATCTAGAAATTAATTAGTATTTCCTCCAGAGCATTATGATTGCTGCTCCCAGTAAATATTGAGGTAAACTTTTGATTTTCTTTCTAGATAACATTAAGTAGAAGGTGTGTCTTCCCCCCCAACATGAGTTTTATTTAAAGTCTTTTAAATCAGTTTTAGACTCTATAACAAATACTGAATACATCTGGTTGTCTACTACGTGACTCATAATTGTTCACTCAGGATAATCTGTATTTTCAGTTCTACTTAGTCTGAATAAATGCTTCTTGTAATGAGTGCTCATGGTTAGAAATGGATTAAATGAACTCTGGGAAAATTACTTCTAAATCTTTTGGGCTTTTTGCATCCTTTAGATGTCACTGATAAATTTTCTATAGAGGAAAAAAAAATGAGAGCATTTTGGGATGATTTCTTATGACTTAGGATTTTTTTATGATTAAATGAAATCTGAATTTTATTTCGAGTATAATTAAGAATAAGAAAATATGACTGGCCAGGAAAAATTGAAACAAAAATAATCTTTCATTTTCGTACCTGATGATCAAAAATAGGGGCAAAAAGGGTGCAGAAGTCCTAGGGATTATTTCTAATCAAAGTGTTCCTGTTCATTCCTGTAGAATAACAAAGGTGATCTCTTCAGTAGGCGGTAGGCACTCAGGCTCTCAGTGATTATTCCCATACAACAAAAAATCTCTAGAACACACAAAGATATTTTCCCTAGCTTTTAGTGACTTTTTGAAACAATGGAAAACAAAAAAATAGTTCCAAAGAATAATTTATTCTCTAAAAGTTTTCTATATTGGAGTATAATCTATATGTCCTTAATTTATATTTCATGATACAAAATATTTTATTTATATATACTTTCCCTTAAACTAAGCTAGATTGCAAGAATGCACAAAACAATAAAATAGTGTAAATCAGCAACAGAAAATCAAGATTCTTTTGTTCTTTTACATTTAAAATGGAATTTGTGAAGCAGTTATATAGTTTGATCATAGTATAACTCAAACATTAGGAATTTTTATTTAGATTTGTAGGCTCTGTGGTTATTGTTACTGTTTTTCACTTTTCTGTAATTATTCTTAGCAAAATCTGAAGAAATTTAAAGTCAATATGACATAGTGGAATTAGCTTTAGTTGCATGGAGTTGCAGGGAGTTGCATGGTTTTAGCTTTAAGGCTTAATTTAAGACTCTACTGGGTAGCTGAGGGTTCTTGGACTACTTAATTTGAGCATCAAATTTCTAGTTGTAAAATAGGAACAGTAAACTCTACCTTGTTGAATTGTTGGAGGATCAAATGAAATTATGTAGGTGAACTACTTACTAAAGCACTTAGTAACGTATAAATGTTAGCTGCTCTCCTTGCCTGCCTTTAATTTTATAAAGTCATTACAATCAGTGTGGACAACTTCTGGTATTAGCCTATAATGAATCTGTTCATGTAAAGCCAGGGAAAAAAAATCCACCACAAACCCAATGTGTTCTAACATTTATAGATTTTAAATGGAAGCATTTTTACACAGATTTTACTCTAACAAGTTATTTGATGGAAACTTGATACTAGTAATAGTAAATGTGTTCTCTTAAAATGGACTTCCCAGCACATTGGATAAGCACCAGATTTTTGCAAATAATCTTCCAGGCCTCTGTCAGATAAGTTTTATTCCTTGTCATTTTAGAAAATGCTGAAGGGCTACAACTTGTTCATTTCAAAGAGTGTTCTTTGTTGCTTTCAAACTTCTACATTTTTTTCACAGATATATCTCATAGGTATTTCATTTCTATCATTTATTTCCTGTTCTTATGATTTAGTCCTTTCTGGCAAAAGTCTAGTTTCTATTTTCTTTTTGGTAATTTTCTGTTTAACTAACAGAAGCTAGTGTTAGTTCATTAGATATGAACTAGATGATTTTTTTATCCTTGCCAGTGATCCTCAAGGATATATTTGAAGGTCTTCCCTTGCAAAGTAAAATGAACAATGCTGAACAATGCATGTGTATATTGTGCTGAAATGAGTTGACTCCTGATGACAAAATGATAAGGTAAAATGGTAGTTTGTTTCTCTGTATTAGGAAAGACTTTCAGAGTTCAAAATGTAACATTTCTCTCAATAATTAACTAGAATTTTAAAAATAATTTAGGGAGTCAGCTTAAGCTCAAAATGTTTTCTGGACATTTTCCCACTGGCATTATTTTTCCTGATGTGAAAAATGCTTGAATATTTTTGAGACAATACATCTCGATCTCTAGGTTGGTGAGAGTTCTGACATGATCTCCAAGGCATACCAATGTGTGGTAAATGCTTTTTGATGAAGATGGTATTTTAAATGGTAGGAGCAAGACAATTTTAGACCTTTATTTGGTATTTCTCTGCTAGTGTTCTTATATAGTAGAGGATGAAGAAATTGAAGGTGAAAGAGGAAAATGGGAGTAAAATGGCAACCAGGTCTAGGGAATACCCAAAAGCCTGAAAAAGAGAGAGCTGTAACCCTGATAGAATTGAACAATATATCTCCAAGTTGAAGGTAGAGTTTAATCTGAATAAAGAATCTGAGATATGTACACTATTTTGGTTTGAAAGAACTCTAAGAACTGAGAGATTTTATAGCTCTCACTCATGGGCAGAAACAAGAAGATATAAAAATATTTAATAAACTAATGGTATATCCTAAATCTTTGTGGCTTCAGCGCTGTTTCCTATGCCCTCTCTAAAAGTGGGGGAAGAGATGACTTAGCTCTCTGTAAACTTTTATACCCGTCAGTTATGAGGCCTGTGGAATTCCTGCATGTCCATATAGCAGATCTCAAAGGGATCTTTTAGCCTGGAATCCTCCACATTAGCAAAGAGAGGGAGCTTGAGTCATGATCTGCTTTTGAAAAGTTCTGATAGATATTTTACTGTTCCTAATGATGACTTAACTTAAGCTAAAGAAAATGTCAGGTCACTTTCATTTTAGCTAGAAGGATATCAATTTAATATTGAAGTTAATTATGATTTAAGGACCTAATTGGTAGAACACTATTAAAGAAGAGATGGACTATCTTTAATAAATAAAATATGAAAATGAATTGATTTTAATATGTATAATTATTGAATGTTCATGAAGGATGACCTGGGCCTGAACATGGTGGATATAAAAGCATTCTGTGGGACACAATAGGGAATAAGTTGAGCTACTGAGGTACAGAGGATTCTGTAGTCTTGGAATTTTTGGATGAACTAAAATGTTTCTTGAAGAGTCTTGAGCTTCATGAAAGTTTTGATGTGTTTGTTGATTCAGAAGTTAGAAGAATTTTAAGAACGGATAGAGTCTAGAAGAAGCTATGGGCAGGTCTAGCATTTGATGGGGAGGGAGCAGTGATAGGGTCTGAGGGCTGCTATTATATATGCTGGAGGAATGAACAAGGTGATACCCATTAGTGGATAAATTTGGAAAGTACTCCTGTATCATAACATTACTCAAATTCATTCATACCCTATCCTGAAGTGACAAAGCTGTTAGGTGTCTTGGGAGCCTAGGAAGAATTGATTCCAAAAAGAATTGCTGTTGAGAAAAATTCAGTTCTTGTAATTATGTCATTGAGAACACAGTTGGCACTTGTGGTTAAAGGCTTGTGTGGAGTCCAGGGGTGTGGAATCAGGGACTCTGTTGCAAGTAAGTGTCTTGAGTATTTGGGAAACACTGGCCAGGGTAGAAAAGTAGAGTGTCCAGATTTTCAGTACACATGATCCCCATGGGATCTCTAAGAGAATATACATATTTAGAATAAATGGTGTGTGCTTTACATGTGTTCGTTAATGGAATGACCATTTTTTGAAATAAGGTTTTAGTAGACAACCTCATTTCTCAGTTATTCACTGTCTTTTCTCAAACCCTATACTGTAGTCATATTTAAATACTCACCCAGTCCCTTCACTTCTTGTTCTCTCACCACACTAGTAATTTGAAGTTGCCGTACGTCTTCCAAAAACACTTTCTCTTTCCTCTTTACTTTGTAGACCACCAAGAAGCCTCCTTTGAGGCAAGCCTTCTTTGAATCATTCTGGCTAGTCCCCTTCTTTATACTCCTTTGGTTCTTTGTGCTTCCACCCATCATAGCTTCAGGCATACTGTCTTGTTTTAGTAAACGGTCACTGCTTTCAGATATGAGACTGTGTCTTACTCATTCTCATTTACATGATGTTGCTTGGCTCTGAGGAGATGTGATCAGTAAATACTTGTTGAGAAATGAATGAGTAAATGAATGAAAATAAGCAGACCCAAGCGCTTGATGGCACTATGTGTACTCATGATAGGATTCTATAGCCTTTTCACCATGAAACTAAAAATGTTGCTGGTAGAATTCTTTTGTGAACTCAGTTGTGCAAGGATACTTATTCTTACTGAGCATGGAAAAGGTTTCTCCTGTCTTTCTGTAAATTTTATATAGAGAGAACAAGTTATTTGACAGTGAAAACAGTGCATCACATGTCCCAAATAGCCCTGTTTGGAGTGCCTTTCTCCTAAGTTAGACAAATAAATCTTTAAGATTTTCTAGAGACCAAGGTGTTAATATCAGGCTTAGCACCAACACTAGTAGTGAATTTAGACATATATTTTTAATGTTCTCTATCCGTGTCCATATTAAAGAGTTATATTTCCTTTTTAATAAGCTGCCTCAAAGTCATTTTAGAAAGAAGTGTGTAAATAAATTCAGTACAAGTACAGCATCAGTGTTGTTCTCTACAGATAGTTTGGGGAACTGTGTTGCAGCCTGACAACCTAAGTGATAAAATCCTGCATGTGGAGTCTTCTGGAAAAAAAACCTGATAGATCCATAAATTACCCTAGTTTCACTGGAGAGTACTTTCCAGAGTGAGCCCCAATTGGGTTGGGTTCCCGTCTTTCAATGTTTTTCTCTTCTCTGGTAACTCCTTCCTCCTCTCCTGTCATTCACATGATTATAAGAATAGCAGCTTGGCACCTTCATGTGATCTTGCCCTATGGCTTCAAGTGACTCAAGAGGAGATAATAGTATGGAATTGAGTCCAAGGGATTCTATTGTCCAAATATATTCTAGCGTATGGCTGAATTTGGAATGGAGGAGATGTATGCTGGAGAACTATTGACAGTAGTGATGTTCCCTACATAAACTAGGAAATAGAAAAAGCCAGTTTGCCCTGAGGAAGAATGAACAGAGCAAAGAGAAACCGTGACTGAGGACTTGCTGGGTTATCTATAGCCCATGAGGAGTTGGTTCATAGTATTCCTGAGGATTTCCCCAAGACACCCTGTATTATAATAATGAAATCACGTTGTGTGAATCATGCTCCAGCTCAAGGACATTTCCGTTGCTTGCAGCCAAAGAATCTAATTCTCAGACCACCCTTGAGCTATTAGTCAAGGAACACAACTTGTGTTTTCTGTCACTGTGGTAGACATAATTAAGGATGGTGGTACGTGTTGAGACTGGAGAATTACAGTGAGAGTACTATGAATCAGGTTCTCTTTTTGTCAAAATTTGCTCTTAGGAAAGAATTGGAAATTCATTCATTGTACACACACGTGACTAATAATTTGTCTGAAGCCAAACTGTCCCTTACCAAGCATTTTCATTTTTAAGGAATTCAGAATCTGATCTAAAGAAATGACAATGAAAAAAAAAATCAGGAATTAGGAGTTGTTTCATTCCCACCCTACTAACCTTCCTGTCATTTTTCTTTGAAAGAGTCAGTGGAGAGAAAATGTTGGGCCTCTGAGCTCAAGGCACTAATTGGCTCCCCATTTTGCCTGAGAACCACCCCCCCCAACCTTGCAAATCCTGAGACCTTAACTGACAAAGCAGCATCAATACCTGCTTTCTCACATCTCTGGATGGTAATCATGCCATGTGGCATAGTAAAGATGGAAACTTGGGGGTCAAGGCACTGATCATTGAATGATATTCTTCCAGTTGCATTTCTGATTTTCGGTATCCTCAGTACAATGAAAATAATTTTGTCTACACTTTAGGGTTATTGTGATAGCAGATTGAGTTGGAAAGACAAGATCACAAATGGAAGTTGAAAGGGAGCTGAGAAGTCTAGCATGTTTCTGTGTTGAGGAGTATGAGAATAATGGTGAAAACCTGGTCTAAATGCCAAATAGCTGCTAGTGCAGGGTCACTTCCAAGTAACGTTTTCCTGTTGGTGTACCCATGGAACAGAAGGTTCCAAAGTTAATAAGGCCTGTCTTGCTGGGTTTCTTAAGAATCCTTCAGGCCAGTGCTTGTCCAACTTTTGTCCCAGGACATTTCTTTTTTTTTTAAGATTTTATTTATTTGACAGAGATAGCCAGCGAGAGAGGGAACACAGGGGGAGTGGGAGAGGAAGAAGCAGGCTCCCAGTGGAGGAGCCCGATGTGGGGCTCGATCCCAGAACACCGTGTCCCAGGACATTTCTGAAGGGCAGAGGAGAGAGAAGGCATATCAAGGAGCCTAGAAGATAAAATCCTCTAAAAAATACATCTTTGAAGTTGTGTTTTGTCTTTAAGAATCATTCAAATTTCACATTTTTGTCCAAAATATAGTCGTGTCTAGTTTTAAGAAAGAGGTGTTTTAAGTGCCTCATCATTGAATAAAATTGTTGTTCCATGTAGTGCTAAGGTTTTCCTGTGGCTTCTATTTGCTTAGGACACTCCTGTGTACTCTTATTTCTCCAAATTGAAAAATAAGGCATTTGGATGTCTTGTTCTAATATGATGGTTATTTCTGCCATTGCCATCATGTATTCAGCAGAAGACTAGAAAGACTGACTCTAATAGTAGCTTACCTTACAGGAATAACAGCAGTAAAACAACAGTTATAAATTGCAAAATATAAGTACCACATAAACAGAAATGCTAGTGCTATAATCTTCCATCTCTCAAGTCTGGTGCTTTTGGAAATATCGCTGGACTAAATAAGCTATTTCCTGATCCTAATTTATCCCTTTATTTTAAGACCTTTAATATTCATATATATTATGAAAACAACACAGCAGAAGTTTAAAAGTGGAAACTAAATTCATTATTTTTGAATCCTGGAGTGAATACATTGGGTGTTGAAAAGAATGGGGCATATATTGGTCCTTGAACTGAACAGAAAAGGAATAAATTTACTTACAAACTCAGCAAATTGCAGCGGGTACTGCCACTTAGTTGTTATGACCTTCTATGCATGGATTCTTCATTATAGAGAGAGCTAATGTAGGTAGCAGAACATTTTTTAAAAGTGCACATCAACCCAAGGGATGAAATGCAGCCATGAAATAAGCTTCTGAAGTTCCGGAAACCATATATTCCCAATGCTATAACTTAATCTTCTGGATACTCTCCAAATAGCAACCCTGAGTTTCCCCTGAGTGAAATGCTCTTATTTTCTCCCCATGTGCATTTAACTCTATACTTTATTGAATAAAAAAAGGATTTTAAAAAAAGGACTTGGTTTATTGCTTCTAATAAAAGAAATGTAATCTGAATACTCAAGGATATAACCAGATCATAGCATTTCAATTGTATTACTAATACAGCCATAAAATAAATAAGTTATGCACCAAAAAAGCCCACCATGCAAGCTCATCTTGTCACTGTGTTCCATCCATCTTTTCGTTCCATTTCCAGTCTGTCAGCATTTTTTTCTCCACTCGTTGGGTTGCACCTAGTGATTTTTCACACATCCTTCACTGCTGTCTTGTTACCTTCTAGTTTAATATATAGAGATAGGAAGAATCCGTTGTACCCCATTTTTGCTGCTTTAGTTTTTGGACTCTCAATCTGTCACCTGACCACTCTGCCTGCTCCTTTGTAGCCTTGCTCGTTAAATCAGGTGCTAATGCATGAAAGTGGATGTTTCTCATATTGATGTTTCTGAACAATTGGTCTTTAAACTCTTTGAACCTTTCAAGGTGAAGTTCATCCCTGACGATAATCTCGAATAGAAAAATGAAGAGCAATTTTTTTTTTTTAGTTTCTTAAGTAAAGTTTGAAATCCTAGAAAAGAAATAAGAGTTGTCTTACAAACATTTTAAAGGAGTCAAATAATTTAATTGGTACTTTAATTTTTTTTTTTTTGAGGGGAAGAGGATGATCCATTTTTTCTTAACTGTAGAAGGTTTGTATTTGGAAGAGTTTATTTGGAAGAGTTTATTTAAAAAATCATACTCTTACATGTTAGATCATTAAAATTTTGATTACTATTAAACCAACACCCAGGTTTACCACAGCTCAAATAATTTGGATCTATAGATCTTTACTCAGTAAACATGTGAGCAGTGTCATATAAATTTTGTTAAGAGGAAGGTTAAGTTCAAAAGTGGTCATATTATTCACTGCTAGACATTATCACTAAGTGAGAAATCTTATTCAATAACCTAATTTTATATTCAATAAATAAATCAATATTTTAGAAAAAATATTTTTATGCCGATACCTAGAGTGGTTTTCTCTTCTACGTTTTCCTGCCTTGTGGGCCCTACAAGAGAGCCATTTGACAACAGAGTTGAATTATAATTCTAGTTATTTAATTGCTGGTCGCAAATGAGGCACGCCCTGGAATGTACTGAATTATCATGAGTGTTTTCCCAGCCAGAAAGATTTAGAACAAATACCTTTTTTCCTCTATTTTAGTTTAAAAATCAACAATTTACGATAATGTTCCTAATACACGACAATCTTGAGGTCTTGTTCTTTAAGGCAGTCTCTTTGTAATGTTTTTTCATTCAAAAACTTTGTGTTTCTTTTGGAATTGAGTGTACGACAGTAGAAACAACCCCTATCTGCAAAGGGTTGTGGATGTAACTTTGGTTACCAAAGTATTCAGTTCAGTCCAATAAACCTTTAAAAACATTTCCTCTCCCCACATGAGGATCAATTTGTAGTTTGCCTGACTTGAAGGGATAGTTGTTATGGAATAATCTGGGTAAAGGCACTGCTCCCATAGTGAGTCCCCCCCCCCCAACAGGAGGTATGGCTGTGGAGTTGAAAGACACTGAGCATCACTATGCACAGTCCTCCCTTAAATCTCACATTGTTGACTCATTTGAGCTATGAGTTCAACTCCTTCACCTCAGCTGTTTGTGAATAGTTTCCAGTTAAAGTGGTGGAAGATCTGAGATGGCTCCCCAAACCCAGCTTTTCTGGTTTTCCAAAGAGCTTGCACTGATGTTTGTTTCTGGTGTTCAAATTGCATGCACATAATACATGCTTATTTGGAGAGAGAAATGTTAACTATCTCACAGATGCTTACTCTTGTGGATTCCCTGGCCCCTTGGGTTTCCAAGCTCCCCACTCTTGTTCGAGCTCCTCTGGCGAACAGCCGTAATCCTCTTTGCTCAGGATTACAAGGACCTTTAGTGATTATATTTATTAGGGTGGCTATGTTGTTTAGACCAGAGAATGTCTGTAAAGGACAGGTGCTTTGAATGTGAGTGCAATTGATCTTTGGCAAAACAAAAAACAAAATCAAAAGCAAACAAAACAATAAGCAAAAGGAGATTTCCTAGGTAGGTGGTAAAAAAAGGATTCTGTCAAATAGTATTGAAAAATCAAAGTAAGTGAATAATGACATTGCAGCATAGGTTGAAAAGGTGAACCAGGCGTGAAAAGAGAAGAGCTAGAGAGGCAGTTCATATTCTGACCTCTATCTGGTGCTTTAGCTCGGGCATGGCCTTGGTCCAGATGGCTTGGCAAATTAATGGATAGGGAGAGAACTAATAAGAAAATACATTGAACACTACTAAGCTTGATGCCGAATTTTGAAATCCTTTTTAAAAATGTTATAGAGAGAATAGCCCAGATGGGAACACATGTTACTTTTAATAACAGCTCCATTTGTCATTTCCTGGCTTACTTTCTGTGCCTGTTATATGCAAAAGCTGTACAGGTATGGGTATTCTTGACTTTAGTGCTATCAATATTACTTATTTTAGATAAACTTGAAATGCAAATTTTATTTTTTCATATTGATAAATACACTACCAAGTTGTTTCAGTTGTTCGATTTCTGAATGTTGTACATTTTATTTGAAAAAAAAATCTTATTAGCTATATACTAATTCATAAACTTAACTATAAATTACAAGGCTTAATCTCTCTTAAAGACAGAAAATTTCAAACTTCAAAGGGATAACCTGTTTGATATTCAAGTCATTGTGTATTAAGTACTTCCTGCCTATTTACCTGCCCTGTATAGTGGCTTTAAGTCTTTCTCTGTTTTGTTGGTATTTTAAAAGTTATTTATAGAATACTTAACATAAGCCAGTCCCTGTATTAATTTCTTTATCCATACTATCTTATATAATGTCCAGAACAATCCTGTAAGATATATAAGGTATTTTTGCTATTTGACTAGTGATGAAATGAGCACAAAGAGATTAAATAACATAACCAAATTTACATATTAAAAAGTGGCAGAGCCAAAATTTGAAACCAAGTTTGTCAAGCTCTAAAAAAGCTTATACTTCTAACCTCTGTTTTATTGCTCACTTTATCCAGAGTGGAATGCCTAATCTCAAAGCTGTTTATTAAGAACAAATTTGAAAAAAAATTTTTTTTTAAATAACTGCAATAGTGTACACCCAGGGAAGACTAGATTGGCATCTATTTTAATATCCTGGAATCTATTAGTAGGAACGTTTAATATGGATACACACACAAAACATTCATTCATTCGTTCATCTTCCAACAAATTGAGCAGTTACCGGTCCGTTGTCAGTTTTCACTGTGCTGTGGCCATTGCAACCATTTTACAAGTTCTCATTGGTACAGAGGAAACAAATGTTACAAATGTAGCATATATTTTAATGAGCACAAAAGTCTACTTAGTTAAATATGTTTTTACCTTAAGCATTGATTGTTTCAGACCTGATTACAGTAGCTTCACTCTTTGTCCAAAGCATCGATCTTAACAACCCTATCTTTTTAATAATCCATCTTCTCTTGGATAGTTTAAGTTAAATTAACGGTTGAGTTTTACATGTGCCAGTTTTGATTATTTCACTAAATTGAAGAGTCAATATGGGATAAGTAAATGACTAATTTATTCAAGTAACTCATTGAGTTGTTACTGACAAAATAATTTAGATAGAAAGGTTGTACTTGTTGTAAATGTAGATTCACTCCAAGTAAGAAACACCACAGAACAAGCAATTAACAGTAGCAGGTCTTAAGTTTTTGTACTAAGCAGTTGGAAGGCTTAGGAGAGACTTTAGATTACTTAAAGATATAAACAGTATGTTCTCAAATGAAATTTATTCTAATTTCCTCTTAGAAAATCTCAAAGAAGCTTAAAAGTGTCTGAAATATCAGGTGAATAATAGAATTTTTGAACTAAAAAAATCTAGAGCATTTTTTTGAGCACCTATTATATAATGGTGCTTACCTTAATCCATTTATGTAGCCAACACGGTTATAAAGACCTTAAAGGTTTGCATACAGTTTGAGTAAGCAGTAGTGTAAAATTCTCATTTGAGTTCAAATCCTTGGCCATTATTTATATTTTCTGGTCCATTTTTCTTTAAAAAAGCACTGAAATAATCCAATTAGCTTCTTTCTTTTGAATGTTAGAATAGATCAGATTTAATTAATACTGGCTTTCAGGAAATGATTGTATAAATAAAGGATATGGAGGTGGAAAACCAAGATACATCTTATTGAAATTGCCTTTTTAAGAGACAGTTTAACGGAGTAATTAATTTCATACCTGTCAGCCATAGGATCCATATCCTAGGGTGGTACTGATTCCTATTAAGGAAGGCACACATTTGTGGTACGCACACTGTGACTGAAGGACTTGATTCCTTCAGACAAAAGGGAGTCTGTTAGGGTCTCTCAAAACTGACCCCGAGTCCCAGGGCTGTTCTGAACAGTGTGTCTGACTTCTTTAATACTGAATGGTTTCCAGTTTGGAAATTGTGATTGTGACCAAGTCTCCTGGCCGAATTAGTCTAAACTCTGAATGCCCTAATACTTGAATATTTCTGTAGGGATGCAAAGGGGAGCAGTCTTGAGGTCAGTGAGCTTACACAGGATGTCCACAAACCAGACTACAGCATGCCAGCACATCTCCTCAGTGTCTGACCTCTAAGTGTACATGTGCCAGTGCAGAGTTGTAATTAAAAAGAGAGGGCAGCCACTCTTGAAATATTTTGAGACAAAAAGTACTGGTACATTGGCATTCATCTCAGGTAACAGCTGTTCTCCCGAACAGGTGCTGCTCCAAATCATAGACTTTGGAAGAGAACAGTACACTTTTTGTTTCCTCAGGTAGAACTATATCTGATTTTTTTCTAGTCTCACATATTAAAAAGTGGCAGAGCCAAAATTTAAGAAAACAGCAAAAAAGCCCATGCACAAACACGGAACATTGGTAACATACCAATTTTCTTGTTTTTTTATAGAGATAGCTCAAGTTGGGGGGGGGTTGGAGGACAGAGGGAGAGAGAGAGAGAATCTCAAGCACTCTCCCCTGAGTCAAGAGACCCGTGTGGGGCTCAATCTCACAACCCTGAGATATCGTGACCTTAGCTGGAATAAAGAGTCGGATGCTTAACCTACTGAGCATCCCCAGCACCCCCATTTGAGTTGTTTTTAAATTAAAATGAGCATTGTAAAAGACAAAGTTTTTGTTTGTAGCTTGAGAGGAAATGAAGAAAGCAAAAAGCAAAAAAACACAGAAATAAGAGAATGGGAGTAAAGTTCATCAAGAAAAAGGGGGGGGGGGGGGGGTGGAGGAAAGTAAAAGCATGACACTGACTTCTGTTTCTCTAACATATTTGTTATCCTGGAACTTCCAGAATGTTAAGAAGTTTTTGATATCAGAAATAAAGCTGGAAATGGCTTTAGATCTCATTTAGTACAACCACCTCATTTTAGAGAACAGACAGTGATGAGAGAATAAGGCAGAAAATGGAGGAAGTGGTAAGAAAAAAAAACAAAACAGAAGATTGAGGAAGAAAACCGTCTAATAGACTATCTTCCAGTAAGCTTTTCTGGAACTTTTTGCTTTTGAATTCTAAAACTCCGTATATGAAATTACAAGAGGTGGTTGAAAAAGGAAGTTTATATTCATTTTGTATAATTGTTAATCTGGTTTTTTTCCTGCCAGCATATAATATTTTGGTTTCCAGCTGTTTATTATCCAAATCATTTCCTGCACTAGATAAAGCACTACCAGCAGGACTCTGAGATGTGTTATGCTAATGAGGGGGAAAATCTTGGACCAGTTGCAAAGCATAGATTTTTGAGTGACGTGACAAAATAATCAGAATCTAAATGAAAAGAAAACTTGGGTAACAGCCATTATACTTAATATGCCAAAATAAATGATTGACATTTTAATTAGATGAGAAAATATAATTATATTTTTAACTCTGAAAGGCCCTCTTAAAAGAAAGATGGACATTAAATAAAAAACTTGCAAGAACACAAAGGAGTACAAAAAATAAAAAGATGCACTCAATTTTCAGTGTTCATGACATGAGTTATTAATTCCATGGATCATGAAGCAAAACTTTTAAAAAAGTTAACTTGCATTTACCCTTTTGACAACAGTTTGCATTATAGTGATTGAATTTTATTAAGAGAATTGTTTGCTAGAGCTATTTGTCTTCGTTTTGGCAGCTCTGGCATAAATATTTAATTTAATTTATGTTCCAAATTAAAAAAGTCTCATAAAAACTGAGTGGCTGAGCTGTACCTGCTCACTGTTAAAAAAAAAAAATGAGGCTTACGTATTGCTGCACATAATATAAAGTACATCTACTTGAAAAGAGAGTTCGAATGACTTGAAGACATTAACCATTTCCAAGGTCTGTGGAGAAAAAGAGCTAGTAAAAAATATATAAGAGAGAAAGCTTCAAGTCATGACTTCTCTGAGCGAATTTTGCTTTAAAAATTTTTTCTCTTGTGAGATGCTTCTGATTAATATTAAACACAGATGCAATCCTGAGAATAGTTAAGTAGAAAATTTAGGTGCAAGAAAGTAATGATGATACTTTTTTTTGAAACCATACTTGCTTGCATGTTTAAACTTGACTTTGAATTCATTACCTGTTTTATTTCTATTTTCCCTTAGTCGACATGCCACTTAAAATTTGGATCCTCGAAGTGGGAATATGTAGAAAATACTTACATAATAAGTTTTTAAGATTTTAGATGACAGTGCTGTGATTCAATTCTAGAGTGCAGATTGTGGTTTCTACTACATGAAGGAAATAGTACAACCATGCAAAAATTTTGTTCTTTGTGGAACATAAGGAAGGATCCAGTGAGTTATAGACATACACAAGGGAGCAGATTGTAAGATTAGTGCCATAGCCTTCCTTTCGAGTACTGTCATGTGTATATCTCTTTATGCCCGCACACTTTGTAAATAACAGAAGGGTTCTGGAAGTTTGTATTTTCCATAAAACGGCCACAACAGTGTCTCCCATACTCTTGTGCAATGTGATCCTGTGGCTGTCCCTCCAAGAGGTGGAGCCTAATTATCCCTCCCTTGAATGTAGGTTGGTCTTTGTGATTCACCTGTCATGATTAAAATATGGATAAAGAAACATTATGTGACTTCTGGATCTAGGTGAGGTTTCTCCTTGTTCTTTTGGAATGCTTGTTTTTGGGATACTCTCTATTGGGACACTGTCTCAGAACTCACCTCCTGGGCTATGAAAATGCCAACCCACATGCAGAGGCTTATGTGTGGGTACTCTGGTCAACCCTCTCAGTTGAATTTGGCCTTTGTCATCCCAGTCTAGGGACTGGATGTGATAATGAAAACATTTCCAGGTTAGGGCTTGGACCAAATCTAGTGTGCAGCTTGTTTTTGTGAGACCTAGGAACTAAAATTAATGTTTACATTTCAAAGGATTATGAACAGACAAAAGACAGGCAACAGACACTCAATGTGACATATAAAGCCTAAAATATTTATCTGGCCTTTCAAAAAAAAGATGACTGACCTCTGTTCTGGACTATTCCATCCCTAAACATCATGGAGCCAGGAATTTCATCTCTGTTGTGCCCTTGTCCAAATGCCTGAATCACAGAGTATCCAAGAATAATAAAGTAGCGTTGTTTTACTCCAGAAAGTTTGGAATGATTTGTTAGGCATTAGTTGGTAACCAGAGAAGGAATGAAGCTGCTTTTTACTAAAAGGTGAAAAACTACATGCTGGCTTCTGTAATAACAAGTAGTTCTTAATAAATTGATGCCCAAGCTATTTGGATAACATGATTGCTATTTTGGGTCTGGTTTATCATTAAGTAGTTGAACTTGTATTTTTAGAAGATCTGTTCAGCATTATCGAATGAAAACTAAATTTTTGTCAAGAGTCTTACATATTAATTTTTTAAAAATTTAAAAGATTTATGTATTAGTATGCGAGTGAGCACAAGTGGAGGGTGGGAGGCAGAGGGAGAGGGAGAAGAATTCCCACTGAGCTCAGAGTCCTTGAGGCTGGATCCCAGGACACTGAGATCATGACTTGACCTGAAGTCAGATGCTTAACTGACTGAGCCACCCAGTCATCCTGAGAATCTTACAAATTGAAAAGTAATGAAGAAACTCTCCCAACAGATTACTTAATTACAATGATTGGGAGATAGATGATACAGTAAAATCCACCTTGTTGGAAATATTAGTTGTGGTGCTACACAAACCCAGTATTACGCATGGGCCATGAGGCTGTTCTTCTCTGAGTTCTCTTCATGTCCAATATGGAACCTTTAGTATATGAGCTTCCCAGTAACTATTAGCCAAAGCATTGGCATAGACCCCGAAACTTCTTTTCGGTAACACGTTGGCCTTACCCAGGTCTTTCCTTACTAACCAGCCCTTTGAGAGGTTAGATGGACCTCTCTCAGAGTAAAATATTTTAGGCTTCTATATTTTCATAAGAAAATATCAGCTTTATTACCTCATAAATTTAAAATGTCAGCTATGTGGATATTGTTTAACACCTCTGACTGGCTGCATTTGAGGCACTTATCAAGGAGTCTTTAACTGACAATCAACTGTCCATTGATGAAAAGATGGCATTTCAGTCATTTTATGTTTTTTTCAGATAAATGTTATACAAATTTATATCTGCATTTATTATATATACAATAAATATCTTCCTTTTATCTTACACAGTAGGAGAATACTATATGTATCTGTCCCTCAAATTTACAACCGTTTTAGAATATCTTTCCATATCAACACATTTCATTTTTGATAGTTATATAATTTTGTGATGTTTAGTTGTGCCAAAATGTCAGTGTCAATACTAGCCCTGTATTGTTGAACAAATTAGGTAGTTTTCATGAACAATTTTTAAAGTACTTTGCCAGGCCCTAATTAAATTTTTGTTTAAATGACAAAGACTTTTGGTCTGGGATCTGAATGTTCTATGTATTCATTCACATGAATTAGCTATGGAAATCTGCACATGGAATGGGCAAAGTGGACCAAGTTTAGGGCAGTACTTACAATGAGTAAAATACTGAATGGTTTGACTCTTGTAGCCAAGGTCATGGAAGGGACCCTCAGGTAGACTGGCAATGTGGTTTGACACTCACAATAGCCCAAATACTGCATCTTTTCTTTGACCAAAACTGGGCAGCTATTAGGAATATGTTTTATGCTGGCGTAGACAAAAGCAGCAGAAAGGTCAATTTGTTTCCAGTCATGGTGAAAGAGTCTAGACACATGATTCAGTGTTTCTCATACATGTGTCCACAGGCTGTTCTGAAACTCTAACCACTGTGCAGCACATTGAGGAAAAATGAGGAAAGCATAGTGAGTTTCCCATGAGATTTAATATAATTGTTCAAGTTAAATTTTCAGTTTAAGGACTATTCTGTATCTTGGGATGAAGTCTTTTCTAATTTTGGTGGCCAAAATGTCTTTTCTATCATGAATTGATATTGAATAGTAAATTGTAGGTTTTCGCTTCTTTTCCTCTTCTCTTCCTCTCCTCGTCCTCTCCTCGTCCTCTCCTCTTTCCCTTCCCTCCCCTCCCCTCCCCTCCTCTCCTCTCCTCTCCTCTCCTCTCCTCTTGTGTGCTTGTGAAATCTAAATGCTGGGAATCAAATGTTGTGATCATCTCCTATTCACCCTGTTAGTGAAAGAGGATTTTTTTTATCACAGTATGAAATGGCTGAACACATTACATCTGATACTTGACAGGTGACATTGACAGTGGTTCAGTCACACAGGATGGGAGTGGAGGACATTGCACACCATGCGCAGACATACAAGGGAACCAGAAAGTGTTGTTGGAGAATGATCTTGCAGCAACAGGAGGGAAGGGTACCCTCTGATTCCTGGAGGAGAATGTGATTTGATTAAAACATTCTGTGGGTAGGTAGAGAAGTGAAACTCATAAGTTGAGAACCCAGTGGAATGAAGCTGGTCTGGCTGATAGATTAACTAGCCAGGTGGGAAGCCTTTCCCCCTGGATGAAGGCTGGGGGGTATGTCCGTTGAGAGTGAAGGGACTCACCATCAGGTCTTTGGGACCCTGTGAGGTTCAAAGATGTCAAGATGGTGCTTAGAATTTTAGGTCTTAAAATAAACCACTGACTTTCATTATTACTCAATTCAATTATGGTGGTGAGAAAATTTGGATTTTTTTCACCACATGTACACATTTTGAGTTGTAGAGTTCACATCACTGCCTCAGGCATTGCTTCAAGGGTTTGAGATAAGGGACTTAACAAGAATCAAGTGGTGAGGATCAGAGTGTCTATTCAACAGAAACAGACAACCTGAAGTGGATTAGTGAGAATAGGCTGCTGACTGGTAATGAGCAAAAGGCTAGGACAACATCTCCAAAACTGTGAGCAGTTGTGGAGTTTGTTCTGAGTTAATAACCAAAACTCCATGGGGCTGTAGAAGATGCTTTCTTGCTGCATATGCATAGTAAAAAGACATATGATCCACTGTCATGCCTAGAGGAGGTGAGGGTCAGGAAGAGAAATTGATAAGAACACAGACCCGTATGTGTGTGCATGGATGCTCATGAACACACATACATAATTGATGACAGAGTAGAAAGAAGGGACGATTTTACATTTGCAGCAGAAATAGACCATAGCAAATCTGTTGTCTGTTTGCTCATTATTGACGAATCTCATTTGGACAAGAAAGGTCATGGGCTTTAGAGTTAAGAACAGTGACAGAAACTCTTTTAGCTTTCTCATGTGTAACCTAGGAGCAGTAATCACTATCTACTTCAACCTTAGGGTTGTCAGAAGGAGTGAGTAAAATAGTATATGCAAAGTGCACTACAAAATTGGTGCACAGTAGGCATTCAATAAAAGGGAGACTTAGACAATGGGACCCATTGGCAAAGTGACACTGATTCTTGGATTTTAAAGTTGCAACCAAATTTTCAGGAACATTTCTTTTCTAAACGTAGAGGCCGCCACTGTAAAGCTTTTGCAAATTACACTCTAAAAAAGAGTTTAATTAATGTCAAGAAGCCAACAAATATATACGTATATATAAACCTCCTCAGATGCTCATTTCAAAGTGTGAATGCACACAGGGTAATTCAAAACAAATTTGAGGGTGTTTCAGACCATAAATTCCCTCTGCCTAGATCAATGACTCCACTCCACTATTGCTCATTTTTACTTTAAATTGGGTTTTGCTAAAGAGGAATTTTTAAAAAATCGACCAATGCACCCTGACTTACTTTGGAATTACTTCACACACACATTTTAATGAGAATTAAATTGTCAACAGACTTTTCGCTATCCCACTCATTTTTTTTTTTAATAGATACAGGTGGGCAGTGGCTATCTGACTGTCACCTGTGTACTTTGTCAGGATTATACAAAATTTCTGTGAGTCATAGATTTGTTCTAATGTATCCAGAAAGAATTTCTAGTTAGGGCTTAAATTTTATCACATAAACTCAAATGACATTAGAATCACATTAGTTCCCCAAACTGTATTTCAAATTGTTTATCTGTATGTGTCAAAAAGAGATGGATGAAAAGAGATGGTGATTTCAATAATTAAAGAAATATCCTCTACGAAACAACTGCACATTATCAGTATACAGTCAGTTACTATCCCTAGAAGGTGTTTATTCTTCTACACATGATTGCAAAGGGTCAAGAATGTAAAGGCCGAAATGTCAAGACTGGACATGTTTGCATCCCCCTGCTGACCAGAGAGGAGGGAGAACCAACCTGGTAAGTGCCAGACACTGTATTAAACTACATTGAGGTTTTTATAGTTACTAACCTATTTCATACCTCAATAGCTCTTTAAAGTAGGTATTTATATTAGGGTAGGCTAACTGCCATAAATAATCACAATATATTACTGGTTCAATCCAGTAAAATTTCCTCACTCCTATGACAGTTCAGTATGGGTAGGTGGGGTTAGGGAGGGAGGAGCTGAACAAGCAAGTTCTGTTCATTAGAATCGTTGGGAATCTAGGCTTCTTATTTGTATGTTTCCGTCACCCTCTGTGCTTGAAGTCAGCCACTGGAAGACTGAGAAGCAGGTGAAGGAAGCATGAGAAAGAATGAAAGATGACGTAGGAGATTTTAAAGAATAGGACTAGCTAATGAATGGCTGATTTACTTTCTATCAACATTTCACTGGTAAATTCAGTCACATCCCTACAGTAACCACAAAGGAGGCTGGGAAGTGTAGTTAGGCAGCCTTCTCAAGATAAAAGTGTTGCTGGCTTTTGTGAGTAGATTGCCTTGTTTCTGATATAGTATAATTAAGCCAGTTTTCTATACTAAGAATACTGAACCTTGCAGAAGTTAAATAATTTAATCAAGATAACAGAGTTAGTACCTCATAGGACTGGTTTGCTTATCTAGAAAACTAATGTAATCATATTACATCAGAAATTCTTTTTAGAAAAATTTGAGGAAGGTAGATTTTCAAACTTAGTAACTTTAATAAAACTGTGCAAGGATGTCTTGACAGAAACAGAAACACATCAGAACATTTTAGCTTCTAGTAGACAATTCCAGACAGATCTAACATACCACTTGAGTTTAAGGGGTGAAATATGTATGATACATACATATCTGAAATTATATTTTATATATCTTTATCTGGCATTCATTATTTCCCCTAAATCATTGTATGGCTTTTTAGAGACATTATGAATTAGGTTATCAAGGTGTTCAGCCAACTTTCTTACAGTGTTTCCGTTTATGTAGCAATTGGGTGGATATATTATCCCCATACTTTCTTCCTAATGTCTCATGATAACTCAGGCTAGGTTGTAGTTTTTACGCTGGCATGAAATTCAGCTATTATAAATCTGAGCTATTCATTCAGTAACCTTAATGCGGAGGCAAAGATGCTGACTGATCACTTGTGTAATGATCTACTGCATTCATTCTCCATGATCCATTTGCTTCAGTCCTAAAACCAAAATCTTAAAAAAAAAATACAGGAATCATTTGACACTAGCTGATGTAGAATTTCAGCTACACATTTTTCTGTGACCTAAGATTATATAAAATATGGAATGAGGACATAATAAGTCTGACATCTTAATCTGGAAAACCATTTTTCTTTTTACATCCCAATATGAACAGTATATTCAAACATCTACAGTGTGTTTTGATCTTTAGTTTTTTCAGAGTAGAAAATACTGTTCAGTTGGTTTGAGAAGTCCGGAGTTTGAGTTTTGGCTATGTAAGCACTGGCTGTAGATTCTGATTGATTCATTCATGCAGTGCACTTCATGCATTAATTCTTTTGGCACATGTCTATTGAGTGCCTTCGTGTCAGACCCTGCATACGAAGTATTTAGAAGAATTGAGAAACAAAAGGAAAAAGTAGTATTCCACAATAGCAAATGCCTTAAGACCTACAAATACATAAAGGATCGGAGTAGAGCTACAGATAGATGTAGAAACAAATGAATCCCCAAGTACATTGACTAATAGTAAGAATGAAGCATATAAATAAAGGTCTAATACAAGACTTCACATAGTTATCTTTGTCTTTAGAATGTTGTATCTGGATGCAGTGTAAGAATTATAGGACTATCCTAAGCTGTTGTGCTGAAAGTAAAGGCTTTGAAAGTACATCCTTAAGATGGAGAGAATTAGAAGAGGGGAGGGCGGCATGATTAGATCACCTATATACACCTTTATTCTCTTGATGTCTAGGTGTATTTGGACTGTCCAAAGTTGTAGTGTAAGAGGGCCTAGAGGGGCACTGAAGGTGTATGGGAATGATAAACGCCAACTTCTAAAGGGTGTCTCCTGGTAAATTCGGCTAATTTAGAGGGATAATGAATTGGATCTTAACTGTATTTGTAATCTTTTACTTAAAAAAGGATACTTCAATAAAATACAGCATATTTTTATCACCTGTTTAACATCAATGGAGAAGACATGTGGGTTATTTTTGGAATTTTATGTGTATTTGCAATTTTTCATAAATTGGAAAGAAAATTTAGTAAAGATTTATAAAATGGACTTAATAAGTTGTTAATTCTTTTTACTCTCTATGCTCGGTTTCATAATGGGTCAAAAGCATGTCTTTACTCTTAGCCAGCCAGAAACTTACTGAAAATGAAGGCACAACTTCACGTGAGTGCCACATAAATGAATGGTGTATCTTAAAACAACATGAAAGGATAGACATTTAATGAAGACTCCTGCTATTAGGTTATTCAAAGTTTCAAGTATATTTTTGTTAAAATATAGTGTTCTTTTCCATTGTCTTATCCTCTTTCTCTACTTCCCTTTCTTCCTCCACCTTGTCTTTCTATTCCATTTTGTTTTCTCTCCTTCCTTTCTTGCTTTACCTTTTTTCTCTCAACATAACTGTTTTTGCCCTGTGAGTGTCCTGCCTTCATCATCACTCTCCAAGGTCCTGAAACCTCTGTTGCCCATACTTAATACTGGACTTTAATTTTTACCTAATATTCAATAGTAATTGCAAAATAATAGAGTGTGCTATGAGGGCGGGAGAGGTCAAGATTTTCACTAAGAGATAGAAAACCATGATACAGCTTGGTCTCGTTTACCCATGAAACATGCAGACACCTTTCCTGCCAGCGCATTTCTCTAAAATTCCCAGAGAAACTCTGTTGTATCTCTTCTCCCACTCTCAGCCTTTCTAAGAGAATGAAATGGGAGTGGCAAAGAAACATTATTTCAGTAACTTCTCATGTTGGATATATTGAATGCTAAGCTCCATTCAAAGTCAAGGTGGGAAAAAGAGTTTCTTAAGGTTGCTGTGTCACAAATGCACTACCATGCAGTATGCAAAGATGGTTTAGTTTTATAATGACTTTAAGATTGAAAGATTATGTGCATTGTGACTTTCTAAAGAAACGCTGTAAATGCTTTTTTGAATTTTAAATTTCCCCCTTTCCCCCCACTTAAAATCAAGTTAATAGATTATTCACTTGCTTAATAGCATGTCTTTTACAATTTTGTCTTTCTTTCCTCACCTTGGGAAGAGGTAAGGGACAGAAAAGAGGTGTGGAGAAAGGAAAGAACAAAGGAAATGTAAGATGACTTCTCCACATAGAAAGCTATTTGATACAGTGAAAGAAACATGGTGAATAGAAATCAGAAAATTTGGAATCAGATCTCTTTTCCAGCCATATGAGGTTGTACAAGTTGCTTGTTTTTCCTTATCCTAGTTTACTTTATCCTTATAGAGAGGTATTTAATAATCCCCATCTTGTGGGTTACAGTGAGAATTAAAGAAGGAAACATATAAGGCACCTACCATAGGTATTTGTTCATTGTAGTGGTTAAACTATCTTAGTATATTTTTTCTTCTACCCCCCCACCCCAAAGTTCTCAATTTAGCCCAGGTATTGTTGCCTATGGAGGTTTGCAAAAATCCATATTCTAGAGACTCACTTTTGGATTGTGTGTTGAATTGTCCTCAGTGTAATTTTAAAAAAAACACTGATAATTGTTTTGGTGCTTATACATTCATTCAGCCACTTACTGTAGTAATAAAACAATAAGATTTTTACATGGATTTTTGATTTACAAAGATCCTAGAAATAAACTATACATCATGCTATATTACAGTTGTAGCAAACATTGGACATCATCCATTCAACTATTTCCTCTTGAGATTGAAGACGTTGAGCCTTAAAACTAAGATAGACTTAAGGTAATGCAGTTAGTTAGGGAAGAGTTGGGGGTATAAACTCAATTCTCCTGATTTCAATTATGCTAGCTTTCTAATACATCATTCTACCTATTTGAAACAGGGACTTAAGCATCAAATGATTTTGATGCTTCTCCATGAGGGTATGGATCATTGTTGTATTGCCAGTGCCTAATCTGATAAATGATATGCTGTAGACACTCAATGAATTTAGGATAAATGAATAATAATGGTATAAAGTTATACTCTTTTATGCCTTGACTGAATAGAATATTTCCAGCCCTGTTTACTATGCTAGATAAAAAAAAATGGATATAAATTCTAACAGATAATATCTCCAGTTTCATCCCCATAGTCAATCTCCTCTCTGGCTCTCATTTATGTAAGTGATGGGAGTTTTCACTTTTTCTTAAGATCAAGAGTAAGTTGGGGATGCCTGTGTGGCTTGGTTGGTTGAGCATCCAACTCTTGATTTTGGCTCAGGTCATGATCTCAGGATTGTGAGATTGAGCCTTGCATTGGGCTCCACACTCAGTACAGAGTCTGCTTGGGAGTCTCTCTCTTTCTCTTTCCCTCTCCCTCTGCCCTGTCCCACACTAACACACGCTCTCTAATAAATAAAATCTTAAAAAAAATCTAGATTAAGTTTTATTAAATAACTCCCATCAGTTCCATTACTTAGAAAGACACAAAACCCTCTTCAGTACCTTGGGATACCTTGGTCTCTTGGTTCTTGTTTCTATTCAGGTACACTTTATTCTTCATTCGATCCATCCTGATGGAAAATTCCATGTTTGCCTTGGTTTATACCTGAAACACAATGTTAAACACACAGACACACAGAGAAACATTTATGAGTAGCCTTATTTAAGATTTGGAAAGGAAGAAACAGTCTTGTAATGCAAATAACTCAAAAATTTTGACATCATTTTAAAAAGTCTTTTAGTCATTTTATGCCATGGAATTTTACTGGTCCTCCTTAATGTACTTAGCCACCATCCATCTTGGGGAGCTTGCCTGTCAATTTTGGCTTTTTAAATTCTCTATTTCTAGAGTTAAAATGATAATATTCATCTTGTCTCATGCAAAGCAGACTTGTCCTTTCAATGGACATGAATCCCAATACTGGGGGTACAGAAAGGACTGAGAAGGAGGGTGAGTGTACATGGTACATCTTATCTTCCATCCTAGGTCTTAGGTTCCCTTTGCCTTCTCATGTCTGTATGGAAGGATGTTCCTGGAGTAACACCCTGGAGTAGGCTCTCTGTCATCCCTGTTTATTCCACCTCTTGGGGGAATAGACACTTAACTGATTGACGTCTGAAAAATTAAACCAAATGTGATTGGCTCAACATTTTTTTTCTGCTGCATTTATTAGACATGTCTGAAGAGAGAGACATATATCTAAACATAATTATGAGTGTATCAAACACTGCTTAGTATCCTACTTTGTCATTTAACATTAAATTGAGGATGTTTTAAAAAGAGTTCTTTTTAACTTCGGATTTTTTAAAAGCAACGAAGTATGAGTGAGGAACCAATAGTATATCAAACATCAAACATCACCCTACCTGCAGAACCTGATAAAGTTGATCTATTAGCTTCTCTATAGGATTTAGCATGTTTTATTTCCTATTATACATAAACTAGAGTCATACAGAAATTAATATATGCTCATTTCCTTCCTTTGAAAAGGAAATTTATTTACTATATACCTTTTTCTATTTGTTTTTTCTCTTCTTACTCTTATATTATTTTTGCCTTCTTCTAACATGCTGTTTCTGTGAAGTCAGTCAGACAAAGAATGCACAAAGATACCAGGTGTTTGCCTTGGGTTATGGGAAATGTATCCAGCTTTGAAGTGATTGACATACCAAGGCTCTGGAACCAAGCAACCAAGAGATAGAGCATCGAATAATCTAGTGTATCATGACCTAGGCAGGGTATGCCCAAAGGTGCATCTGGGAGCTCAGCAAGGAATAATCAGTGAGAATGGGAGGCAAGAGTATGTGCAAAGCCAGTACTACATAAGACCAAGGCCAGAGAACCCACTGGATTATAGAGCTGGCCATAGGGGGATGGGACTGTGGGAAGAAAGTGATGAGCTCAGACTTGATCTAGAGCTTTCCTTCATCCAGAGGAGTCCAATAGGATGAGTCGTAGTTAGGAGTCTCCAGGTGGTAATAATTGAAGATAGGGCATTAGGGGACTGCATGGTCTGTCGAGTTTGAGATTACTTGCTAGCTAAGAGTGAGGGATATGAGATCATGGTTTAGTTTCTAAAAATTCTGCGTTGGAATAGGTCGGTGTGGGGGGGGGGTTGTTGGCTGTTGGTATTTCTTCTGAGCAGACTAAGTTCCATTTAACCAGAGCACAAATCAGGAATGGAGGTTGAAGCCCAGGTGCCTGCCATGAACACCTATTCACCCCATGAGGTAGGGGCAAGGCCAAGGTCTAATGACCTTGACATACACCTAAAATTCACCTTAGGCACATGACATTCTGTGATCAAAGAAACCTTGTTCTTATACAAGAATTTCTTACAAAAGTTCTTATAAAAGAAATTTTACTTCTTTATCTCCAAATCTATTATTTGTTTTTGTTTCCTACTTTACTTTATCCTTGACATTGTAATTACTTTTCTTCTACCTTAAATTTAAAAAATCAAATTGGGTATAAAGGTGTAAACGAGTACTTTTGGTATGTGAAATGTGAAAAAAATCAAACATACCCAAATAACAGTAAGCCATCTTCAAAAGAAAGCACCCATGGTCCAAAGAACAGAGTTATATGGAAGTGAAATAGAAACTTGTTTCAATCACATTAGTAGAGAGGGGCCTATCGTAAAACAGCCTTTTGTGTTAATCTTAGCCATAAATATCATGTTCAAAGTCATGTAAACTGTCTGGACACTATTTGAAAAATATATTGGTTTATATTTAAATATTTGATGCCTGTCAGAATATATATTCATTAATTTTCTTGTACCATTGAGGAGTATGGTATTTGACCATTATAACCAACCATAGATCTTTTGGTCATTGCTACTCCTTCTTTTAAGATTTTATAACCTGGCTCACTGGTTTCCATCCACATTTGTCCTCATAAATTTTGAACGTTTCAGTATCCACAGAGAAGATGTTTACCATAAGCTGTCCTCTGACCTTTTGAAGCACCCCCTTTCCAATTATTTTCTCTTGTACTTCACCCTAACCACCCACACTGATGGTCATACTAGTCTCTTTTTATTACTAGTAACTCCAGCTCTTCCATAATCCAAATTTCAAACACTTGCCAGTCACAACCCCCATCTTTCCATCTAACTTCTTTTCATGTCCTCTTATAAACAATTCTTCAAACCCACTGCTTCCTTCAGACTTCTGCCTGTTTCCATTTTTCACTCTTTGACCATTCCTTAGCCTCTTTTCCTTCTTCCTTGGCATAGATTACAAGGTCTAGCCTTACAATCACTTTCTTGCATACATTCCCAATTCCTCTGTCCCTCACTGTCCCTCTGTCATCCTCACCTGGTACCATTGAAATTCCATTCTATTCTCAGCTGTACTGACACAGAAGTATGAATGGGGAAAAAATCACACAACCACATTGTCTGGTCTCACTTTAAATTCATGGCAGATACGCAATGCCCAGTTATCCCTTACATTTCCCTAGTTTTATGCTGTCAGATAAATATTTTGTACCTTCTCCTTTGCCTTAAACCACCACCATCTCCTTCCCCTTTCTTATTTTTTTTTCTTGATTGATTACTGTTTTACTAAAGAAATAGAAACAAATGCAAGAAAATTTGCACATGTTTCTACTACCAAGATAACTTTTTTTTTTTCTGAGTTGAACAGTGTATTTTAACTCTCTTGTTATGACCTTATTTGTATTCCTTTTTATGCCTGTGCTTCTGGTATTCTGGAATTCATTTTCTCTTCTCTAGTTATGATGTCTACCTTCCCTCTCTTTTCCACATTATCAGTTTTTTTCTTTTTCCTACATCATTTAATACGCATATGCAATAATATCTTCCATTAAAATATTCTGTTGGCCTCCCTCCCTAGTTTCTCAGCTCTCTTGTTCTTTTGTTTAGCAAAACAGTCTCTCTTCATTTTCCATCACTCAGAAATGCCTTCACATTTACTACTCCCAGAAAATGATCTTAATAAAGCATCGGTGGCCTTATCTGTGCCACATTTGGTCAAGCCTCAGTCTTCATCTTACTCTTCTTAGCAGCAGTGGGCAGAGCTGAAGACTCTTTTCTTGAAACACTTTACTTGATGTGTTGAAACTTCTCTCTAGTAGTTCTCCACCTTCACTGCTGGTCTCTAAAGTTCCTCTATTGATTCCTCTTAATCTTTGGGACTGCTAAGCATGGATGTGCTCCAGGATCCAGCTGTTTGCTTCTGTATTCTAACTTCCTAGTTGATCACATCCAACCTCATGGCTATACTACTTTACATTACTATTATATCTTCTGACACAACCTTTCTTCGGAATTCTAGACTCATATATTTGTCAGTTTATATCCCCACCTGGATTTCTAATGGGCAAACTTAAAATGTCTGGAAATGCACTCTTGGTTCACATCCATCTTCTAAAATACCTGTTCCTACCATAGTTTATCTATCTCTGCAAGTAGCATCTCTAATCTCCCAGTTTCTTAGGACAAAAAAATTAATCTTCTCTTTCATGCCGTATATCTGATCCTCAACCAAGTAACAAATCTTGTTGGCTCTAAAGAAATCTGGAACGTGACTTTTCCATTGCTTTTACTATTAACCTGTTATAAGTAAAATTTCCAATACAGATGTGTACATACACACATACACACATACAAACATCTATCAAACTCTGGTTTACACACAATTTCAGTGGTTTCAAGATATACAACTAATTTTAAGGAATTGAATTTATTGGGGTGGTTAGAATCTAAGATTCTTTTTATTTATTTGACAGAGGAGAGACAGCCAGCAAGAGAGGGAACACAAGCAGGGGGAGTGGGAGAGGAAGAAGCAGGCTCATAGCAGAGGAGCCTGATGTGGGGCTCGATCCCATAATGCTGGGATCACGCCCTGAGCCGAAGGCAGACGCTTAACCGCTGTGCCCCAGGCGCCCCAGAATCTATACTGGTATAAATTAGTAACCACAGATTGGTCTCTCAGTTGTACTTGAGGAATAGGCATGCTTTTTCCCTTGGGTAATACATTTCGCCCTTAGGTCACAAACAGCAGAGCTCTGGACTGGGAGTCAGAAGAGTTACTTGTGGTAGTGCATTATTGACAAGTTGTGTAACCCGGATATATCTGTTCTACAACTCTGCCTCTGTTCAGGCCACCAAATAGGGCCTGAAACGTATTCACCTTTCTCCTTTACAAAATTTGGCTCCTTGTAATTACAATAAAATATTTTGAGAAACTAAAGTGAAGAAATCAAGATACAGGTTCAAATATTATGCATCCACTGGAGATCTTGGAGGAAAGCAATTCTATTTCCCACCTTTACCCCAACTCTGCTTCCCTGGATTGCATAGTTTAGCACCACAATCTGTTGCCCAAGAAGTAAACTTGTACTGTATTTATTTATCCTGCCACTCAAAAGCAAAGTAAAATTCAATCCCACCCAGTGAATGAAACCAAAAGATAAAAAAAAAACCAAAAAAACAAAAAAAAAAAAACACAAAAAACTTGGTTGTGAGAATTGGGGAGGAAGACAACTGTTTGAAGATTATTAATATCAAAGACTTAATTTTGTCATTTTACAGAGTTGAGTTAATGGATTAAACTTGTGGCTGTTTTATGTAGTTTTGTCAGAAAGTGATGTGTCAGAATTTTTACATCTGAGATACTTGCTCTTTTAAGTTGACTAGGAGCATCAATCATAGGTAAAATTTTCCTGCTGATAGTTCTCTTTTCTCTCGTTATCAAAAAAGAGGAATTTATATGTGATTTTTCAATGGAAATAGGAGTAGAAGAAAGCCAGTTCATTTCAAAGACACTTTAAAGGTGCCTGAATTTCTGTTTAACTTTGAAAACAAACTTAAACTGATATTCTGAATTCTATTACCAATCACAACTGCACAGGTCCATTATCAGTCCTTACACCTTGGCTTAGGTGTTCTCACATGAAACCTTCCAAAGTATGAGACTGTGTTATTTTGGGGTTTGATTCTACAGACTGAGAGAGAGGAACTTCACTTTTTTTTTTTATGGACTTACTAGATTCTCAGCACTATTCTAATTTGGCTCTTTGCATGCAGAGTTAATCTCATATATAATCATCACAGTAATTATTTGAGATAGGTGTTACATTTCCCATTTAACAAATGAGGTTATGGAGGCTCAGAGAGATTAAAATGACTTGCCCAAGGTTATTCAGCTAATAAATAGCAGATTCAGGAATCAAGCTCAAATCTTTTTCTTTCAAAGTCTTACCTCTTTGTCATAATCTATTTGTAGTTAGGATTCCTTTCTGAAAATTAGGAAGTGAATTTAAGCCCAAATTTAGATCTACATTTGCAGTCATTAATTCTAAATTGAAATATGCAAACATTAAAAAAAAGAGATGGCAAAGAAATCTACCCAAATTAGTGTGATATAATACAAAATAGCTTAAAGTGAGATTCTGAAGACATTCTTTTTGGTCTCAACTGTCTCACTAACTAGCTCTGTGACCTGGGGCACCACTTGGGACCTTAGATTTCTCATCTGTAAAATGAGGATGTTGAACTCAATGATCTTTACATCCTTTCCAGCATAAAAATATTCTGTGTTTCTGAGTGGGAACTAGTTGAAGAACATTTTCCTCCTTTCAAAACCATATTAGTAAAGCACATGAAGGAAAAAAAAATTGGGAAGAGGAACAAAGCCAAATGCTATGCCAGGTATTTATGTACATAATTGCATTCAATTCCCACAACCAACGTATGCCAGGTGTCAACCTCATTTTACTGAAGGGAAAAGACTTAGAAGTTAAGCAGTTCACTCATGTTAGCGAGGTTTGGTCCAACATGTTTTCCAATGTTTATGAAGGCCCAAAACCTTGTTCTTAGTCTGTTGAATCAAATTTATTATTATTATTATTATTTTTTTACAAAATGTGTAACTTTGTTAGCTCATTGCAAGGTAATTGGAGGAGAGGAGCTATTGTAGCTTACAACTGAAGCATACATTCTTGTTGAAATTAGTACAAAAGACTAGGAGAAGAATAAAACCAGACAGACTTTGAAGAGGTCGGGAGTTAGGACTTGCACAGTCTGCCCCTAAGTATTGGCCAAGCTGAGGGTTTTTAACTTTTCCTTAAGGAAAACAGGGTATGCTTAAGGGTCATATGATCCAGACTGCAATCCAAAAAACTAATTTGAGCTGCATTAAGGAGAATGGACTGTAGCAGAGCCAGAGATGAACTGGTTTTGATGGTATTGCAATAAACCAGGTAAGAGAGAAAATGACAGGTTACGATGGTAGCTGTGGGTGTGGAGTGAGATGGATTGACTTGACAAATGTCTAGGAGATGAAACTGACAGAACTTGGCTACAGACGATGAGGCAAGAAAGATGTGAAGAATAACGACTAGGTTTCTCTCACATATAGCTGGACAGTAGGTCTGGAAATGGAACTGGTTGGGGGTTGATAGTAGTGGGAAATGGGTATTGCAATAAATATAGAGTGTGGTGCTTTACAGCTGAAATGTCTTTTAAAAAATGCTTTGATATATCCTCTTGTTAATGCCACTGTCTTCCTTAGAAGACAAAATTCTCAAAAGGAGAATGAGCATAATAAACATAATGATGTATATTTGAGAGAAAAAGTCTTTTGATAACTTATTATTATTCTCTATTTCAGACTAGCATTTGTACTTTCCTCTTAATAGGCTTGTCACAAAATGTGAAATCCCATTTATTGTGGGTAACTAACAGCTGGTGTTTTTGAGGAATGAGAGAAATACAGGTGCCTTTGGCTTGATTAGAAACATTAAACATACATGACTATCAACTCGGTTTTTTTTTTTTAATCAAAAGTAGTTACTCAAAAGGAGAAAGTTAGGTATTTGGGGGTTGTATGTATTTTAAATTCAGGGTCATTTATGCTTTAGCTTCAAAATGGCCAAAAAGATGTGTCCTTTTCAGCATGTCTGCCTTGCTAAGCTAGTGGTGACTTTTGGATGGAATACTTTAGTAACATTTTTAATAGTGGGCCTTAAATGGTATGAGCAGTTCAGTGGTGCCAAAATAAGAAAAGCCTGATACATATAATACTGTTTATTATTAAATTACTGACTACCGGGTGTTCATTTAATCCTGGCATGGATTAATCTATTAATCCTACATTATCTCTCAGCAACTTCCATTTGAAATTGGAACTCCGAGAGGCTGACATCAGCTTCATATTGGAAATACCCACACTCCTTGTGCCGTAGGTGCATTACTAGTGCAGTGACTATTTACTAAGATCTGTGCACCGGATCTAAAGCTCTGTGCATTTCAAGTACCATCCCATATACTTCCCACAAGAATGATCTAAGGCAGATACTAGTTTTCTAGCCATTTGACACAAGAAGCAAAACACAGTTGATGATGAATGACTCTGGATCATTATTTTTGTACCTTGTTAAAGCCCAAACATTTATGAGGGAAAGAGGAAGGAAAGTGACACAGGGATTTGAATCAAGGGAGTTTTGCAATTATTTCAGAATATGAAAGTGCGTTCTCTTGTAAACACCTGCCGAAAATCATAGCTCTTTATATTTTGTTCATCATTATTCTCTTAGACTTACTTGAGATGTTCCTTCTATTCCCTAGATAGTGGAAGAGCATATTCCAAAAGTGACCAGAGAAAGCCAAAGAACAGAGCATGCAGGCATCTATGTTAAAAGGCGATCTGGTTGAGTAAATCCACAGACAAATCCACTTACCTAAGAAAAGCCACCCCATATCATCATGGAAGTAAATCTTTCTTCTGGGGACACAAAAATGTGTTTGCAGTATCCCATACTGTAACACTTCTGCCTGTTCTGAAGTTCCCCCCAAAGCCCCCAACAGCTTTGATCATATTTCATTGAATTTTCAAAGCTCCACTACTCTGGCCTTTTCACCACAGGCAGATACTTGTTCACACTTGTGGGCTGCCTACTTCATTCGGAATCCTGTGCTGCATATGCGGACTAAATGAAAGGCATTTTCAAGCTGAAATTAAATGTAAGCCTTGGATAAATAGATAAGGAGCGAAAGAAACATGAGGTAGAAAGGGGCAGGGATAGGGAAGTGGAGATGGGCGGAAGACTTTGATCAGGCTTAGATTGGTCTAATTCTGCCAGTCTGTAATGTTTTAGGACACGAAACTAAAATCTTTTCTATTTCTTGTCCACCCCTTGTTGCTTTTTGGGGATTAGACTTTATGTGTTGCTCAGAGTGTCACAGATATTCTGATTTGGAAATATGGGGCAGTGCCCATGAATCTGCATTTTTAACAAAACCATCCAAGTCATTTGGAGACACACTAGAGTGAGAACCAGTTGTCTAAAGAAGTCACTTTACGTCTGCTATGAATCTTAAGGAACAACAGTCAGTCAAGCCTCAAACATACAAGGGGTTTAAATAGAAGGAAATATACTTGTCTGGATTGAGTAGTCACTGGGGTGTAAATTCCCAGTGAGTTGCACTTGAGAGCTGACCTCCTTCGCATTTTTAGTTAGGATGAAACACTTAATGCAAAAAAAAAAAAGAAAAAAAAAGAAAAAGAAAAAAGAATGAGACAGTCTTTTTGCTGTTCTAGCTATTACCAATCTGAAGCATATTCTGCCTCCTGGAAGTTAAAATTTACAAGTAGATCAGAAACTGGGGTGGGGAGTAAGGTGGGAAATGAAAGCACTCGTAAAGCAGCTCAAGGTTTTAAATGTTAGAAGGTCGTTCACTCAGATACAGCATTTTATTTTTATCTCCTCCTCGGAATATTTTGATCTGACCAGTGTGCCTGACGGCTTCTCTCCCAGTGCTTCTGTGGGCTGCCTTAAAAGGAAAATGCTTATGTAAAGAAGACAAGTGTGGGAAGGCAGGCATCAGCTTAACAGACCAAGGAGCTCAGCGATTCCACCCACTGCTGCTTTCCCAGAGCAAACTCCCGAGAGATGCTCTTCTAGTGAGATGTCTGGTGCTTTACAATGCTTCCCCAGCCCTTTCTGATGTGATGATTTCCTCCTGATAGCTTAATTTTATTAGATCATAGGAGCACAGTCTGTAAATGTGAAAACACTTAAAGGGAAAGAGAAACCTTCAAAGCAGCTGTTTAATGTAGGGCTTAAAAAAATCAGGCGGGCGGGGGGGAACTCAATCTAAAACCTTACAAAATAAGAACTATTTAGGCAGGCTAGTTTTCCCTTTCTCTGTGTAAGTAAAATATTCATGAATTCTGCCTCTATGGTATTGTATGCTAGATGCAATCAAAAACTCTTTTACAGAGTAAAAATCATTGAAAAGTGTACTGTTACCTTACAGTGCTTCATGGAAGAACCATGAAATCTGCATTGCCAGGTGCTGTCTCTTACTGTAGCAACATTGCTTCACAAATTTCCTGGAGAAGGAGCAATGATCTTGACTTTCTGTAATACTTTTCATAACAAGATGCCTGGAGGAGGTAGCTGGCTGCTGTAAGGGCTAAGAATTCTGTATGGCCCTGATGGGAGGAGAAATCACCGAAAGGGAGCAAATAAGCACATTCTGGGCCTACTCAGTGTCTGCGTCCTATCATCCAAACCAGGGAAACACTTGGTGAGGAGAAGAGCAGACACATTTCTTCACGGGGCATAAAGACCAGTCTAAAGACCTGTTGCTTCAAAAGACAGCTGACCCCTTGTTAGGTAATGGATCACACAATGTGTCTAGGCCACCAAATAGGTGCTCTTGCATATGTCAGTCCATCTTCCGTGCCTCCATTGATGTTGCTGTTCTTGGATTTGTCTATTCATTTAGTGAATATTTAAGAGTGCCTACCTAGTTCTGTGCACCATACCCTAGTAACATGGATCGATACGATTCCTCCACTGTGTGTGTGTGCGCGCGCACACACACACACACACACAAAATCACATTTAAATAGAAAGATAGATTGACATATTTCTGGTTAAAAATGGTAGGTTGAACATATTCCCCTTAGGTTGACCTATAAAAAAGATGAACAAAGTAGGGGGGGATGAGTGATAATTTAGAAGTCCCCAGAAAGTAGACTCATCCATTGACAGTAGGAAGATCTGAAAACCCACCTGTCTTGTATGAAGGGATCCACAAGGCACTCCTAAGTAATGGTTGAAAGGCTGTTTCAGAAGCAGCTATAACACCAAAACTTTCTCTTTAATATTTCCCAGCAAGAGAACGGCCTTTCTCTCTCAAAGTAAACAGGAGATTTATTCTGTGGTGAGGGATCCCAGAGGATCTTTGCACTGTAAGACAAAAGGAGCAGAACAGAGTTCCCAACTGAAGATATGGGAAGTTAGTAGTATACACCGAGTGTTGAGACCACTCCTCTCCTGCTGTTTTCCTTTATCATGTCTCTGGATATGTTTAGCAAGGTTTATACATTCCAATCAGATCTTAGAAAATTGTTTTCTATTCCATCTAACAACTTGAATGAACTGTCATGGGGATTCTCTAATTTAAAAAATAAACAGGCAAACACTATTTCAATCACTTAAATGTGTAATAAAGACTATAATCCACAAGCCCTTATTCACAAGCACAGAATTCCATTCGATTATAAAATTTCCACATGCTTATATGTGGGGGGGGAAGTCCAGGATTAGATTAGAGGGAAATCTCTAATGTGAAAAAGACCAAAACAAAAATAGAAAAAGCATCTTGAAGAAAATGAAGTCTTTGTGGGATCAAAAGAATCCTAAAACTAACAAAACGATTCTGTAACAAAACTGAGATCAGAGAAGATACTGTAACCATTGAGGGGAAAAAAATGTCCAAGATTTTTCAGGCGATGCTGAAAGCAGCCAGGGGTGTTACTCTGAAGTCTGCACTGTGCAACACAGTAGCCCCAAGCCACATGTAACTATTTAAATTTACATCAATGAAAATTTAATAAAATTAAAAATTCAGTTTCTTTGTCCTGCTAGCTGCCTTTCAAGGGCTCAGCAGCCACATGAGGCTAGTGGCTAACGTTAGGCATTGCAGATAGGACACTTCTTCTTTACAGAAATTCTACTGGACAGTGCTGCTCTAAAGAGAAGCTTCTTGAACTAGAAACAGAAAGAGTGAAAATACAGCATTTCTTCTTAAGTGTTTGATAAATAGAATGTCGGCATTAACAAAATGATGGAAGAATACTGAAGAGGATGTTAGTAATTTTTGCTCAGGGAGTTGATGAGGAGACATTTCACCAGAGTCGTGTTTTGACAAAGTGGAAATGGGATAGAGGAAGTTGCCAAGTTTGAGAGCAGGTAGGTCTTCCATCCTGTCAGGCTTTGTGGTCCCACCTTGCTCCTTCCTGTGACTTCAGAGTTTGAAGAGCCCGTGAAAGGGAAATATTGACAATATTGAAACATTGTCAGAGGGATATTGGGGAAGAATGTAAAGATGACAGGAGAAGGGATAGTGTGACCAGTGTTGACAAGGTGGAGCAAAATGTGTTTGGTTTAGTTACTCTTCTGAGAATCCTGTTCCTCCTAACTCCGTCCATTAGATATTTAGCATTCCGTTAAAATGTAAGTTTCGCACCTGCATGTTAGAAAATAGTTTTTAAAATCCAGAGAAAAAATAGGAAGATGTTGCTCTCTCTCATCACTTTCAGAACCATCGATAAAAATCTTGCATGTGCTTTGTCAAGTCAGTTGTCTAGTCTGTGATCCACAAAAAAGAACATGGGAAGGACCAGAGGGGCAGTTGTCAGAATTGGAATAATGAACTTTAAGGCAGGGAAGATGAGACCAGTCAGATTCAAGTCAAGAAAACACAAAAATTGGAGTCTTTCTGAACTCTTGCTTATCATATGTAGGTGTGCTATCTTATTCATTAGTGGAGAGTAAGAACAAGTAACATAAAAGCAGAGAGGCATTCATGATCTTCTAACACAACAGAAATGTTATTAATACCAGTAGTTTAATTTTAACACTGGTTATTGATGGTATTAATAAATTTAGCACATTTGCAATTCATATTAGCACAATTCAGGATATAGGCATCGTAGTCCTTAACTGTAAAAGGTGTCATTGGGCCTATTAGAGAATATCTATTGTAGGAGTCATTAATTAATTAGCATGCCTTTTTTGAGAACTTATCAAGAGCTGTGTTTCTAGGCTGTAAAGACATGTGCGCCTAAGACAAGATAGTTGTTCATCATTGAAGGTAAATAGGTATTTTACCATTAAGAAAGTTAGGTGTATGTGAAAGGGGAGAATTCAGCTGTTCATGGTAGTAAAGGTAAAATTTCCTGAACTACCTTTCAATTGCAGACACACGTTACTAAGTTAATTATCCTAACTACCTTGAGAAAGAGCTATTTTTTTTTCTTTGAGTATTAAATGAACTTGAGGCTCTGTATTCAGTGGGTGGAGGATTCTACAAAGTAAAACATAAAGGTACTAAAATATGTCTTGAATTATTTACTCAATCCTATTATCTAAAAATAACCTATTTATTCAACACACACTCATGGTCATTTACCAAGTGCCCAGCTCCATTCTAGAAGCTGTAAAACAAAGCAGACTAAATAGCTATTCTTATATTCTACTGGGAGAAATAGATAATTAACCAAAGAATACCATGGCAGGTAGCGATAAGTGTACTGATGAAAAATAAAGCAGGCCAAGAGGCTTTATAAGGGAGTTAGAAAAAAATCAGAGTGAGGCTCCATTCAGATTTTCTGCATTTCCAAGGTGACTGGAGTATCCACTAGAAATGCTACTGGCTTTGCGCCAGCGTTCCTCTGCTGCTGGACAGAGGAGCGTTACTCTCCACCTACCTCTAGAGGGCAAGTCACAGCAGTGTGATAGCTTCCGTTCTTAGAATGAGTCTTAGGTAGAAAGTTACAGTTACACATGATGAGTAAGTTCCAGACATCTGTGCAACATCGTGCCTCTAGTTGACAGTAAAGTATTGTGCACTTAAGAATTTGTTCAAATAGTAGATCCCATGTTCAATGTTCTTAACATACACACACACACACACACACCACCCCCATCAGTAGGAACAAAGGAACATAAGGAAACTTTTGGAGGTGATGGCTATATTGATTGCTTTGATTGTGGTGAGGGTAACACAAGTGTATACATATGTTCAGATTGTATACATTAGTTTTATACAAACTGTATACATAATTGATGTGCAGGTTTTTTTGCATACCAGTTCTATGTCAGTAAAGCTAAAAAGAAAAAAAAAATCTGGAGCTGGATTCACAGAAGTCCTGGGGAATAGCCAACAGTATCCACACTTCTGGCTTCCCCCTCAGATGGTTTCAGCTGTGATTTCTGTAGGGGTTTCTCCTAAAGCTATGTGACCCTTATTTGTCGCGGTCCAGCCTGGAGTGGCTTCCCCAGCCCTCCAGCACGTCCCTGGGTTCTATTGATTCCATCAGCCCCTGGAACTCCTGTTTCCGCATAGATGCAGAGACATGAGTGCACATTGGGTAAACGGACTGACACCTAGGTAGTTTATATTTATCTGAGGTAAGAATATGAATGTATTTGTCTGATGTATGTTTTCTTGTCATTTTCCCCTGGTGTTAGTGTCTCTGTAGCTACGTGTGAGTCCCTTGGAGTAGGACAGTGGTTTTTTTACTTTCTTTTTTTTCCATTACCTTTCTTCCCTAATCTCCCTCTCTTGTGCTTTGAGTACAACCTGTTTCCACTGAAAGAGGTCTGTTATCCAGCAAAATGTGGTTGAGTATGTACTGCAACCCTCCCCATAGGTTGAAGGCTTTAGAACCACAGGGAAGTGGACATATTGGTTGTTCTCTTAAAATGCTCACGATCTATTTGTGGAGGTAAAAGCAATACATGTGTGAATAATTATAGGACATCTGAAGGTAGCGGAGGGACAGGAAAATAAGTGCAGTGAGACTTTTAAAGGTCAATATGAGCTTAATGAAAACAAAGAATTTGAATTCAGGCTATTCCCAGTGCGTAGAATTGTCATAAGGTGTGACTTCTGGAAAGAGTTAAACATATGTGGAATATAGGATGTCTGTCATCCTGGCTAAATCAGAGAGTTCCATGAGTAGGGAGAGACAAGTTCAGGTAGGTTAATTGGGACCAGTTAATGGAAGGCATGGAGCCCAAAAAAGAAGGATATCATTTCATTCTAACAGGTAACAGGAGCTGATATCCATTTTTTAAACTGGAGACTTACTCAGGAAAGTGAGAACATGAAAACATTTTAGAATGTACTCACAATGGTAGTTGGTCATTTTTATGTCGTTCTAAAATAACAGTGATACAGTCTTTTGCGTATGTAACCAAAATGCTACTACAGCAACCCACAACTTGAGCTCCTAGAAAGGGTGGTTCAACTGCCTATCCCATGCCTGGAATGAACCAATTTAGCACCCCTCAACCCCACACACACGCGCACATGTACACGTGCGTGCACACACACACACACACACATACATACACACACACACACAGATACGCACACAGATTTCTGCTCAGATAAGACCTTTATGTGAAGCAGATCTTTGTCAGGTTTGAGGAGATGGAGAGCTTTGATTCATAGCACACAAGACACTTAGCATTGAATGTAATACAGTTTGCCTTTAAAGTTCTTGTTTAGTGACCCTCTTATTCCCTTTCCACCCACTACACTTCTCTGCTCTCTCCTCGGAAACAAAAATGGACTAGAAATTTAAAATAACCACGAAACTAGATCACAACCCTCCTGTTTTATTAACAGAGATAGTACACTTTTCCTGATATGTCCCCTGGCCCCATTCCCTTTTGGGTCACCCTGCAATGGGTGGGACCACTTTTCGGGAAGAGTGGGGGAAGTAGACCTCTGTGTTTGTGCACTGCACTCTCCCTGGCCCTGTACCCTCTGCAGGTTTTCTTATTAACTTTGCAGTATCTAGTGAGCACAATGGAGGGAGGGCATGTCTGTCCCACAGATTATTCCCTGAAAGCTCTGTCTGAAGTCTGATTTACAGGAATTAAGAACTTCTCATTCATTCAGCTCCAGAGACCACCAGGTAAAAGCAGATTCTCTGTGTCATTCCTTCAGCTGGTAAAACCGTCTCTTCATCCCTTTCCCCTACACAGATTTTTGTGGATTTGTAAGGGCAGGATTTGCCTGTGTTTTTATTTTGAATGTCATATTAATACCGAAAGCCCTTTTGGTATCTTAATGAAGTAGATGATTTAACAAGTGATCTCGATTTCAGAATCATTCCACCTCATTGTTCAGGAAATTTCTAACCTATTATCACTGGACAATCTGTGGTCCTTAATTTCAGTAGCAGACTACCTTTGCAGAAGGGCTTTTGTATGCTTCCAGAGTGATGCTTACTGGCTCTTCAATTTCAGTTACACGTTTTGTCTGCTGTTATTCTCCCTCTCTGATTTGTGGAACTCAGCATTCTCAAAAACACAGATGTTGGCAGAGGGTTTGAGGCTAGTCTATAATATTGGGACTGTGGCAGGGCTGACTCTTCTGAAGGAGGGAAGGGAGAGAGAGAGGGTAGAGTCCTTTTCTCCCTCTGAGGGGTGGCCTTAGTGTTTGTTGCTGCTGATGCGGAACTCCGCTTAAGTGATATAGGACGTGAGGGGGTGGCAGCAAGTACAAAACGGTGAAATAAATTAACATATATATCATGTTCTGGTGGGTAAGATAGAAGTGATGTGTGTAATGAATCAAAGCTGGAAGTAGTTCTGGTATGTGGTGATAGTGAGGGAGACTGAGTTCTCTGTGGCTCAGCCTCGGCTTCAGAGGGCTCGGTGTGAAGAATATGTGAGTAAGCAGGAACCACTCACTGTAATGTGACAAGGGAGGACATTTGTGAGGGCACAGGAGACCTTTCGTTATTGTAGTGGGGATCTGTTATTTCACCAGCCCAGCACTCTGGTTTTCCTGTGGGGGAATGTCTCTTCCCCTGCTGCAGGCAGACTGGCATGCGCTCAATTATGGAGATTTCCTCTCCCCTGCCAAGGCATGGGCAAGTGACCCAGGCCGGACCACAGTCTCCTTCTCTTCCTGAACCTGAATTTGGGTGGCATGATAGAATGATGGAAGTAATCTGCAGCTGGTTCATCCTGCAAAGTAGAGCCTTGATGACATGGCCCTTCTGTTTCTGCTCCCCAGAGTTAATCTGGTTGCTTCTCTCTTTGAGCCCTGGCCATTCCTGTTTGCCTTGATTATGTAAGCTATCACACATGCCTAGGAGAAGTTTCATGTCGTGCTCAAGCTAGCCCGGATCCGTTTCTTGTGTTGGTAGTGAACTATTTCAGTGGGTGAAACCTTCGGAATATTTGGGCCGTCAGCTTCTTGGTGGTCTGTCATGTCAGTGCGCAGGCTGTTTGCCTCAATGTTATTTGCATGGATCTCATGGAGTCAGAGTGCAAAAGAGAGACATGGGAAAATAGAGTAATGTTAGGGTTATGTTTATATTAGGGTGTTGCTCTGAGGGCTTCTATAAACACAGGGAAGAAAACAGGGTCTGCTGTGGATGATGTCACAGGCTAGTAGATATAGGACAAGTTTGTAAACTCTGAATCCTCCTTCCTCATCTGTTGAAAGAGTGATCATCACTCATTGTAGACATGAGAGTGAAATCAGATGACATTGTTACATCCCTGGAACAAGGCTTGGTACATTGAAAGTGCTTAATTAATCTTTAATCCTGTTCTTTACTCTCTGCGATCTCCCTCCCAGTCTCCCTTCAGAGATTCTGATGAGGCTGGCAGATTAAGGAATGCATTGAAGTATGTTTTCTTTCAGGCTTTTTTAATAGGACTGCTTTCCACAGTGGATCAGGATGTGGAACTTCTAGATGTAGGTATGTTTGTCTTCCTTTGGAAACTTGTCATCAGTTTGAAACATTTTATTGGCAACAGTCAAAAGGAAAGTCTTAAACTTGATGGCTTCAAGATGGTGGAAGTACAACGTGTTGTATAAATTTCAAGTCCCTGGCCTGACTGAAGATGGGTACAAGTTATATCCCATTAACATGATTATCTCCCTTTCATTAACTCTAAAATCCACTTTCTAGTGAACAGTTAATCCCCTACTCATGTCTCCCCAGGGCGTGTGAGAGATCTGTCCCCCTCTTGTGCTGGTGTACCACATGGCTACTGCTTGCTGTCCTGTTGCTGCTTGGCACTTCAGATTTCATTTTGCTGCTCTCCTTGGTCCTGACACAAAGAGGCTCTTTCTGTACTGTCTACCTGCTCAACGCCCATCGCATCCTGAACTCATGCTTCTCCGCTCTTTGTGTTCCAAAGCTATCCTGATTGTCCTCTGAATCAGCCTCTTCATTTTTGGATTCTTCCTTCTCTTCGAAGCTAAAGATGAGTCCATTAGGCCACACTGAGGATGCACGTGGGGATGGGCAGGGGGCCACACCACTAATGGCATGATTCCCACAGTGTCTTATCCAGGGTCTGTCACTTAGCTCCTTCATTCTTTATACATAAATATAGTTTTGAATGTCACATTCATAAACTGATATACTTTCGTATCTTAATGAAGTAAGTGATTTCAAGAAATTATCTCAAGTCTGCCACAAATTCATTGTTCAGGAAATTTCTAAACTATTGTCTCTGGACAGTCTACGGTGCTTAATTTCAATAACAGAGTATCTTCATGTGCTTTCAGAGAAATTTTTATTGGCTCTTTGATTTCGGTTATACAGTTTGCTGATTTTCTCCCTGTCTGATTTGTACAACTCAGCATTCTACATTCTAGGCATATCCAGTTTCAAACCCGGACTGATTAGGATACTGTGCTACTGCACCTCTCAGATAAAGCTAACTCAGAGGATATTGTTTCAATAACTGAACTTTTTTATTTCAACCATGATTTGATTGAAATTCTATACTTTTTTTCCAAAGGGACTATTTTAATGATTAAACATAATCCTTTCAAGAGTAAAATAAGTATTGATAGCTCTTTGTCTTTTGCAGAGAGTTATGTTAATGATTAACAAACTCATAATCTTCAGGTACCGAGAACTTGACATTAGCAAAAGAAGTAGCATTGCTATGACTAGCTTCTGTCCGAGGTAATTTATGTAATTTGATAATGAGATAGGTTCTTCAAAAAATTAAGAATCAATTGTTTGCTTCTGCTCTATTGAGATGAATTGTTATTTTTAAATTGTAGTATTTTGCTTTTTTCTTTTTGTTAATTTAAGGCAAATGTCTGATGATCATTGCTAAACTTAGGAAAACAAATTGAGTTCATGTAAGTGCAACTTTTGGGTGATCTATGAAATTATTGTCATTTCATTAAAGTTATTCCAGGAAGCATATTAGGCCGATAGGGTTTTTTGTTTTGGCTTTTTTAAGTTTTGGCAAATAAAGCTGGTGATTTTGCATTTCAGTATGACTTTGTCTTGTTTTCTTTCTCTATTCATTGAGTCTAGATTCTAAAGTTTTCTATGAATTTTTTTAAAAAACCTGCCATCTGCTTGTTCAGTGACAACTTCTTGCATTTCCAACAGTGCCCTTCTTTTCTTCTAGTAGTTATGAAATCACAATTAATTTGATGCACAGTTACTTTTCAAAGCAAGGAGAGAAAATAGCCTCTGGGTTCTACATCCTACTATAATGAAGAGAACAGGGATTTTGAAATCCCACAACGATGAGTGCACATTCTAGATCTGCCACGTGCTTGCTGTACAATTCCCTACCACCTCATTTCCTTTACACATAAAATGGCAAAATGTCAATCCAGCTTAAAAGGCGAACTTTTGATTGGAAAAATTAAAAAGTCTTGGTTCATCATCCCCTCTAATAGAGGAAAATAAATTATGTTACTGTGTTTTCATCTTGGAGGCACACTCACTTTTCCAAGCCACTGCCCAGCTGCAATATGGAAAATGATCTCTTCTCATCAGAAGAGCTACAGAACTATTCAAAGCTGAAGCTTGTTGTCCTTTTACAGAGAGAGCAGCTCTAATCATCAGGAGCTGGGGGATTAATGCTCCATATTTCTGTGAATTGAACGGTTGGCCAGTGTGTGGATATTCTTAAGGAGCTGAATTCTGAACTCAGGATTTAATAGTTAGGACTGAACATTACTTCTTCTAGGCATTTGGCCTGTTTTTGAATGCATGCTGCTGGTTACTAGATAGGTTTGCTATGTGCATTTTAAATTGTGAGAAGTGCACTAACTGAATAGATTTGGGTCTCCATTGCATGCATGTATATGTTTTTGAAGGCAGTATGTAATATTTTTTTCTCTTTGTCCTACAGAGAACACGGTCATTACTCATGTGGTTAAAAACAAAAGTGCTCAAAAACTCCATTGATAAGAATGTGTATTGAAAAATTATTTAAAGTAGGATGATTTTTAAAAACTAATGTCCAGTGAGAGAGGAGAGGTAGGTTAATTATTCTGTATTTTTATGACAGACTATTGTAAGGCTTTTTAAATTATGTGTATGTTGTAAGAACAAATACAAATTAAAACTAAGAGGTTTAATTACCCTCTTGTAAATAAGTGATTTCCCTCCCCTTCTGGCTTTAGAGCATTCACTTTAGAAAACTTGTAATTACAAGTACTTTCTACTTTGAAATATATTTAAATCCTTTTGGAAACTAGTAGAACTTGTGTCAGCTTTATGACCTAGAAATGTCTTTCTCAAGGACCTGGGAGCCATCTCTTTGAGATGTCAACATTAAGGGAGAGAGCATTCTATCTCCCAGTTTCTGTGGGAGGATGGGAGCCTGACCTTGGTAGGCACCTCTTTTCAAGTAGCAAAAGTACCTACCTTCCGTGGTTTGATAGAAGGAGTCAGTTTTTCCTTTGGATAAAGCCTGTCAGTTAACACAGATGGTCACCTCAACTACCAGGGAAAGTTAGGATGAACTATGTGTGACAAATGGTGCTGTTAAGTCCTCTTCCTTGAGGATGAGTTATTTATCTTGAAAACTTGTATATAACCGGTTGTATTTGCTTGGCTGTATGAAAGGGTGAGGTTTCCTTCTGTCTTCGCAGTCTCTTAGCAGATTGCTTGTGATATGTATCACATTTTAGTTATTTTCTTCAATAATAAAAGTGTCTTCCTTCCCCTATCTTTGTGGAGAGGATTTCCGTGGGAAAGGTTTTGTTTTTAATTATGTATCCCCAACATATGCACTGTGGAAAGTAGGTATGAAATGGTAAGTCAAAAATCCATACAAAATCATGTATGTATGTATTTTTCAATACAGAACACATGTGTTCTGCACATATATAAAAGGACTAGAAAGACATACACACATTTTTAAAAGGTGGTATTCGTGATTTCCATTTTTATCTTTTTGTTTTCAGTAGTCTTCTATGTTTATAGTATCTCTAAGGCTAGGAAATAAATTATTTTTTAAAAAATAATTTGAGATCTTTAAATGGTATACTAGAACTCAAATGTAACTATCAAATTAGTTGAGAATAAATCACAACTATGTATTTTTTTCCTTCCAAACACCATGCATGTTTCATAAAGTTATTTCATGAGCTGTGGAGGAGGACTTGTCTTTAGAACTGAGGAAGCTAAGTCGTGGGTGAGAAGCATCAGTAAGCCACAGTCTAATGGTCTCATCTATTGTTCTAGCATGTAGAGGAGATGTCTTCCAGGCGCCTCGCTTCTGAAAAGGAGAATGGAAGACAAAAGGTGTCAGGGAGTAGGCAGAAAATGTCGTTCAGTTCTTCAGCATTGTGTTCTCTTAACCCCGTCTGGCGTCTCTCTGGTAGTGACCACACCTAAATTTAAAATGTTGGATGCTTGAAAATAGGGGACCAAGATGACTGTGCCAATGACAGCAATGAGTTAAAAGCAGAAAAGAGAACATGGATTCTGGCACAAGAGAAAATCCAGTAGCAATTCTCCACAGGCAGCAAATAATTTGTTTGAGTGCATAATTAATAGATTTGTCAGAAAGTACTTAGATTGTGAAATATTGCGCGTAGCCCTCTTTCCAGATGGATTAAGATGAATGGGTCCTCCAGCAGCGTATGAAACCTCATTGCTCAGCGGCTAGAGAATTGCTGCATCTAGAGTTGTTTGAGTCTCTGCCTCTGCACTCCTCTTTTTCCCTGGCTGCAGGGGGAAAATGAATAGAATGCTTCTAATTCCGATATTGAATGGTGTCCTTTACCTAAAGGGCATCCAAGCAGACAAAATTAAATCAGATGCTCAATGGGGAAACTTTCCACTAAGCAGGAATTTAAAAGAGGGAAATGTATTAACATGTTGAAAAATGGTTAAATTAAGCCGATCTGTGGATCAGAGGTGTGACTTTTCAACAACAAGCCACAGAGGTATTTCATGTGCAATTGCTTGCACATTGAGAGGTGACACATGCCTTCTTTACCCTTGGAAATATCCATGTAATACATACCTGGGGGACTCTGATATAAATTGGCTGGTTTAAAACAGTACGTTGAGAATCCAGGTTCTGTTTCTTTGTAGAGTATGATTGATTTGAAGGCATTACCTGTCAACAATTTCCATGTGAAAACTCTTCCTTCAGATGAGGATTGTAGCCCTTAATGAGAGGGTGAAGGGGTAGGTGAGCCCTGGGCAGTCCCCTTTGTTACCTTGGGTGCCCAGGACAGTTAACAGAAAAGTGCATGTGATTATTTTATTTTCTAAATTTTCTTTTCTGGTAAAAATGATGCTGTGTTTTAAGGGAAATGGGTGATGTTTGGCTCAGCATCTCTCCAGGGGCCTGATGCCATGCCTTCACGCGCCTCCTTAGTCCTTTCTCCTGAGCAGGTATTTAGAAGAGCCGAGAAGGTCTCAAGGGAAAGGGATTACAAAACCGGTGGTCATTAGTGGCCTGTACAGATTATTTTTCAGGGGGAACAACTATGAATGACACTAGTAAGCACTTAATAAATTGTTGCTGTTACTTTGTCTTCTAGTTGAAAGCTTGGCCTATTCCAGTAAAGCTAAAGCAGTGGAGCCTAACCACGGCCAGCATTCATCAGGTCTTATTCACTCAACGTTTACGGAAGGTCCATTTTGTTTTGTTTTGTTCTGTTCTGTTTTGAGAGAGAGTGGGAAGGGGAGGGACAGAGGCAGAGGGAGAGAGAGTCTTAAGCAGACTCTGAGCTCAGTGCGAAGCCTGACGTCGGGCTCAATCTCACGACCCTGAGCTCACCACCTGAGTCAAAACCAGGAGTCTGACTGCACCATCCAGGTGCCCCATTTTATTGTTTTTAAAAATGAGATTCCAAGATGATCTGAATCTAAATCACTTGAGGTATTTTGGTAAAAATGTAGATTTCTATTTTCTATCCCTAAATCACTGGATCAGATTCTTTGGTTCGTAGGACTGAGAATCAGCATTCACCAAGTTTGTCTGAGAGTACGTTCACACACGAAAAGCTTAGGNTGTAGATTTCTATTTTCTATCCCTAAATCACTGGATCAGATTCTTTGGTTCGTAGGACTGAGAATCAGCATTTACCAAGTTTGTCTGAGAGTACGTTCACACACGAAAAGCTTAGGAGCTTTGGTTATAGGCTGGGTGGACCGTTTAACCCCTTTAGCCATTCCTGAGCCACTGCAGTAGAGCTTGAACCAGGCCATTTCTGATAAAGGGAAAAGGATTGTGGGATGGTTTTAGGATTTAGGGAGACCTTTTAAATTGCATATAGCTTGCTGTTTTTTAAAAAATCTATTTCTCATTTTGTTGTATTTCATAAAACATTTATTGAGAACCTGTTCTGTATCAGATACATGCTAAGTACTAGGGATATGAAGGAAATACAGCATAATGTTCCTTCCACATTTTGTCCTGGAATCGATGCAGTTACAATTCTTTGAGTCTCAGAAAGCGTACCTGGCTTTCACATCTGACCAAACTCCTCTTTTAGGACTCCTGCTTCCTGTCCTGTTTTAGAAATTTCTCTAGACTCTAATTCTGGGGTTTCTAAACGCCAGCTTTCCTGTAGATTTATACTTCTCTTCAGGTTCTTCGATTTTTAATTTTTTTTTTTTCTATCTTGGTTGCCTCAGAGTCTCAGAGGTTGGGGAGTTAGGAACTGACAGGGAAGGAGAAAAGACATTATATCATGTGATCAGAGAAGTCAGTAAACTNGTTTCTAAACGCCAGCTTTCCTGTAGATTTATACTTCTCTTCAGGTTCTTCGATTTTTAATTTTTTTTTTTTTCTATCTTGGTTGCCCCAGAGTCTCAGAGGCTGGGGAGTTGGGAACTGACTGGGAAGGAGAAAAGACATTATATCATGTGATCAGAGAAGTCAGTAAACCGCAGGTTCACATAAGAACATTTGTTTTGGATCAGAGATACCGAACTAACCGGGGTTAAGTTTTAAGAGTAAGTTGGTATTAAAATTAAAAACGGACACCTGTAATATTTTGAGATCTGTTCAGTGTACGGAAGGACACGGAAACTTATTTCCTGTATGATAAATTCCATATGTTAAATATCACCATTTTCTGTTTTCCCACACTTTGCTGGTTAGAATCAGATAGAACTCTGGATTTATTCAAGTGGATATAGCCATGATGCTGAATTCCTAAGAGTCTAGTCAAATAAATTATCTTGACACAAGGGTTTCTGATAGATGAAATGAAAATATTCTGGAAATAGAAGAAGTGTGGGCATTAGATGACCTTTTTAAGTCACTTTGGGAGAAAAATTAAATAGCAAATGAATTCTAATTCTTATCTCTCTCAATATATCACAGCAAACTATATGGAAATATATTCCCATGGTAAGCTAGAGGGAATGGCTTAATGATTTAAAACATCAGGTTTGCAATGATTAGAAACCGTGGAACAGTCAGTTTGAATCTCAAAACACTTAGCTTAATCTTCCCTTCTTCCAAAACATGTCAATAGAATATCTAATTCAGGCTCTGTGCGTGTGTGTGTGTGTGAAAGTGAGAGAAAGAGAGAAAGAAAGGAATGAAGTGATACTGTGAAAGAGCAAACCTAAGGATTTTTAGGAAAGTCAAAGTTTCATCACATTGTTTTCTTCTAGAAACAATTGGTCTCACAGTCTTCTTTTATGATTTCTGTAAGGCACTTGACAAGACTGGAAAAATTCATTGTTTATTCTCCTTCATTCCAGGAAAGGGAACTTGGACTTCTCTGCATAATGTTACAGTGTCCGTTTTTAATTAACCTCAAGGAATCTTGAGACTATGCAGTCAGTCTAAAGGGTTTGCCTGCTGCCTGAGCCCACGGCACATGATGAAATCATATTTTCTAAGTCTAGGGAAAGAGATGCTGAGGGTGACAGTTCCTCTTAAAAACATCAAGGTTTTGAAAGACCTTGAAAAAAAATCAATAATCATCCAGTGGTATATTAAATGCCTATGGAGCAAATGTAATTTTTGGATATAACTATTGCAAAAAAAAAGTTCTAAAAATATAACTATGTAAGTGTAAATTGTGTCAAATAGGCATGACTGGGTGCTAGAGAGATATGGATGCACAGTTATTCTTTCTACCCATCAGAAATCCATTTTCTCCTTTGACATGTTGAGTTTGGTGTTTTATTCAGCACAAAAAATCCTACCATTTAAAAAAAAAAAAAAACAACCAGACTTTATCGTTTTAAGAGCCTAGTGTCATGAGGAACACTTATAAAAATCCTCCCTATAACTTCAGGCAAACAAGTATCAGTCAAAACCAGGCAAGATATACTGATCTGATGTTAGCAAAGCAAACTGCCTAAATTATACAGTTGAAGTTGATCTTTAGAAATATAGAGGAAAAATGCACTTGGTTTGACCATTTGCAATTTTTGGAGAAGTTTTATTCCTCAGGAACCTAAATTTTATTAAAAAAAAAAAAAACCTTATTCTGCCCCACTGATTCCAAAGATAATGAATCTCAGCATCTATGTCAATGGTTAGCAAAGTAAAGGCCACCTACATAATGGGATTAAAAGGAATCCAAAATAGACTTCTGTTAACTTTTCAAAGAAATGATACCCTCTCTAGCCATATCACTTTCTGTATGATGGCAGCTTAGTTTCAGAAGAAATCTCTAGAGGAGAGCCCTAGATTGGCTTTCCTTTTAAATAAATTAAGTTTTGCTCTATTTGCTCTAGTAAAGTAAAACATTCTCATTAAATAAAAATTAGAAAAAGTTAGGTATAGGGAGAAGTATAAAGCAATTAATGAATCATTGAGCACTCCATCAAAAACTAATGATGTACTATACAGTGACTAACTGAACATAATTTAAAAAAACAACAAAAATCTGAAATTCTTTCACCTAGAAACAGCCACAAATAAATTCTGGCATACTTCCTTTCACCAAAGGGAATCTTTATTTTTAATATAAACTTTATTTTTTTTAAAGATTTTTATTTATTTGACAGAGATAGAGACAGCCAGCAAGAGAGGGAACACAAGCAGGGGGAGTGGGAGAGGAAGAAGCAGGCTCATGGCAGAGGAGCTTGATGTGGGGCTCGATCCCATAATGCCGGGATGACACCCTGAGCCGAAGGCAGACGCTTAACCGCTGTGCCACCCAGGCGCCCCTTTAATATAAACTTTAAAAAATCGGGACTATTTCTAATGTACAAAAGCCCGTACATAACGACACAACCCTATGTATTCACAGTTCAGATATACTGATCATGAGCAGCTTACCATAATTGCTTCAAATCCTTTTTTTAAATTTGAAAATTGCAAATCTATAACCCAAAGCCTGACTGTATGCCACCTCGTTGCCATCCCTCTCCTCTGAGATGTAGCCACTACCCTGAGGTGTGTGTATAGTTTTACCACAAACACGTGTATCCATGACCAGACAATTGAGAATTCTAATTTTCATGTATTTACACTTTATATAAACATATCATACAGATGTTTCTTCGCCTTTTTTCAGTTAACGTTGTTTTCCATATTCATCTGTTTAATTAGGTGAATACAGTCCATTCATTTGAACTATTTTAAAGTATTTTACTATATAAATATTACACACTGACTCATTCCCCAACGATGAATACTTAGGCTGTTTCTTTATCTTGGTTTTAATATTATGAAGAATGTTTTAATGGACATCATTATGTAAACATGTACACACTGGCTATTTTCAACTTTATCATGCCCAATTGTTCTTAATAGCAATTACACAATGTATACTTTCTCCTGGTGTGGGAGTCATGGTGCATTTCTATACATTCTAGTTAGCAAATGGTATTTTTAGATTTTGATTTATTCGGTTTTGGCTGTATCAGTGATATGTTACCTTAATATTGTTTTGCCTTACATGACTCAGACTACTAGTGAGGTTAAAAGTATCTCTTCATAAATATAACAGCCATTTTTATTACCTCTTTTTCCATATTCTTGCATTTTTTTCCTACAGTATTCTTACTTTTATATTGATTTCGCTGTATATGTAAGTCAGTTGATATTAATAATTTTATGCCTTGCAAATAGCATCTCTGTCAGCTCTTGATGTTTTAAGCTTGATATGGTGTCTTTTTGGTACATTAAAATAGTGTAATAAAACATATAAAGTATGTATATTAAGATAGTATTTTATAAAATTTGTAAGTTTATAAAATTTTTAATTTATGGTTTGTACTCTTACAGCTTTTTAAAGAAATCCATCTCTTATTGCATTGACAAAGATTTTCTCCAATGTTTTCCTCCAAAAGATCAAAAGACGTACTCCTTCTTCATAGCAATGTATTTTGAACTTATTGCTTTACTTGGTGAGAGGTAAAGATCTATATTTGAGCATATATATTAACATTAGCCTACCATCATGTGGTGATTAGACTATCATTGTATGTACGTTTTTAAGGCAATAAATTTCTCTGTAACACAGACATAATTACCAGAGACATAGAATTTTCATTATTTTAAAAAGATCATTAAATTCAATTGCGATTTCTTCCTCAACACATTAAACATTTGAAAGCATCCTTTAATTTTTAACTTTTTTCATTTACCTCCAATTTTCTGTTGATTACTTATTTGTAACATTATCATCAAAGAACCTGTTCTGTAAGATAGTTGTTCTTTAATATTATTAAGATTCTGTTTGTTTATAGTTCATGGTTGTTTAGGAATGATTTTTGTGTTCTTGAAAAAAATGAAACTATTTTTAATAACGTGAGCTTCTGTACATGCACATTGGACCAAGCTTAACATTTCATAAAAATGTGACTCTATCAACCAGATCCATACCATTACTGAGAACAGTTGTCCCCTAGCAACAAATAGAAGTAGCGGATGACAAAATTAGTAAGGATATAGAATTTTTGAATTTCAGTATAATACATGACAAGTCTGATCTTACTGACTTATCTAAAATCCTCTGACCTTTTAGGACAGATTCATTCTTATCAAAATACAATTGACATTGACAAATTATGTCCATGTGTAAGGTCAAAAGATACTACGTATACTGAATGGCATCTTTCATACAGTTTTAAAAGCAAAGTAGTTCTATCATTATAGGAGGGGGGAGAATAATAGAATAAATACTATGCCTTTTGTGTGTGTGTGTGTGTGTAAGATTATCTATTTGAGGAGAGAGAAAGAGCATGAGAGAGAGAGAGAGAGAGAGCGTGCGCACGCAAGGGCACGAGTGGGCTGGTGAAGGGCAGAGGGAGAGGGAGAAGCAGCTTCCTGAGCAAGGAACCTGGTGTGGGCCTCATTCCCAGGACCCCAGGACCATGACCTGAGCTGAAGGCAGACGCTTAACTGACTGAGCCACCATATACTATGCCTTTTGAAATGAGAAGGGAATATTGTTGTTTCCTCTCATAAGGCTTGGTCTTGGTAAAGTGGGAAATTGGGAGGAGAAATGCAGTTATGGTCACTCACAGAATATAAATCTCACCAAATAATACATGGGGCAGAGATAGAGCAGGCTCTCAGAGCTGGAAAGTGAAGGCGGGTTTCAGCAGCCATGAATCTCCCTGAATATTCTCAAAGCTGCAGAGAGGAGAGAGGTCCAGAGAACAGATGTAGGGAAGACTAGCATAAAGGTGACTGATGTAGGCAAGTATCCGCTGTAGGGACAGGGCTGTTGAGTACCCTACAGCTGAGAGGCCAGAGATAGGTTACATAAAGAACTGTATCTTGTGTTGCCCTTAGTTTGATTCCTAGTTAAGTTTTCATGATCACTGTTCTCTTCTGGATCCTAGTTTGTGAATCATACATTAATTCCACTTTTTATGAAATAAGCCAAAATATTTTTCACCTTTACCTGTCACAGTGCTCCTTTTACAAATATATCTTCCTATTTAATACATAACCATTTCTTATCCCGGAACGCCGGGATCACGCCCTGAGCCGAAGGCAGACGCTTAACGACTGCGCTACCCAGGCGCCCCTTGTTCATCGTTTTCTATCTATTTTTTTCAATCTGTTTTTACGCCTAGGGTGGGTATCTTGATTTTTATGTTTAAGGAAAGTATAATTTATCCACAGATCTTTCAGTTTCTCTGTACACATTACTTTTCTTATCCGCATCTTCCTTCAGGATTTAATTTCCTTTTTCCGTAATATATTTTGTAGTGATTATCTGTGATTAGTAAATTTTCTGAGTCTTTTTTTTTTCCTGAAAATGTTTTTTATTTTGTCCTTGAATGGTAGTTTAGCTGGACATAGACTTGTATGTTGTGTTTCTTTCTTGTTAGTTCTTTGAAGATATGACTCTGCTATCTTATGGCTTCTGAGTTTGGACCGGGGTATCTGTTTCTCTAATTTTCCTCCCACTATAGGTAATATGTCTTTTTTATGGTACTTGAGTTGTTTGTTCTTTGTTGTTTTCTGCATGCAAAATATGATAGGTGTGTCCTGGATTGAATTTTGTCTATCACTTATTCTTTTTTTGTTTTTTTTTTTTAAGATTATTTATTTATTTATTTTTTTATGAGCGAGCAAGGGGTGGGGGGAGAGAGAGAGAAGCAGACTTCCCACTGTGCAAGGAGCCCGATGTGGGACTCAGTTCCAGGGTGCTGAGATCATTACCTGAGCTGAAGGCAGATATTTAACTGACTGAGCCACCCAGGTGCCCCTATCACTTATTCTTGAGAGTTCATTACAGAGTTTCACATTTTTCTAGATTTCAGTAGAATTATCTTTCATTATTTCTTAAAATATTTTTCCAACCAAATTTTACTGGTCTCTCCTTTTGCAGCTGCCATTTAGATTATTTTGAACCTTCTAATTTAATAGTTGGTACCCATTAACATTCAGTATATATTTCCCCCATCTTCCCTTTTTATGCTGTATTCTAGACGATTTCCTCTCTTATGAGCTCAGTAGTCCACTAATGATATTTAATACTTTGCTTACCCTCTTGTATGTCCTTCTGGAATTATACCAGTCCAAATCTGCCCATTATGTATTTTTTCAGAGCATCATTGTGTTTTGTTCTAGCTTTTAGATTTCTTCTAATTATTTTAATAGATTCAAATAGACTATTTTTATTTTTTTATTATATTTTTTAAAGACTTTATTTATTTATCCAACAGAGACAGAGACAGCCAGTGAGAGAGGGAACACAAGCAGGGGGAGTGGGAGAGGAAGAAGCAGGCTCATAGCGGAAGAGCCTGACGTGGGGCTCGATCCCATAACGCCGGGATCACGTCCTGAGCCGAAGGCAGACCCTTAACCGCTGTGCCACCCAGGCGCCCCAAATAGACTATTTTTATCGTCCCATGTTGTTATATTATTTCTTGCCCTTTGAGGTTACTTGTGTTTTTTGTTATTTGCAGACTCTAATATATGGATTTGTTTTATGTTTTGTGTGTCACTTCTTAATGATAGCCTTAACTTCAGCAGGGGTGGTTTTCTCCCTGCAAGTCCTACCATAAGCAATAGATGAATACCTGCATGGTTTTTTGTTATTTCATTCTCCTGAGACCCCAAGTATATCTTTGCTTTTAGACCAGGATTTCCACATTTGCCAGGTTATATGCTTCTGGACTCCACATACAAGCATGGCAAAGGTTTGAGGATTTTACCCTTTTCCTAGCTCTACCCACTCAGATCCTAGAGCAGCCATAGTTTCATCTCGATGATTTGAAGAGACCTACAGCTCAGTGTGGGTGCCTGCCATACATCTATGAGCATTAAAGCATTAGCTCCTTATCCCCAGGGCCTCTGAGTGGCACTATTCCTCTGGGTCTATCCTCATCAGTTAGATTACACTAGCTTTGAGCTCCCTCTTTATTTTTGGCATCTGAGGATTTTCCTTTTACTCTTCCATTAAATTTTAATTTTGACTAAATTACTCATCTTTGTTTTTCATATATTTTTATCCAGTCTTCCTAAGTATTTGTAGCAGAGGAAGTGGTCTGTATTAAAATATCCCATCATTTTGCTGGAGATGCTATCTTTTCTATTTAGCTTTCCCCGTGGTTGGAATCATTTTGTATGCAACTTAAAGCCTTGGTTTTCCACTTAGTATTTTTAAAAAAAATATTTATTAATTTGAGAGAAAGAGTGTGAGTGGGGGGAGGGGCAGAGGGAGAGAATCTTAAATCCTGCTGAGCAGGGAACCAGCCACAGGGGTGTGTGTGGGGGGCGGTTCTAGATCTCACACCCTTGAGATCATGACCTAAGCTGAAACCAAGAGTCAGACGCTCAACTGACTGAGCCACTCAGGTACCCCTCCACTTAATATTATAACAGTAAGATTTTCCATGCATTACAAACTATGAATACAACTTAATTTGTTACCCAGTATTTCTTTGCATGCACGTACCATAAGTTATTAACCATTTTACTATGTTTTGACATTTAGATTCTAAGTTTATGTACTCCCATAAATAAAGCTAAAGTGAAAGATTTTTGTGCTTTGATATATTTTCTCAGATTATATCCTAAGGATTGAGTTGAAGACTGAAAATTCTAAGCATTTTGTAGTAATTTTTAAAAAGTAGTAATGATTGGCATGTGTTTCTATGAATATGCTTAAATTGAACCTTTTAAAATCACTAAAATCTCAAGTAACCTGAAGAGGGTAGTCTGGATGAATATCCACAGATGATAACCAGAAGATATAATTAGCTCTACACCATCATTTTGCAACAGGTGGTTATTTCTGCCTTGAATACCTCTAGTGACAGTCATTATGCAACCTTTCTTGGCAGCTTGTTCCATTACTTAATTTTCTAATATTACTGTTATGAAGATTTTCATAATATTTAATCTAAATTATCCCAAGCCTTCATTTGAGCTATAAATATGTATCTGTGCCCTCTCACCCACACATTTAATAATTAACAGTTAATTGGTATCTATGTAAAAAACTGTAGTTCACAGACCAAAAAAAAAAAGATCATGTATTCAAATTTCTTCACATAAAGAAATGGAAGCTTGAAGAAGTAAAACAGAAAATGTAGCCCAGAAATAGTATCAGAGAACCTCAAAGAGAAATAGATTATCTAGCTGCCCAGCTACAGGCCAGAGCTAGCCAAAGATCAATAGTAGTTACAAAACATTAAGTCTTCTGCCTTCAGGGAGGCAACTGAAATCTCTACCAGCAATTAAAGAGCCCAAAGCAAGAATGTGAACCAATTGATCAAAGTTATAGGGAGGCAGATTTTGGCTTAGTCTAAGACCAACTTTCTAAAAGTTTGAGCTATCCGAGCACATAATGAGGTGGTGAATTCCCTAGCATTTAAGATCCTTCTGCAGAAGTTGGCTTGTTTCTTTACCAACATGTTATGGAGGAGATTCTCTTATCAGTGGACTTCAGACATTTTTTAGAGTCACCTTTTTTTCCAGACAAAAAACTTACAGTGAACACTCATTATTATAAAGCAGAGCTGCTCTAGTTGAAGCTTGATCTGATCCTGTCAACATGGCTACCTTCTTACTTACCCCAGATGGACTCTGAGGCAACACAGAACACACTTTAAAAATCCTTTGCTACAAAGGATTAACCCACATGATCTCCAGAGTTCATCTATGAGCTGAGATTCTGTGAAATTCTCTTGTGTGTGCGCGCGCGCATGTGTATGTGTTCTGGAGTGGAGCGAGGGAACTGTTTGCTGGAAACCCCATAATATTTTGAAGTCAAAATCTCTACTCTGAGTCATAATCTACATTTAGGATTTGTGATTCCAGGTATTGCCTCAAAATATTGAGACCAATGGCATGAGCTTGCTTCCTGCATTAACTAACCAAGTTCGTGATATTCCTGTTCATATTCTTTGCATCCTAGCCCTGATAAGAGGCATTTATAGATAATTATTATAGTGACTATTTATATTTAGCAGAAAATTCATGCACGTAGTCTGAAAATAAAAAAAAAATAGATGGCTATAAAGTAAAAAGTAATTCTATATCCAACCCTGTTCTGAGTTGTCTTTTTCTCCCAAAGTCAACTGCTCTTAACAGATTTTTTTTTTTATGTATACTTACATGGATATTCTATGCCTTGGAAAAGAAATACATTTTCTTATTTTCACATAATTTGTGTGTGTGTGTGTGTGTGTGTAGTTTTGTCCTAGAATTCTGAAATTAATATTCCTTAATGAATTGTCACCAAGGACACCATGATCTCAACATACTAGTTGGTACAGTATATAGAAACATGAAATCCTGAATGTTCCAAATAGTAATTGTTTAATCAGCCTCAGATCAAAGCCCCCAGCTGATCCAGGATCGACATGTAGAATGAACAATAAACCATTGTTTTTGGAAGCCATTGAGATTTGGGGGTTATTTATTACAGCATAACCTAGCAAATCCTGACTATGTCTCTAAAATCACTCTACACCAGAAGTAAGTTAAAATTAAAATCACAAATTGATAAAACCTTTTAGTGAATTTATTTCAATAAGGCTTCCCATTGAGTGGAAAGAAAAAAAAGATAAGACATCCTTCTTCATTCCATCAAGTGAAAATACAATATACTGGCTTCTACAATTTTAATGTGATCTCTGATTAATAATAAATAGTGGGCAAAGTAAATATTATTTTCTCTGAATAGATTGTATCAAAAATTGTACCAAGAATGATAATTTTCTTGGCTTGGCTTTGGGCTTAACCCTCTCAAGTCTCAAATTTTAAAGAAATAGGCTGCTGTCTCTAATAAGAGAGAAATAAGTATTCCTACCTTTCTTTGGCTATTTAGGAATTTTATAAAGGCTTTTCCTATGACTACATTGAGACTATTTTGAAGAGGGTGTTGAAGTTTGCTCTTATCATGAAGTTTCTCTCTGCTCATTTTAGTTGAGGGCTCTCCGTTGTCTATTCTGCAAGCCTCAGTCCAGACACACTTGGAGGTTTATGGCTCCTTCAGAGAAAATGGATAAATACCAGGATAAGGAAATTGCTTTGTCTCAGTTCCTAAAGTCTCTTCTTTCTATTAGTGTCTCTCTTCTGTTCTTCAAAATGCTTATTTCTTTATTGTCTAATACCATTCTGATGTTCCCATTTGTTTATATTACAGGTTTCTGAAATACCTACATTCAGATAGTTAAAGCTTCTATACAGTGATTTCTCCTTCACTTCCCCGAACCAAACTTTGATTGAAGGTGCCACTTCCTTCCTCCCATAGAACCTCAGAAAATACTCTGTACTCTGTCTCCCTTTGCTGGGTCATTTGTTGAAACATAGCATGTCTCAGAGGGTGATATGCAAAAACTTGTTGGGCTAAAAAAAAAAATGGCAAGAATTTGGGATAGCAAAGAAATTCAGTATAAGTCAGTTTAAAAAGATAAGAATGAAGCAGACTCCCAAAGAAAGATGAAGCAAGAGAAGGAGCAGGAGAGGAACAGGAAGGGAAAACATCAAACAAACAAACAAAAAAATAGAAGACCGATGTTTCCATTGGATGGAGGGGAAAGGGGAAGGATTTAGGAGAAAGCCAAGAAAGGGACCACGGTCTAATCAGACACTTGGAACTTGAGGTGGGGGATAAAGGATTCTCTGAGAAGGATAAAAGGATGTGCAGGACTGATTTTGTATGATGTGTAGTTCTGTCTGTAGTTAGCTATATGGTTGAGATACTTGAAATATTTCTGTAACCCAGTGATTCCTTCCCTTATAATGGGTTGAAATTTTTAGTACCTTTAATCACTTGGGTGAAAAAATACAAGGAATACAGTGTCACATACGAGCTCTTGATGGAAAAATAAGCACCATGACTAGAGAAGACACCCACAGGGTAGTGAGTGGGCATCATCAGGTGCTTTGGCACTGCATGAACTTTGCAGGGCCAGTAACTCCCAGGATGGTGTGAGGATTAAACGGAACCACACATGTGACTGCTGCTTGCACTGTGCCTGACTCATGGTAAGAGGTCATTGTCCTTTCCCAAAGAGGCCAGTCATCATGGTAAGCCAGGAGAGCGGTGTAGGGACTACAGTGACTGCCTTAGGATCCATTACATAATAAGCAACTCAACGCTAAGACATTTCTGCATCTGGAACATTTGGGGAAAGAGCTGCATTATAGTACAGCAAAGGGCTGAAACTGATATTTAGTGATGTCTTCCACGTTCTCCTTGGCATTTGAGTCTTCAGACTTTCCATCTTTTTTTTTTTAATTGAGGTGTAATTGACATATATTAGTTTCAGATATACAGCATAGTAAGTTAACATTACATACCTTACATATAAAATACAAGCGTAGTTACCATCTGCCACCATACAAAGTTTTTAAAGTATTATTGATGATATACTCTATGCTGCACTTTTAATCCATGCAAATTACTTATTTTATAACTGGAAATTGGTACCTCTTAGTCCCCTTCTCTTATTTTTCCCATCCACACACCTCACACCATGCTCCAGGCAGCCACTGGTTCTCTGTATTTATGTCTATTTCTGGTTTCATTTGTTTTATTTTTTAGATTCCACACATAAGTGAAATCATAGGGTATTTCTCTTTTGCTGTATGATTTATTTCACTTAGCATAATTCCTCTTTAGGTCTATCCATGTTGTCCCAAATGGCAGGATTTCCTTTTTTTAATGACTAATATTCCATAGAGCATTTCCATCTTTTAGATATTATCTCCATTGTATATGTAGAAATATAGGTATATATAGAAATATATACTGAGCTTAGAGTTTAGGTAACCTGCCCAAGATCTCTTCCGGTTTTTCAACTTGAGCTCTGAATTATAAACCAGGTCTATGTTTGAAGTTCAATTTTTTTTTTTGTCACAGTATGCTTCCATTTTATGTGGAATTAGGATAACTATGACAAAATTGTCAAAAGAAGTAACATTTTATCCCATCTATTTACCAATTTACTACTGGGAATTTACATTTCCATTCAAAAGTTTATAACCTAAAATACTTTATAAGCTCCCTAGAAATTTTGAAAATTTCCATCAAATATGCAACGGCCCCTGGGTTTGTATAAACCGACTTCTTTCAGACCAATATGTTTTTTATGGAGATAGTTTGTGTGTGTGTGTGTGTGTGTGTGTGTGTGTGTATACACACATACCAAGCTTTGTTTCTGATCTTCAAACATTTGCAAGAATTTCTTTTTGAATAGAAGCTGCCAACCTTGAACATTTTCACACAGTTTTTGGAAAAACATACACAATAACATTGGCCTCCTGCACTGAGATGCCTTGTTTCAAGAGCCTGCATCCAACAGCTCCATACCCACCCATGTGTCCAAGGTAGGGCTGTGCTGTAGTTGAGATCTGTGCGGTTTCTGATGTGCTGTAAGTCCATAGTTTCGGAGATGATTAGATCCGAGAGAGACTTTAGAGAGGATTTATTCACACCAAAACACCCAGGAAATAGACTCAGAGAGGTGAACTTCTTGGCCCAAGGTTAGGCGGCTAGTTAATGGTAGAACAAAATGAACTACATTGTATTAGCATATAAATTTGTATCATTTTCTTACCTTAAAAAGTGAAAATACAAAGAGGGAGAGGGAGGAATTTTCAAAGTGCAATTCTCATGAAGTAATTTGTTTACTCTGACATGGTCAGTTACTGTGACGGTATTTCCATTTTGAGGTTTTGAGGGAGAGGGCAAAGGATTCAGTGACTCCGGAAGCAAAAGCATGCTATCAAAATGCAACGTGTGTCCACAGGGCACTGATGATTCCGGCGGGCCGCCTTCTGAGGGTGTCTGACCCACAGTCATGGGCTGACAGGAATCCATTAGAATGGAATCAAGCATTCAAGTCAGGATGTGCGAAAATCTGAGTTCACAAACACAATGAAGGGATCCATCACATGTTTCCTTCAGATTGTTTCTCTAGTAAATTTAAAATAGGATGTGTTGTCTTTTTTTTTTTTTAAGATACTTACCCCAGTTTTTAGAAATAGCACTGTGTTTAAAGTGCCACTCATTTTGTGAGGGTATATTGCCTTGGCCGTATAATTGTAGTGGAAGGAACACAAGGCCGAGTCAGGATCCTTAGGTCCCAACTGGGGGTATCCATTTACTAGCTTTGTAACGCAGGGCAAATCACCTTACTTAATGGGGACCTCAGCTGTCTCTCTCTTTAAAATCAGCATGGGGTATGAGGCGTGGTTCTGAGCTTATAAAGGAGAAAAAACAAACCTCTATACCAAAAATGGAATTTATTTGTCATGTCGCTAAACCCCAGGGTTAGTCCAGACTTTAGACAAAGCAGAACACAGGAGCACTTTCCCCTGCATTGGGTGCTATTCTCAGGAACATGTTTTCAGGAACTGAAGGTTCACTTCCATCCTCTCAGCAATCCTACTAAATGAAGCTAACTTTAATCTGAGCATCTTGACCTGAGGTTTTTGGGCTCTGTTTGATCTGCCTTGAGTCATACACACTTTTCCCTGATCAGTTACTGTGGCCGGAGAGACTGAATAAAATAGACAAATTGACTAGCTAGTGGCAGGATTAAATCCTCCAAATTACAGACAATGCAGGAATTGTGGTACCATCAGTCAGATCAGGAACCCAGAGAGGAGAAAATAAATGCTCAGAAAGCCAAGCAACAGATTTCCAGCACAAATGACTAATCATTTCCTTAAAGGGCCTTCAAATTTTACTTTCAGTGGACTAGCCTTCAATGAGATGTTTTCAAAAATCTGATATGTAAAGCCTATCAAAGTAGAGCTTTTCTTTTTAAAGTTGGAGACTTTTTTGCTAAATGGGCGTTCCTTCCTTTCCTGCGGTAGCCTCTGAGTGACTTGTGTAGAACTTAGAGGAGGATAGTTCAAAAGCCACCAGACCAGATGATCTTGTAGGGCACATCTAAATAGAACATTCTATTATGTCTCTTCTTGAGTAGGTCATGAGCTCCCTGTGGTGCAGAGCACTTAGTCTTTGCCCTGCAGCTCTCATTTGCTCCCGTCCTGTGGTCTGAGCATACAATCAAAACAGTACTAGTTGTTTTGATGGGGCTACACCCATTTTTCCACGATATCATCCCCCAAGTACTTTGCCCAGTCTAATCTGCCCCTCTTGGCCACCACAGTGCTAATAGGGCTATAAGATAGATGGAATTGGCTCCCCCGCCCCACTGAACAGACACAGATTGCTCCTTGCTATGGAGGTAAATGCTCACCAGGCTGCTCTACAGAATTGGGTTTTTGGTTTTGTTTTGTTTTGCGTTTTTGTAAACAGTGAAGACATTAAATCTCTTCCTTAGATGCTCCATTCCATTTTAGCACAATGTGGAGTGAAGACTTAGGGAGAGGTTTAGTCCAATTTGGCCCTTGAGACAGCAGTAAAAGTCACCTGCCTAAGCATGAAACAGCCTCATGGAGAGCTTTCTGCAAATCTCCACCAAACTTGTGCGGTGATTTCCTCTTCCCATTCCACAACTTCGACTTAATACTGCGGTTGCTTCTAATAATGCCCGTTTTTAATGGTGTTGGTGGGCTTGATTTTTTTTTTCCCAAAACTTCTGGGATATTTTCTTGTTTAACCAATATGAAACACTTGTTCTCAATATTCTGGTAAGTAAGGCTCTGCTTTAGTTCTGTATGAGCTATAAGCTGTAAACTTTTCACACTGCAGCTCATTGGGAAAAAGGAAAGAGAAGGGCATCCAGGTAACTCTCATGGTAATATTTGGTTTCTGTTTCCAGAATTCCAAGTACGAGCACACACATTTATGTATTGTTATGCTTTCCAATACAGCATAAAAAAAATCACATAGTCATTCTTTTGAGTCTGAAGACGAAGCAGTCTAACAGTTGTGAGAGGAAATGAATTTAGTTTATATGATAAGGGCCCTTGCTTCAAATGTGCTCTCAGAAAACACAACTATGGCCTATCTGTGTGATGATGTGTGCCATGTATGTGCCTAGCACGTACTAGGTATTGAGAAGAAAACCATGTTTCTTTGTTTGTTTTCACTGTAAAAAGCTCCTAGTCTAGTAGAGGAGGGAAAAAGTAGAGTTATTTTTAGATACGTTTCACTGGTTTTGTATGTTGCTGCGCCTGAGTTGAGTTTGGGAGTTATGTTTTTCATTCATTGAGAAAAGCCTGAAGAAACATATTAATAGGAACGTGTTTGTGGGTAAGGTGCTAACTGTAGAGATGTTTTTGAGATCATGGTGTCCTTAGTGGCAGTTTCCTAAGGAATATTTTCAGAATTCTGTGACACAAATTAACTTTGTTTCTCCTTTGCAAGGGAAATATTTTCTTCTCACTTTGAGTGAGAAACAGGCAACAGACACTTTCTTTTTCCAGTTAGCTGTCTGGATGCTCAGACTCAAATTCTGCTTCAAAACCATTTAATATTAGTTTGACCATTGCTTCATAATTTGTTACATTTTTGTCTACCAAGATTTTTCTGATCCTGGATTTTTATATATTTTTATTTTTTATAGAGTGTTAATTATATCACTTGTGAGCCACGTTAAATACTTTGCAAAAGAAGGAGTTTTACCTATAAAAAAATGCGAAAGAATTAGATTGTCTTCATTATTTAGCACAAACACTTGTATGGGGGTGTTCTGCTTTGTGTGAATCTTTTCTACTTGAAAGGCTATAATGAAGTCACATCTTAGGTCAGATTAAGGTTCTCAAGTCAGTGCCTAAGGCAAGAGGGTTATCCTTGAAAATCCCTCAGGGAGATACCACTTTAGAAACAAAACTGGCAGTTCTCAATAAATACAACAGTTAGAATTAAACGCATAGCTACTTCTTTGATCACACATCATGTAAAGTAGTTGGTTTGTGTTATTGACCATGTTGTGACTATGCCTATAATCTTTAAACCTTTGAATAACCTTCAACAGGTGAAGTGCTCAGGCATTAAGAGGCAGACATGTATCTCACATTTTATTCTCACTCCAGAACATTCGCAATTGACACTGGCCCTCTTCTCTTGTTCTCTTCCTACTTCCTTCCTTTTAGCGTTTGCCTGCCACCTCTCCCAAAGCCAAGGCTGTATGTTTTAGGTTTTCATTATGTAGCCCGCTTTCAGGTCCTGGGTTCTGTTCACTTAATTATGACCATGGAACAAATTACTCCCAAACTTAGTGGCTTGAAATAATTTTATTTTGCTCACAATTCTGTATATCAGAAATTCTAGAAGGGGTTGGTTAGGCAGATCATCTCACATCCACAGGGTACCAGCTTCTGAGATAACCTCTTCCCCACAACCTTTGCTTCATTTGAGGTGTCTAGCTTGGGATTCTGGCTGTGGACAGGAAGTTCGGCTCAGGCTGTTGATTGAGTATGCATGTGTAGTGTCTCCACATGGCTTGATTCTCACAGTATGGCTGGAGTGTTGGTTCTCAGAAGGAGCATTCCAAGACCAAGTGTATTTGTTTCCTGGGGCTGATGGAGCAAATCCCCACAAACTGAGTAGCTTAAAACAAAGAAATTTATTCTCTCTCAGATTTGAAGCCTGGGCCATCCTCCCTTTGAAAGTCCAGGGAAGAATCCTTCCTTGCATCTTCCTAACTTCTGGTGGTTACCAGCAATCCCTGGCATTCCTTGGCTTGTAGTTCTGATTCCTTGGCTGTAGGTAAGATGTTAGAGTTCAAAGCCAACAGCCAAGAAAGAATTCTTGAGATGTCTGGTGCAAAAAGTGGTTTAATTAAAACACAGGGACAGGACCTGCGCACGGAAGGAGCTGCACTGGGGTCATGAGGAGTGGCCTATAATGTGCTTTCAAGTTTGGAGGAGGTAAGGATAACATACATCTCTAAGAAATTTTGGAAGCAAGGTTTCTAGGACCCTGTGGGGCTAGCTATTGTTAGGAAAAGGTCATTTAGTACTGTCTTATCAAACATGAGTCATGAGACCCTTCAGATGTATATTGGTGGGCCATTAGCTTGCTTGGGGAATGATTGCCAACACCTATCTTGGGGGGTAGAGATAAAAGATGTTTCCAAAGGAATTTTTGTATGTCAGAGTAGACTTACAGGATCCTGGGGTTGGGCTAAGATTGCTTCTTGCCCTTGGTAAAGTCTTAACATGGAGGCAGCTGAGTTCCTACAGGAATGTCACTCTGCATGTTCTAAGGAGTTGTCAATGGGCTGTAAGTAGTAAGGAAATTTAAAAATTTCTCTTCTGCTATTATTTCCCCCATCAGTTCCATAATCCAGTTCCCATCTTTGTCTTCACATGGCCATCTTTCCTCTGTGTGTGTCTCAGTGTCTCTTAATATCTTTTTCTGTATAAGGATACCAGTCATTGAATTTAGGGTCCACGCTAATCTGGTATAACCTCAACTTAATCCCAACTGCAGAGACCCTATTTTCAAATAATGTCACAGTCACAGGTACTAGGGGTTAGGACTTCAATACATTTTGGGGGGAATACAACTCAATTCACAACATTAAATGTTCTGAAAGGCCTGGTCTGAAGCTGTAAGGCTTAAACGTAGAGTTAGGCACCCTCAGAAATCCCAGAAAGTCCCTTCTGTTGCCTTGTGTTTGATCAAGAAAGTCACTACTGCCAGTTCAAATTCAAGGGTGGGAAAATTAGACTTCACATCTCAGTGGGAGGAGTGTCAAGGATTTACTACCATCTTTAATCCTTCATACTCTCCTTTACTCTCTTCCCTACCCTCCTTCCTTCCCTTTCTCTCTCCTTTTCTTCCTCTCTTGTATACTTTAAGTTAAATGTGCTTATTATTAACTCCACTAAATGACTGATATTTAAGAACATTTGGAGAAAAAAATAACTTTTTGTTTTATAGTAGCTTTTATGATTTTTTTTTAATCACAAGTTTTTCTCAGAGGTCAGAGGGTATATTCCTGTGGGGAGTAGAGGGTAGGAGGGGCAGTGGGAGAGGTAAGGAGGGGGAGGTTTGTGTAGTGAAAGCATTGAAATGAATAGCTTGTGCTGCATTTTTTCACAGACCCCCATGATTGATGCAATGTTTTCTGACCAAATACCAAGCACAAATGCTCTTTCTGTTCTTAGAAGTTTATTTGCTCCTTACTCAGAATAGCCTGGAAATCAGGTAGAAGCTGAATCATTTTTAGAGCTCCCATTTAAGAGATCACAGACCAGATTCCCAGAAAAGCAAAGGAGTTTTGTTTGTTCAGCCTCCCAAAGGAAGGCCGTCATGAAAGAATCGAGAGGCTGCTTCCATTTGTCTTGTGGTATCTCTGCTGTATTAGTGTTTTGGGGTTCTAAAATGTTGAATGGGTAACAATTCCATTTCTGGCACTTGGTTGCCACATCAGGATTACTTTCTCCAGGAAACACAGCTATGGGCATTTTGAGTAAAAAGCAAGTTGTTTTTCTATAAGACATTACCTCTTATCACTGCTCAGAGTAGTTGTATGAAAGTTATATTATTTTTCAAACATACTGTCTTCCCTACTTCACCCACCCCCAACTTAGTCCCTTCCTCATGGAGAAATAACTTCTCTGCCCACTCACTTCATTCTTGGCCACTTGTCTTGCTTTGACCACGTAAACTGAATGGAAGGGATCTGTGTCACTTCTGAGCAGAAACTTAAAACACCATCATTTGGTTCTGTTATCATCCTGCAGAAATGGATACATCCCCCACAGGTCCTTATCTTTGACCTACATCCTGGAACGATGGGGCAAGGCTCATGCCACATCACATCATGAACCAGAAACAAACTTCTGGCATGGTAAGCCACTAAAAATTGCATATTCCTTGTGCCTGCAGCATAACTCAAAATGACTCATGACTTGTATATGATAGTAAAAAAAAAAAAAAACTTTCCAGGGGAAATGGTATGTACCTTTTTAAAAGGAATCTTGGGGCACCTGGGTGGTTCAGTCATTTGGGCATCTGACTCTTGATTTCAGCTCTCGTCGTGATTTTGCACTTGTGGGATCGAGCCCCAAGTCAGGCTCTGTGCTCAGCAGAGTTTGCTTGTCCCTCTCCCTACTCTCTCTCTCTCTCTCTGATAAATAAATAAATAAATTCTATTAAAAACAATAAAAGGAGTCTTTCCACTTCAGTCTGGCTGGGAAGATCTGTGGATCCATAGAACTTGGTTTTATGTTCCTCTGGGCATTTGAATGAGGTAGTATCATTCAGCGATTAAATTATTGGGATCTGTAGTTGATTTGATTTCTACTTTCTATCTGTATGACCTTGGGCAAAATGCTAAACTCCTTAAGCTTCTGGTCATCTCGTCTAGAAAATGAAGGCAGTAACACATAGCTCATGGGATTATGAAGAGAATTCAATTAGCTAAAGTGGTGATTCTCCACAGGGGAGATTTTGCCATCCAGGAGGCATGTGGCAATGCCCAGAGGTGTTTTGATTGCCTGGGCAGGGAGGGCTGCTGGCTTCTAGACTGTAGAGGCAGGGATGCTGCAAGACATCCTACAATGCAGAGGACAGCTCCCTACAGCAAGGGATTTTCTAGCCTCTGATGTCGAGAGTGCTGCAATTGAGAAACCCTGAAGTAAAATAAAGTTCCTCTTTGACACAATTCTTGGCACACAGTAAGGAGAAAATGGATGCTTATCACATATGATGTCATCGAGGGGACTTAACTGCAGAGTATTTCTAGGTGGTTGTTTATTTGTTGATAAATCAATACCAGTTTTGCAAGTTTCCTGTAAAGATTTTTGTTCAACTATAAATGCATAACTAGAGAAAAATCATTGCTCCTTCAGATGGTTTGGAAGTGACATTCTGTAAATCCCACTGTGGTTATATCAGTAGTAAAATAGAAGAGGCTAGAAATTCTCTGAAGTTTCATACAATTTTTTATGACATGCTTCGATTTCTGGTAATTATTGCCAGTATACAATGTACATTAGACAGGGTTTATAAAACCTTATGCATTTAAAATGTATAAATATGTAATGCATAAAAGTAAACTGCCTGAATAATAAATATATTTACCCGAAGAGTAAATAAAACAGCTCATAGGAAGCTATTCCAATTATTCAGGTAAACACTACCTTCTATGCTTGAGTTTCTTTCATTGCTTTGAGTCATGAGAATAAAACCCAGAAATACTGTCTTGCAGTGGAATAGGGGAATGATAGCATCTAAAGCATCCCAAAAATCTAATATAAAGTGTCACTGTCCCAACCCTTTGCTTTTGTCAGTGTTCAAGGGCACTTCAGAATTGCTTTAGCAGTCTACTCTTCCTAACAAGAACTGTTACTGTAGCTCATAATTAAGGCCAGGAATGAATTGTAGGGAAAGTTACCGGTCTTGGAGGAAAGACTGGCAGGTATCTGGCTTCTCACGTTGGTAACTAAGCATCTGGTAAACTTAGAACACACATTTTCTAGTGTGTGAATTCATTCATCTCTAAGATGAGTGTGTATAGAGTGATAGATTCCCTACATTTCTGTCTAGCTTATAAATTATATGAAATCACATCTTCATATGGTTCATTTTACATATAACCTTTCAGGTTGCTAGGAGCACTGCCTTTGTTTTGAATGTCATTTAAGTGGGCACAAACCTGCTGAAAGAGTCTTAAAAATCATTGCTGATTCTCTGCTTTCTCCTGTTGTTTTGCTTTTAGGCTGGAGCTGGGTTTTTCTTGTTTTTTTTTTTGTTGTTGTTGTTGTTTGTTTGTTTTTTTTAATTTATAAATCTAGCAAGAGGCTAGTTTCTAACATAGAATAGGAAAACATAGTAAAATATCCATAGTAAAATAGTAAGATATTTTAAGTAGCTAATAATAATAATAATAGTAATAATAATATCTGCTATTTTCTGGTATGGTGCTATATACCACACTGTGTGCTGTATTTTACATACATTAACTCAGTTTTTTTGTGACAATAACTCTGATACGGAGACATTACTATTTTTTCATGTGAGCAAATTGAGAATTAACATTCAAAGCCACATAGCGTGTATGATTCTAGCCAAGGCTATCAAGCCAATGCAAGATTATTAACACCCACACCTTATAGCTAAAATGACAGTACTTGACCAAACCTTTCACTGAAGTAATAACAACATGGACTTCTTGGAAAGTGAGGACATGTTTATCTTTTCAGGGTATGTGGTTTACATTTGCTGCTTTGTGGGGGTGTTTCTTGTTCTGTCCGTGGATCTCCTCTCATGTATCACTCTTGCCAGTTCAGTCTTAGTCTCCCTGTCTCTCAAGCCAACTGTGTGGCAGTGGGGAAGAAGCCATAGTCTGGCCTGAGGATTATGGCAGAACAGGAAGTTGATGAAACGCTACAGGCAGATAAAATGAGCAAGGGGTTCCCTTCATCTTTTTCTCCCGTGTATCACATGGGTTCCATGTGGATGTAAGTAATTCAAGTTGGAGTAGGAAAATGTAGCTGTTCACTAATTGTGTTGCTCATGTCTTTGGTAATCCTCTTTCTCTAGATGGAAGAAGGAAATATTTTTGTCTATGTGTTTTGTATTTGTGTGTGTGTGTGTGTTTTGTGTTCTTCTATTTTTATGGAAGTTAAGACTCCAGAAAACATCACTATTGACTTCGAGTGCCAGTGCCTTAAATCCCATTCAGGAAGATGGCCCAAAATAAGAGAATGCTTATGTTTTCAGGTATATAAATTGTCTATTCCAATATCAACTTGTTCTTAGGAAAAAAAAAACAAGACAGTTTTTCACTTCTATTAGTTATTTAACATTAAAAATCTCTAAATAAAATCCTCTGGAGCACAAAAAGTATATTCTAGGATTTTTCTACTTCTACCTTTTTGAACTATGTACTCTGTACATCTTTTCATGTATTTTGTTTAATGAACATAACAACTCTTTGGGTTAAGTGCTCTTGTTATCACAGTTTTACAGTTGAGAAGACCAAGGCTCAGAGAAGTTAATAACTTGGCCAGGAATCCATTGCTAAAAGACAGGAAGGACTCAAGTCGAGGCTGCATGAGGAAGGTGTCCATGCCCTTACCCATTATATCCCTTTACTGGGGAGGAAGAAATCAGATTCAACCCCCACTCAAATTCTCCTATCCTCATATTTCTAAAGTCTTGCTGAAAAGATATTGGCTACTCACACTTTGGTACAATTTTTCAGAGTTCAAATCTGAGCAACCTATAGAAAGTTACTTCAACAATTTGACAGTGGTAAATCTATATATGTTTGTAACAATGGATTCGTAAAAGTGATTTGTACTATTTCATACAGGGCTCTCCATGACTTCCATGAGCTCTATGTGCCATAAACTAAATATATTACACTAAACTACATTGGGAGCACTTCTACCCTGAATCTGAAAGTCAAGCTGTGATCTGGCTTTCATTATTATAAGTTATAACAATTGTGCAATTAGAACAGGTAGGCTGTGCCTATTAGACTAATAAAAAATGAATCAAGTTTTTATAGGCTGGTTTGGAGCTAGAACAGACTATAATCCTGGCACAGTCAATTTAGATATCATCAGAACTCCTATTTGTGTGTATGTTGCTCTTACCTACTTTCTTAAATTATATTGAGAAAGAATTAGTTACACAATACTTAAAAAAAATACAAAAGTGAAAGAAGAAATAAACCATTGATGGTGCTGAAATCTCATGGGGCAAAATGGAATCTGTTTACTCTGCAACAGTTTGGCAGATTAAATTTTATAATTTGTATCCCTTTCTGTTACTGAATTTTAGGCTGAATTCTTGAATTTTTTTTCATCTTATAATGTCTGCATTTACCTCTTTGTATAATAAATGTAGAATGTTTTCTTTTGCTTTCCTTTATTTTATGTAGTGAAGTCCTTTGGGATATTGTTTTATCTTTCAAAAGCAGGAAGTTTTCTGTCGAATCTTAGTAAATCCTGATTTACTTCCATTCTTATGAAAAAAGGAGAATCTACCAAAGCAGCAATTCAGTTTGTAAACTTAGAGAACAATTTTTTTTTTCTATCCATTCCTTTAAACTCAGTTTTGCTATTCCCTTTCCTTCCAGTCATCCCTGGAATCACCATATTCCTGGAATTTACACAGAGGAAGAAGATAAGGGGTGGGGGAGTGGGAGGGGGGAGGAGGGATTACTCTTTAGGATTTTTTTCCTAAAATTTAGCTTTGAGAAATGACCTGAACATAGCTAGAGGGGAGAGCATTAAAGTGTAAAGTCTGTCTTATTATGAAATATTCTTTTAAGGCCTATCCTGAGCAAAATACTTTAGGAGTGAAAACATGTCTTTGAGATTCCCAGCGTCTTCTGTTTGAGATCCACACCCACTTCTATCTGCCATCCTCTTTTTTTCCAGCACTCCCACATACCCTGACAGGTTCTCAGAAACCACCCAAAGTTTTATCATGCTTTATAGGGGACCTGCTTTTAGGAAATGATGTCACCCTACATAGTTAGTCTTTTAAGCTATAATGAACAGATTCTGCATCCAGGTATTGGGATGTGAATTGTGCAATAGAGTGGAATGAAACTTAGTTCCAGAGTTCCAGGATATTAACAAGGACAGTTGAGTGGGAGAAAAAGACAAATCAGTGTACTGCTTTAATTGCGTCTGTGAGTTCTGTGATATGCTCATAGTAAGTGGTAAACATTTCTACATTTCCGCAATATACATCCATTGTGTGTGTGTGTGTGTGTGTGTGTGCGCGCGTGCGCGTGCGTGTGTGCATGTATGTGGTTTTTTTTGTGTGTATAAAATGTTTTCTCTTTCCGGAATAGTTAGTGTATATTAATATTCAGGACATCAATGCTATTTAAGTTAGTCTTTAACAATTTGATCGGTCCCTGAGAGCCTAACAAAAATCAATGAGTAACTAGAATAAACCAAAACCGCCTTTAAAGTTTTATGGGGTAACTCCCAGTAGTGATACGGATTTACAAAGAAATGAGAGTGAAGTGTTGATAAAATAGTGGCTTGAACGAGTTCACAAACAGATCTCTTATAGCAAATATGGACACACGAGGTTAGTTATCTTGTCCTGGAGGCATTAAATATGTAAATCATCCAGGCAACTCTCTTGTTTTTTGTGTCCCTATTCTCCAAGCAACTCAGTGATTATGATTTAGCCTCCAGTGCAGATCTGTTCAAGAGATACACAATATTCTGGTTATGTGATTCTGTATGATTGTTACCGTTTTTGTTGTTAATTAATGAGCTGATAGTTTGTTTTACATGTCATTCTCTATAAGCTTGGTTAATGTGAACTGCCCACTTCTCTCCAGATCTGATCAATTAGGTTTGAGCCTTTATAACTGAAGGGCAGACCTTGGACTGAGATGAATTCAGTAAAGGAAATATCCTCTTATAGCTTCTTGGAAGCCAGCCTACATGCTTCTCGGTAGACATTGTCACTTTCCTGTATTCCTTTATTTTGAAATTCCACATTTATAATTAGAAGAGAGAACATAAGATGTAAAATGTGTTTTGTTGCAGGACATTTGTCTCCTTCCGGCTAAATGTACAGATATAGGTTTTTCCTTCCTTTCTCCTCCTTTTATTTTTCTTCTAAATTTTATATGGATTTTGCCTCTAGAATTAACTGAGGTTAAGAAATGTTGATACCAATATATTGAAAACTGCAAGAAGAATCTGCAGGGCTCTTTTGCTGGGGGGGGGCGGGTAGGGGGGAGGGAAAGTGAGAGAAGAAAGGCCAGAATTTCAGCATTGTATTTTTGTATTTTATAAAATAGCTTTTTTCTGTGTAGTTAAAAGATGTGTATTGTTGCTGTTCTTGCTGATGTCAAAGAGGGCAAAGACAGCTTAAGTACTTGGTTAATTTATAAGTATGTTTGATGCAAAGGACAAATAAACATAACTTCATGAATATATAATGTTGCTGATGGCAGCTGAAATTATTTCTGGCCATCATTATGGCTTTTCTCCAAGGTTAATGCTGCCTGTTTGCTGGTAAAATCGTTGAATGGTTTTGTTATCCTACTTGAACTGTGTCAAGGCAGACCCTTCATTTCTGAATCACTTATTCTGGGTTCTGTGCTTTGAGTCACTTCATTTGCCGACATCTCAAAGAATTCCAGGACTTGGAAAGACTGACTTGTCCTCCTCCTGTCTCTGGACAGGATCCTCTGTCAAATTCCAAGATGAGGTGGTTTGATTTCCACATTAGAAAAAAGCCTGCTTTGTGGTACCTTAGGGATGTCTCTCAGGGCACTGATCTAAATTTTATGAAAAAATGCAAGGAGGTGGGATATCAGGTAACAGAATAATAATAGACAGTGAAGTCATGGTCACAGTAATCTTAATAACATGCTCTCCTACTTCCCTTTTTTTAAGTCAATATTTTTCTCTTCCATATAAATGCAAACCCATATACCTTAGAGAAAATTTAGAAATGTTTTTGTCTGGTGTTTTTTTTTCTAGGCGCAGAAATATTTTTCCCTTAGAGATTTATTGTATACATTTTGAATTAGTACTTAAAGGGAACCTAAGTGCATACTTCCAAAGTAAACATTCCCAACTGCAAGATTACCATTAACAACCCTCTAGCTTTTACATCAGTTTATGGTTTATCAAACATGTTCACATATTACTTGCAGGGAAAGGTAATGTTATTCTTTCTAAATTCAAATGAAGAAACTAAGATTGAGTACGTGTCTAAGGGCCAGGACCAAAACCACATAGCTTGTGAACATGAGTGGTCAATGTAGGTCTTCAATTACATAGAATAACCTGGGGGCAAAGGGCCCCCAAAGTTTTTGCATTCGGCTCAGAATATTTTCATCATACTCTACTTGTTTATATTAACATAAGAACACACAAAAAATAAGCTGAAGTGAGAAAAGCATAGTTATTATTCTCTACTGAAATGTTAAAGTGAACTAGCTTATAACAGTAGCCAGTAGAACATAGGAAAGGCATAAAAACAGAAATATCCAAACATCTTATTACATTCATTAATTCTTTCATTTAATCATTCAATAAATACTTAAGCTCTCTTTGCCAGTTATTAGCATACTAGGTCCCAATATACCCTCAGAAATAAAATAGACATAATCCCAGATCTCAGTGAGTGTTTAGTCTAGTGGGGAGATAGACATTAATTATATGAGTATATGGTTATAAACCAACACAGAAGCAAGTTGGAAGTAAATCAATGCGGAGCTTTGAAAGTGGAGAACAGAGGCACCTGATATAGTCAGAGCTATCAGGGGAGGCTTCCCTGAGGAAGTGGCCTTGGATATGGTATAGGAACTGGAAGTTGTAAGCTGAGGGAATTCGGGAGGTGCTTGTGTGTTCCCACAAGATGGCACACATGAAGACACTTGGAATGAGCAGGAAGCATGCTGCTTTGAAGACTGGTGAAGACACACCAGTGTGTGGAGGGCAGAGAACGAGTAACAGAGCATGTTTGCTGAGGGTGGGAGAACAGAAGACATAGAGGATCTTGCTGACCGCAATGTATCTTTGGAGTCTTAGCCTAAAAACAGTGGAAAACTACCAAATGAGTTAAATCAGAGGCGTAGATTGATCCAGCGTGTTCTTCAAAAGATCACTCTGAAGATCTAGTTATAGTAAAGCCTAGTGCCTGCTATCAGACTAACCCTCTTGCATATGTTGATAATAAATTGGGTTAGCTCTTACATCTTTTTAAAATAAATTTATTAAATAATTAGAACACTCCTCAAGAAAACTCCAGGCCCAGATGGCCTCATTGGTGAGTTCTGTCTAAAATTTAAATAGATAAAAATTAGCACTTAGACAAAGCCATTCCAGAAAAAGGAAGAGGAAACATTCTTTGGTTTGGTTTATGAAGTCCCAAGAGTTTATTTTTGCTTTTGTTTTCCTTGCCTCAGGAGACGGATCTAGAAAATGTTGCTACAGCTGATGTCAAAGAGATAACTGCCTGTGTTCACTTCTAGGAGTTTTATGGTTTCAGGTCTCACATTTACATCTTTAATCCATTTTGAGTGTTTTTTTTTTTTGTGTACAATGTTAGAAAGTGGTCCAGTTTCATTCTTTTGTATGTAGCTGTCCTGTTTTCCCAGTACTATTGATTGAAGAGACTGTCTTTTCCCCATTGTATATTCCTGTCTCCTTTGTCGTAGATTAATGGACCACATAAGCCTGGGTTTATTTCTAGCTCTCTATTCTGTTCTCTTGGTCTGTGTGTCGGTTTTTGTGCCTTATCATACTGTTTTGATTACTACAGCTTTGTAGTGAATCTTGGAATCTGGAACTGTGATACATCCAGCTTTGTTCCTCTTTATCAAGACGGCTTTGCAGAGAACAAACTGACGGTTGTCAGAAGGGGGGGAGGTGGGGTTTGGGCAAAATGGGTGAAGGGGAGTGGGAGATACAGGCTTCCAGTCATGGAATGAACAAACCATGGGGATAGAGTCAGTAGTATTGTAATAGTGTGTGGTGACTGACGGTAGCCACACTTATGATGAATAACGTCGTGTGTCAACTACAGGCAAACAAAAAATTAGAAAATAAGAAATTTTGTTTTATGAAGCCACCACAATCCCTATATCAACATACTCATAACAAGAAAAGTACAGACCAATATCTCTCGAGAACATACATTTAAAAATCTTTAACGAAGTGTAAGCAAATCAAATAGAGGCATATATAAAAAGGACAATGTATCATGCCAAGGATTATCCCAGGAATGCAAGGTGGTTTTAATATTTTAAACAGAATGGGGGCGCCTGGGTGGCTCAGCTGGTTAAACATCTACCTTCGGCTCAGATCATGATCCTGGCGTTGTGGGATTGAGGCCCGCATTGGGCTCCTCAGGGAGCCCACTTCTCCCTCTCCCTCTGCTGCACTCTCTCTCAAATAAATAAATACAATCTTTAAATATTTTAAACACAATGGATCTAATAAATCATACTCACAAGGTAAAGGAGAAAAAGTCATATGATTATTTCAGTCAATCCAGAGAAAGCATTTGACCCAATTCTACACCCATTTATATAATAAGACCTATCAAAATCTAAGAATAAAAGGGATCTTCTTCAACCTGATAAAGGATATTATAAAAATCTACACATTGCATCGTATGTATTCTTAAATTTAATAATACTATCCTAGCAAAGAACCAGAAAACCTGAATGCTTTCCCCGGTTTGTCACTCACTATTGTGACACTGTAATGGATCACTCACCAAACCCCTTGGAAACTCTCTTGTTCATGTATCATGTGGGGACACTAATAATATTTACCTTAAACAGTTATAGAGAGGCTCAAAAAATTTTAGTATGTGGAAGGGCTTTAAATGTTACAAAGTGCTAAAAAAAGCTTGATGTGATGGTAACGATGACAATGAACCTAGAAAATTAGAATTCTATAACTTTCTCTAACCAGTACCCTGAAAGCCCTGGGATAGGATTCCCCCTAACTTCCTATTACCTCCAAGTAGTTCTGTTACTTAGGGCCTAGAAAGCCGTTGTGATATTTAAAATGATTCACCTGTCCGATGTCTCCTTTTGAGTCATCTGACTTCTCCATAACTCTTTTATCGTTGTCAAATGGAAGTTTCTGAATGTGAAGGTCAGTTAGGTAACTGAGGGCACTTGCTTGAGATAACTGCTTGAATGCCTTGTGGAGGAGTTTGTAAAAAAAAAAAAAAGATAACAGAGTAAACTATTATTTGTTAATTTGTTGGTAGATTTTAATTTTTTAGACTCTCCCTAACCTTCCACCTGTAAGAGCAATTTATGGTCACCCCATCTCTTTATTCTGCAAAAGAAGCCATATTCTTCTTCTTCTGAAGAATAAGGGAGGGAGGGAGAGAGGAAAGGAGAGAGGCAGATCCAACAGAGGTCTGCAAGATAAAGGGATCTTAATGTTTTCTAATATTCCTCACTCCTTGTACCATCCTAATTGCAAAGCTCAAAATAGTGTCCTTGGTGCTTGATAAAAGTTTATAGCAGAGGAACCTGGAAAGTACATGATATTTATGCAGAAATTAGCAAGGTCATTATTTTTTAAAACTCTTTCTATTATTGATAACATATAAATCTTAATGAGATTTCCCCCCTTAGGGCGCAGGTACTTCTAATTCAGATGTCAAAATGTAAGAAATTGTAATTCCATGACAATACTGAAACAGTAAGTCTTTTTTTCACATTGCTCGACGAAGTTCACAAATCTTATGTTAATTCACTGATTGTCACAAGTCCTGCATTGGAATTGAGACATATTTCTCTGTTATAATTTGGTTTCGGCCAAAGGACCGTCTAGGTCTGGGGGTATAAATGATAAAACGGGTTTATTAATGGGCGCCTAAAATTGTAGAAGTCTGTGGTTGTTTGGGCAAACTGTTGGTATCTGGAGCAGGTAATAAGCTTTGGGATTTTCAAGGACTTTAGAAATCACTTCTTTATAGTCTCTGATTACAGACTTCAGAAATATTCACCTGCAAGTAGGACCTCAGGCAGCGGCTTGGTTTCAGAACTTAGAAGAGTATGGGGGTGAGGTTGGGGCCTCAGATTCAGAGAGAGAGTCATCTGGGGCAAAATGATGAGGCCTGGGGGCACCTGGGTGGCTCAGTTAGTTAAGCATCTGCATTCAGCTCAGGTCATGATCCCAGGGTCCTGGGATGGAGCCCTGCATGGGGCTTCCTACTCAGTGGGGAGCATGCTTCTCCCTCCCCTCCCGGCTCATGCTCTCTCTTGCTATCTCTGTCTCTCTTTCAAATAAATAAATACAATCTAAAAAGAAAATGGTTCTGCCTCGGCTAACTCAGGGACTGGGGATGAGTTTTAAGGCAAGATGTTAGCCTTAATTAAGGTCAGTGTCTAGGGAGTGGAAATTAGGGTAAGACTGGAGAAGTCTTACCTAATGTTTTTTCCGTACCTGTACCCCACCTCTCCTACTTAGCCATGTTCCACTAATTCCATTAGTACCCCCAGGGCCAACCCTCTGGAGTAGTATCGCTTTGGTAACAGTATGATCCATTGAAATGCTTATAGTGTGGACTGATTTGTTAGACCAGAAGAATTGAACAAACCACTAATACGGCAATGATGGTCACGATGGTGACCTCTCTAATCACAAGGACTGAATATTAGCAAAGGTCCCAGGCAGATCAGATCCTGTATTGTCACATACAAAATATAGTCCGGCAACTAAAAGCAGTGTTCTTTCTTGAATTTGAATTGCACGTCCTGAAGCACAGTAAAGGGTATCTGAATTATAACCCATAGCACCAATTCTTAAAGTCTGTGATTTCTCCATCCCAAATTTCTCATATTCTAAAACTTCCCTAGAGGCTCTTAGCCTCTAAATACTGAAAATCTCCTTGTCAACCCTATGGAAACACCTCTCCAGCTCACTTACCCTTTCTCTACATCACACCTCTTGCTTCTCCCTGGAAGAGAGGCTGGGATTTCAGCTACTTACTACTGGCGATATTGAATCACTCTAGGATGACCAAAGGACATGGAAGAGTCACTTGCCCCCTAACCGCAATACACAGAACTGCTCGTGTTTTCTGAGTCTGCTTTTCTCACAAGAATGTTTTGCAAGTATTTCTAGATAATTAAAATTCTCCACCTTATTAACAATAAAATGAAAGTCGGGGACTCTGAGAAAGGTTCTAAATTTGAAATTGAGTGCATGGACACAGAATGGAAAATAATATGTAAGTTTCAATTTAAGTTATTGAAAGGTTACAGCATGAAAGATCCCATGAGTCATGTCTGAATTCCTCAAAACTAGGAGATACTATCAGTGGATGATTCTATTCTCAGAATTTTCTAGTCTAATTCTTGCTAAACTATGAAGAAAATTCATGACCTTCAGCAACTCTTTGTTCCTCATTTTTATCGTCAGTAAATGTAGGGAATTAACCTAGGTTAATCTCTGATTTTCCTGTAAGTTATAAAAATTTATGTCACCTGACCGGGGGTGGGATAAATTCATAGGATATCTGCTTTTTATATGTAGCGTTTTCTGTATAAGTTTGCTATAACCTCATTCACCATTCATTGCTGTTTACCTGACATTATTCATATTTCATTAAGATGAGTTCCCACAATTTCTTTTACATGCTTTTTTAAACACAAAATGCTTTTAAAATGTGTTTTTATGTGATGTTTACCAAATTTGGGAATTATCATTAAATTCCTTTAAGGTTATTAATTAAAATGAATGATTCGTACACACCTTTTTCCTATAAATGACAAAGAAATATGTATCCCCCTTTTCATGAGTCTTGGTGGTATTCCTTTTAGTTGAAATGCATTATTTTTAGACTTGTAGCCCTATTTTCATATGTATTTTCCATGGAAATCAGCCTCATATGACATGAAGGCTTTTAGTAACTTAATGCAATTCAAGTGTTTTGCATTAAACGAGGTTCTTTTTGATTTATTGTTTTCAATTTAAGGCCTAATGTGCTAACACAAAAGTAACATCTTCCAAGTAATTCTAGTTATTAGGGCCAGATGAAAAAGGAAAGCAAATAGGCTGCTTTTTTGAATGAGAATTTGATGTTGCCTCTAGAGTAGAAGCTTTATTTCCTAAGGAATGTAATAGTGGACCTTTGGAGTTTCGTGCTTATAACTAAGAAGTTGTATAGATACAAAATGGTTTGAGGTATATGATCTTAGGAAAATTACTGGAGCTCCCTAGACTCAGTTTCTTCAACTAGTAAAAGGTGAAAAATACCAGTTACCTCAATGGATAATTTAAAACTAGAGCTAATACATATAAAATATTAGAACCAAATGAACGCTGAATGCCTAATAATGCTGTTTCTTTAAAGGATTTTTCTGTGAGTTGTTAAGAATAAATAAAGATTGGGGCACCTGGGTGGCACAGCGGTTAAGCGTCTGCCTTCGGCTCAGGGCGTGATCCCGGCATTATGGGATGGAGCCCCACATCAGGGCCTCTGCCATGAGCCTGCTTCTTCCTCTCCCACTCCCCCTGCTTGTGTTCCCTCTCTCGCTGGCTGTCTCTATCTCTAATAAATAACTAAAATCAAAAAAAAAAAAAAAGAGTAAGTAAAGATTGAGTGTTTCTCAGAAATAGAGGTGACACATGGGGCCCCTGTAAGGTGATGTGGGAATCATTTCTATTGGATCATCAGTTATTTTAATTACATCTATGTTTTTTTCAGAAGCTACAGATAAAGAAAACTGAATTAATGTAGGCATAATTTATTCTTCTATAAACTAAATGGTTTAAAAGGTGTTCAGTTGGCGTGAATTGCCTTACTCTATAAAAATTGATGCATGAAGTAGGTCCAATTATCCAAACAGATGTACATTTAGTATTTTGTGGCCTATTTTAAAAGCTAATTTGCTACCTATAGAGGAAAGGACGTTTGAATTTGCTGAAGTATTGGGTAAAGGAGGGGGCATATGCTTATAAGTTAGCGAGCCTGAGTTACTCTCCCGTCTTCTTTATTCATTCTTTTATTTAGGGGCCTCCCATGTACCAGGTACATGAAGAAGTGCTGTCAGAGACTTTACTATATGATGTGAAGCCAGGCACAGAATACGTGGTCAATGTTTGGTTAATAAGGTCATAAAGACTAAGTATGGTGACTGACATAATAAATAATTATTATTAAAAACAAACAAAAAAAAACCCAAAAAAATACGGTCATAAAGAAGAGGTATGGAAGATTATCAATGAAAAGAAAATGTGGTTCTTACAAAGTACTCAGGTAATTCAAAGGAACTAGAGAGCCGATTTTCTATTGTGGTCAAGAAAACTCATTGACGAGGTGATATTGATGGACACATTGAAGTATGAGTAGGATTCAAAAGAGGGGAAATGGAAGGGAAGAAACACTGGATTCTAGAGGAGAAGATCTCAAAAGGCTTGTGTAATCAATGGGCAGAGTTATATAGAGCTGTGCCAGTTACAAGCAGATGGGCCTGACCTCAGTTCCTCTGTTGCGGCATCTGAAGCCATACTGGCCCAAAGGGAGGTTCAATGTCACTGGTAGCTGCCATCGGACCTTTTACCCAGATCGTCAGACTCTATCCTTACCTTATTCTCTGCCACAAAGTTCTTTTCTTTCCGTATTTCAAACACTTGGCCCTTGTTGCACTCACCCTCTATCTAGAACATTGTAATGGCCTCACTCTTTAACTGGTATTCCTACTCTTGTCCCACTTTTCCCAATTTAGTATCAACCTAGCAACCAGAATAATTGTTTTGAAATGAAAGTTGTGGCATGTCTCTCCATTGTTCAGCCCTCCAGTAGAAAATGTAATTTTTCAGAATCTTACAAGGCCCTACAGGATCTGGCTCTCTGTTACCTCTCAGACTGTTTAGATAATTTCACTTGCAGGACCTCCTATTCATTAAGACTAGTCATACCCATCAAGACAGAACATGGATTCTTGGTAAATTTCCTTGGTCTCTCTCTCTAAATTTCTTTAGTGTCCATGTGCCTCTCAGTAGAGCTTCTCGGGGATGATGGAATTGGCATTCACTTGTACATTATCATTCTCCAGTCAGGATTAGCTGAGTGGAAATGATGCTTTAGAGTGGGTAATTTTAGTGGCAGGGGAGCCCAAGTGTGTAGTTTGCCTCCAGAGATTCCCTCATGTTGATGTCAAATTTGGTGATGCACTTAACTATTCTTAATGTGCTCAGCTATACTCTATATTTATCTATCTGTGTGTGTGTATACATATATATATATATGTCTCTCTATATATTTATGTATATATTTACTTATTGAGCTAGGGTGCCCACATGCATACAAGTGGGGGGGTGGGGGAGGAGCAGAAGGAGAGGGAGAGAGAGAGATTGAGTGGAGCTCAGTCTTAGGACATTGAGATCATGACCTGAGCCGAATTCAAGACTCCAGTGCTTAACCGACTGAGCCGCCCAGGCACCCCATGCTCAGCTATATTTGGCCAGGTAAGTAAAAGAGGCATTATTAACGAAGTAATGAAAGTACAAACACTGAGGCCAAGAAGAATGATCTTTAGATGAGAACTTTTTCTTTTGTTTTTATAAAAGAGAAACAGATCATTGCTTTTTTGACCCAAGACATACCCAGAGGTCATTCTCAGCCCTTGAAATCATAACATAATTTATTTAAGTATGGAGAAATATCATAAATCTGATACTGCATAATCAAATGTATTCGGAATTCGTGCCTCACTCATTGCCTTGACTCACATGTCTTGACCAAATGGAACATCTGGATTTTACATCGTTCACTTCAAAGCAGTCTGCTCCCTTTTCACTCTGTCTCCTGGAGATCTTTGCCTCCTTCCTGGCTTTCAGATGCAGCTCTTTATATTCATGTTGAAATCACTCTTAATAATCTGTCCTAAGCAACTTGTTTCTCCCTCGCGCTTGTGGCATATCCACTGTAGAAATAAAAGCTGATATCCCAGGTAGAATCAGAAACAAATATGGGAGATTTTTGTCTCTTTCCCTGAACTTCGCCTCCATCAGTATCAATGTTAATGAAAATATTTAATCTGTTACTGTCTTTCCTCTTTTCCTTCATAGAGTAGCTGGGGTTGTAGAGTAGGTAGAAAGGAGTCATACATATCTTGCCTGGTGTTTTGCCTGTGACATTTAGTGCCTAGTAGTCTTGGAGCAGTCTGCTTCATGACCTTTTCATCATTGATAATTAGATAAAATTGTGTGTATCTTCAGGGCACATTTGAGCATTTGGTAATATATTGGGAAAAGCCTAGGAAACCATAGGTTCTTAAAAAGTGTTGGCTTGTTTTCTTTCCCCATTTACACCTTCCTTTCCTCACTCAATGACAGTGTGATTGTTAAACTATCACAATTTAGTTCAATATGATTTTTTGAGAGGGGAGGGGTTAGGGTCTTAATTTCCCATGATAAACCATATTCACTTATTTACTGAAGATTTTTTTTTCCTGGCTGACTTATATACTGTTTCATTGCTCTTTTAAGCAAGATGCTGCTTTTTCTCTGGATTAGACTATTGCCAAGAAAAGCATTGACCCTGCTCTGAAGATGGAATGCAGAGTCATGGGAATAGCAGGCTTTTTCACTCTCCCCACTAAAACCATGAACCCAAATTAGAAAACTGACACATCTTTTTTTTATGAATTTTGGCTGATTATTTTCCTAGGAAACTTTACATCTCTATATTTTGTTTTACTTGGGCCCAATTCCTCCCCCACCCCCCCCGCCGAAAACTATTCTTAAATCTTTTTTTTTTTTTAAAGGTTTTATTTATTTATTCAACAGAGATAGAGACAGCCAGCGAGAGAGGGAACACAAGCAGGGGGAGTGGGAGAGGAAGAAGCAGGCTCATAGCAGAGGAGCCTGATGTGGGGCTCGATCCCATAACGCCGGGATCACGCCCTGAGCCGAAGGCAGACGCTTAACCGCTGTGCCACCCAGGCGCCCCACTATTCTTAAATCTTAACATAGAGTTTTCTCTTTTACCTTTCCTGCAGAATTGTCTTCCAAATTAGGAAGTTTTCAATCTGGTTCAGTGATTCTTGCTAAAAAATTTTGAAAATTTCAGCAATATCCTCTGACATTTTGCCCAGAATGTGTAAGATTATTATTATTATTTATAGAGAACATAGGGCTAGAAAGACTGTGTTAGAACATTACTTTATAAAGAACATACAGTATAAAAATCCTAATCCGAAAGAACTTTATTCACAAAACACGATTCTAAATCAGTGTGAAATGATGTTATTGAATGGCATTATAAGTTAATAATTACGGTACTGACAGTCTTGTGCCAGTACTCTGTTAGGTATGTGGTTAACGTATTGAATGGGAGACTAGTAGGTGAGTTCTTAAATCTAAAAGTGGCTGAGGACTTGCAAATGTGTGCTAAGTAACAATTGCTTCTTATGGCTGAATAATCCGATTTTTTTAAATCTTAAAATTCAATCAAAAGGATTTTCCTTGAAAATGAATCTGGAAATGGGCAGCAATGCTTGATTGTGAGCATGGAAGATGTTGATAAAGTATGCTAAGTGCTGTACTCTGTCAGCATATTTATTTACTTAGTAAGTACTTACTAAATGCCTACTATGTATAAAGTATTATACTAGGCATTGTGGATAAAAATAGTGACCAAGAAGTCCTTTGTGGGTGTGTGTGCGTGTGTGCGTACGTGCAAAGGAAGTGCAGTAATTTGGAGTAGATGCTAAGGTAGACGTCTTTTTAGGCTTAAACAAATGCACAAAAGAAGGGAGGGAAATCCGTTTTGGTTGACCCTCAGTAGGCCAGACTTGCATTAGTGATAATAATTAAGATAAACTAATGCCACTTATTAAATGCTGTGAAATTTCAGGAACATAGGTAAAGATATTATATAGCTTGAGATAACCCTTAACCCATAAGATTGTATTTTAATGACTCAGAAAATTTTAAGGATAACTCCATGCAGACGAAATTTCAGGTACCCAGTATTTCTCTGCTTCAAGTCAATGGGAGAGAGAAGTTCTCAGTTAGAATATCTATAAATTCCTTGGGATAGTGGGCCACACTGTATGTGTATGAGCTCAAGTGCATTTTTGTGGGTAAATGGGCCATAACTTGCATTAGAGTCCCAAACAGGTTTGTGATAAAAAAGTTAAAACATTTTTTGAATTTTTTAGAGAATTTGGTTAACCCTTAAGAACACATGATCTGGAGTGCAGAGCACATAGAGTTTTAGTAATTGATAAATGTCCTAATAGGCAAAGAGGTCTGGTATTCCTAAGCTCTTTTCTCTAAATCCCTAAAGGTAGCACAATTAAGATATTTTTATTTTAATATTTTGACTTTTATACCTTCTATTAAAAGTAGTAAGACAGAAACCTATGGCCTGATTTATTTCCCAGCAAATGTAGGATTAACAACCATTTTCCTTCTGTTGATCGTTCGAGACTTAGGAAAACAGTCTTTCCATACTTCTACCTTGAGAACAGTTTCACTGTATTATAGTAATAAATGAATTCCAATGACGCATTGACTTTTGGTTGGATGTTACAAGTTTACTAGAATTTTCTCTGCTTTGTATAATTGAAATTAAGTTATTTATTTATTTACTAAACCTTTGTCTAAAGTTATGATGGAAGAGGTTTTATCATTGTGTTAATGTGCATTTTTATAATTAAACCTTAATCACAGGACATGAGGTAGTGGATAAAGTTACTAATGCTTTAAGAAACGTTATTTAAAGTAAAACACATCTGGATTTATTTAAACAAACTTTGGGTTTCATTAGTGTCCTGTTAACTTGGTTTACCTCTTGACTACGATGGCATTTTGCAATGCAGCAATGCAATAATTTCCTTCAGCTTCTATGACTCACTGTGGTAAAACATGTTATGAAAAACTTGCAGATGTAGTTTCTTTTGCTTTTTAAATTTTGTCTGGGTCAGGTGACCTGGCCACTCTAAGTGGGACTCAACATGGCACAGAAAACCAGCATAGGCTTTGAAGGTCTTGTTGTCCTGCCATTTACTGGCTATTGGAGAGTTCAGTTACCTCTCTAAGAATCAGGTGCTTCATGTATAAAAATAACACTGGGACTGTTAGGATGATTATTAATAATGTACATAAAGTATTACGCATTTTGCACACATTGGTGATTAGTAATACCATCATTAATTGTCATGTAGAAAGAAACAAATTCAGATGATGAGAAACAATATAATGGCATCTACTGAAAAGTGCAGGACAAGTCATTCATTTTTCTCTAAACTTGGGTTTTGTCATTTACAGAACAAAACTGTTACAGTATCATCCCATCCAACTCTAATTTCCTTGCTTTTATGACAACTAATTATGTGTCTATACCAGAACTAACTATTCACTTACTTTAGCTCAGTGATTTAGGCCAATGGAGTAAATCCAATCAAAGACTAAGAAGTTACATGGTTCCCATAGGTTAAAATAGATGGAGCGACCTTAGATGTCATTGTTACCTGACTAAATGTGCTTTTAAAAATAAATTGTTTAGAGATGTCTTAATTACATTTTCTAATATAGCTCATAGAGAAACAATACCATTTCTTCATTGTGCCACTTTCTAAAAACATGTTTTCAGCATTTAAGCTGTTGAATGTCTCACAGTGTAACTTGAGAATGTTCTCTTGATAAAATATGACAGTTATTTTATGTCAGAAGCCACATGAGAGAAATAAGTCTTACTTTTAAGCAACTACACAGTATTAGATATGTTTGATTTTTGCCATTATTCTTTATTCTGTCCCGGACAACATATTTCTCTAGGTTGCTTTATTTAGCATGATTCCCTCAAGGAAATGAATCATGCCTCATTTAATGTTTCGATGTATAGGTGGGTGACTAGCAACCTGATCAAGCCAGCTTGACAGTGTGGTGTTTCTCGTCTCGAGAGACTGCGGGTGAAGAGAAATCTATAAATAGAGAAATGGAGCTCAAAATTGAGCAGTCATTTCAATCAATGTGATTGACAGAAACAAAAGTTTGTTAATGATTGTTTGGTAACTAATTTGGTTACTGAATTTATTAATATAAGGTGAAATGACATTACATTTCATGAGCAAAAGTTTTTCCCCATGTTATAATTTTGATTCATTTCTTTGTTTTTATAACTTCATTTCAAACTTTCATTGCAAGTAATTTTATTAAGTGAAATGGTATAAATGAAAATAACTATGATCCTCTTATTTTTTTTCTTTTCTTTCTTTCCTTTCTCTTTCTTTCTTTCTTTCTTTCTTTCTTTCTTTCTTTCTTTCTTTCTTTCTTTCTTTATTTTTTTTTTTTTATTGCAGTCATTTCTCTTGGACTTCTCTGTCTCCTTATTCCAATCTCAATTTACTGATTTTTAGGCTCTTTGCAAGCTATCTTCCAGGAGTACCCATTTACTCATTCTGGGAATTATTTTGACCTTTCACTTTGCTAATCCTTTTTTTTTTTTTTTCCTGGACCTGATGTCTTTTCTTTTTTGGTTTGCTGTCTTGATTTGGTAACTCATTTCCTCAGTAGTTTTCTAAGACATAGTGCTTTGAAGTTAAATGTTGAGGTTGGTCTAATACATTGCTCCTCTTTTGGCTGGGTATACAATTCTGGATTTAAAAAATTACATGTAATTTTAATGGCATTGCTTCTTTGATATCTACTTCAAGTGTTGCAGTTGAAAAGACTGGTAGTGTTCTAATATCTGATCTTTTGTATGTGAAGGGTTTTTTTTTTCTTGAAGTTTTGAATGCCTCTTTATTCTTAGTGTTCTGAAATAGAAATAGTAGTGAAATATATTACTTAGTATGGGTATATTTTTGGTTTTATTCACTTTATTGTCTTCAATGGGCTGTTTTCATCTGGAAACTGATGTATTTTAGTTTTAGGAAAGTCTCGTTATTTTTTTATCTCCATCTTCTGTCCTCTTTATTTTAAATCTGTTAATTAGTCTGATGTCAACTCTTCTGGATAAATACTCTTTCATTTATCTATAATCTGCAATCTTTTATCTCTTATTTTTTCTGTCTTCAACTTTTGGTTTTGCCTGTTTATGGGAGACTTCCCCAACTGTATGGTATGTTCTAACCCTTCTGTGGATTCAAGTAACATCAACAACAGATTTCCCCATCATATTTTTAACTTCTTAGAATTCTTTTTTGTTTCTAAGAAGTTCATATAATATCATGCTCTTGTTTTGTAAACATACAAACATACTTTCATGTCTTACCTCTCTGAGAACATATATGAAAATTTTAAATTATTTTTGCCCTCAATTGATTTTTCTTTTCCCACCTCTGGTTGTTTATTGGTCATTATTTTCCATGTAAAAGCTAATACTCAAAGGGTTGGGTATTCTCAGTTGTATATTCCCACTCAAGTTTGAAGCACTAAAGTGCTAACTGGATGTTCTCTGCATGAGGAAATCAGTGGGCTGGTGGTCCTCACAATTGTGTGAAAATATGGAGATCTTCTACTATATTGGGAAGATGCCAAAAGTCTGCACCTAAAATTTTCTTTCTCTCAAATGGATTAATTTTATTGGAAAGAAATTGTGCAAAATCTTAACTATGTATCATAAGTTCAATTCTCAGCTTTTTGAAAGTCAAGAAAAGGGACACCTGGCCAGCTCAGTCGGTAAAGCATGTGACTCTTGAGCTCAGGGGTGTGAGTTCAAGCCCCACCTTGGGCATAGAGCCTACTTAAGAAAATAATAATAAAAGAAAAATTAAATGAAAGCCAAGAATAGGAAAGAAATTTCAAAATCCAGTATACAGAGTTTCACTTTCTGCTCCACTGCTCTCACCTGGGCCAGGTATGCCCAAATCCAGAAAGTCTCAGGTTCAGTGCCTCCAGAGAATAACCTTCTACCTGGGCAAGCTCCTAACGTCATGCACTTGGGAAGGATTCTGGAGGATTAACACCTGCCACTCTCCATCTCCCCATCCCCTCCCCCCATTAGAGTTACCTGGTGCTTCCTGAGCTTTTATGGGTTTTACTGAATCATTTTTTGTAACCGTCTTTTGATCTTTGTCACTTAGGTTTCAGATTTTTTTTTTTTTTTGGTCAGCTAAGTCTATACTAGTCATTCCTTCTTTCCATGTTCTAAAATTTTAAGACTCACTATTACATCTTCTTCCTTTAGCCTGTGGTTTAAATTTTGTTATTGATCTATTTACTTTTTTACTGTTACTTTAGTATAATTTCAAAAGAGAGCAGAGATAAACAAGAGTGTTGAATTTGCCATGTTTGACTCGAGCCTTCATTCTTTATAAATTTTATTTTTATTTTTTGTTAGTATTCATTATTGAAGTTTTTATTTAAATTCCAGGTAGTTAATATACAGTGTGATACTAATTTCAGCTGTGCAATTTAGTGATTCAACACTTCCATGCAACACCCAGTACTCATCACAGATGTATTCCTTAATACCTGTTACCTGTTTAACCCATCCCCCCACCCACCTCCCCTCTAGTAAGTTTCAGTGTGTTCTCTATAGTTATGAAGCTGTTTCTTAGTTTGCCTTTCTCTCTCTCTTTTTTTCCCCTTTGCTCATTTGTTTTGTAAATTCCACATATGAGTGAAATCATCAGGTATTTGTATTTCTCTGACTGACTTATTTTGCTTAGCATAATATACTCTAGCTCCACCCACATCATTACAAGTGACAAGATTCCATTCTTTTTAATAGCTGAGTAATATTCCATTATATATCGTTATCTGTTCATCAGTCAGTGGACACTTGGGCTGTTTCCATAATTTGGCTTTTGTAGATAATGCTGCTATAAACATTGGGTTGGTTACATGTATCCCTTCAAATTAGTATTTTTGTATCCTTTGAATGAATACTTAGTAGTGCAATTGCTGGATCGTAGGGTAATTCTATTTTTAACTTTTTGAGGAACCTCCATACTGTTTTGCAGAGTGGCTGAACCAGTTTGCATCCCCACCAGCAGTGCAAGAGGTCTCCCTTTTCTCTGCATCCTTGCCAAATCTCGTTGTTTCTTGTGTTGTTGATTTTAGCCATTCTGACAGGTGTGAGGTGATATCTCATTGTGCTTTTGATTTGTATTTCCCTGATGATGAGTGATGTTGGGCATCTTTTCATGTGTCGACCATCTGGACGTCTCCTTTGGAAAAAGAAGGAATTATGATATTTACATTGCCTAGATTTAGGCTTATCTAAATTCAGATATTGGTTTTTTAGGAGGACCTTCCTTTATGAAAGGTTTCCTTCTATTCCTCAATATTAATTTTTAGATATTAAAACTTTTTTAACTTTTGGATTTTTGCTATTTTTTATGTAGTGGTAGTTCTGAGGTCCCTATTCTATTGGTGGTTGTCAACTGAAGGCCATCTTCTGAAGGTTGCCTTTTTCCTGGCCTGTGGTCTTTATATCTCACAAGCAGTAGCATGCACCAAACTCTCCTCACACTTGGAATCTCTGACTTATATTTCTGCCACTTCTTTCCTATTTTCCTTTTCTGCCTTCTGATTGATTCTTATGCATTTAATGGTTTATGTAATTACATTGGGTTTACCTAGATAATCCAAGATAATCTTATTTTAAGGTCAGAAGACTAGTAATCTTACCAGATGAGTGTTTTATTAAATAATCAGATAATGGGAATCTAGTCAGAGGAGGGCTGTGGGAGGGGATCATGGGATTTTTTTTCTCACAGGGCCTATAGACACATTTCACGTGTATTCAAAACGTGGCCAGTGGAAATTGCCAGACCTCCTAAATTAGGATTTCTCTATACCTGTGGCTCTCAAGCTTTGATCCATGTCAGAAACACCTGGAGAACAGATTTGGAGTTCAGAGATCTAGAGCCTTAAAGTAGCATAGGGTTAGGCCTTCATATTTTTACCAAGTTCCCTGATGATTCCAATATGGTACAAAGTTTACTCAACTTTGGTTGCATAATAAAATTACTTGGGGGCACTAAAATCCCAAAGTGTAGGATGCACCCCAGACCAATTAAATCAGGTGGTGACCCATGTATTAGTTGTTTTTTTTGCCCTCATTTTGTTGAGCTATAATTGTCATACAACATTATATTAGTTGCAGGTGTATAACATAATGATTTGATATTTGTATATATCGCAAAATGACCATCATATCGGTCTAGTAAACATCTGTGAGTATACAGAGTTATAGAATTTTCTTCTTGTGATGAGAACTTTAAAATGTTTCTTAGCAGCTTTCGAATATGCAACATAGTATATACTATATACTATAGTCACCATGCTGTACATTATATCCCCATGTTTTATTTATTTTTAACTGGAAGTTTGTACCTTCTGATTCCCTTCACCCATTTTGCCCACTCTCTGACCCCTGCCTCTGTCAACCACCAATCTTTTCTTTGTATTTATGAGCATGTTTTGTTTGTTGATTCCACATAAAGTGAGATGTAGTATTTGTCTTTTCATGACTTATTTTACTAATGTAATTGCCCTCAGGGTCCATCTGTGTTGTCACAAATGGCAAGACTCCATTCTTTTTTTTAATGGCTGAGTAGTATTCCATTGTATATGTCTGTGGGTATATACATATATGTGTATATACACATGGTGTACGGACACTGCATTCTCTTCATCCATCCGTTGATTGTTGCCATATCTTGCTATTGTAAATAATGCTGCAATGACCATGGAGGTACATATAGTTTTTTGAGTTAGTATTTTTGTTTTCTTTGAATAAATACCTAGAAATGGAATCGATGGATCATATGTTAGTTCTATTTCAATTTTTTAAAAGATTTATTTATTTTAGAGAGAGAACAGGGAGGAGGGCCAGAGGGAGAGGAGAGAGAGAAGGTTCAGCAGGCTGAGCACTCAGTGCAGAGCACACCACCAGGTTGGGTCTCACGATTATGAGATCGTGACCTGAGCTGAAATCAAGAGTCAGATGCTTCACTGTCTGAGCCACCCGGGAATGCCTATTTTTAATTTTTTTAGGATCCTCCCTATTGTTTTGCATAGTGGCTGTACCAGTGTACACTCCTACCAGTGTGTATAAAGGTTCCCTTTCTCCACATCCTTGCCAACACTTGTTACTTCGTGTCTGTGTGATAGTAGCCATTCTAACAGGTATGAGGTGATATTGTGGTTTTGATCTGCATTGCCCTGGGGATTAGTGATGTGAAGCATCTTTTCCAGTGTCTGTCAGCCATCTGTATTCTTTCTTTGGAAAAATGTCCATTCAGATCCTCTGCCCCTTTTAAATCAGATTGTTTTTTGCTCTTAGGTGATTCTTGTTGAGCTGGCCGAGAAAAGGGGCCAAGACACCCAAGATGGCCGACTCTCCCGCCAAGATTTAAACCGACATCCAAGATGGCCGAATCTCCCGCCAGAACTCCTGCAGCAGCAACGTCAACCCCAGTAAACCAAAACCTAAGCGGGAAACCGAAACCCGTCCTACCGACTTTCCTCACCCCCAGCAGTACCCAATAAAACCCTGCCACGACTCTCCCAAGACAGACTTTCCCCCACCCCCAGCGGTGACCAATACAAACCCTCGCTGCCCTGCCCTGGGTGCGACTTCCCCTACTCAACGCTCTTTCCCGAGTCGTGGAACCTCGCCCAAGGGTGCTTGCAATAAAGCTCATCCTCTGGACCACGTTTGCCTTTGCGGTCTTGATTTCATTGGGGATGAGAAGAAAAACCTAACAAGTCTAGTTTTCTAGACCAGTGCTTCTCAACTATAATCCATATATGAATGACATGGGATTTTGTTAAAATATATATATTAAAAATATATTGATATTATACATATAAATTTATATATCTTATTAAATATATAAAATATAAATATATTTTTATATAATATATATAAATTTAATATATATATTATGTATATATCTCCATCCAGACTTAGTGGGACTTTGGTAAGGACTGGGATATTGCATTTCTAACAAGTTCCTAGGCCATGACATGTTGCTTCTCCATGGAATACACTTTGATTAGCAAGACCCTAGAACATTTTTCACCATCTTAGATCATTCTGGAAGCGTATCAGAAACAGTGCCAGGGTTTCCATATATCTTTCCTTTTTAGTAAAGTTGGAATTTTTATGTGTCAAATGATAACCCCAACATTTAAGATATCTAGGAAGAATTGTTTCAAAGTCAGGCAAGACCTAGCGGTGGCAGTAACTTTATGTGTGTGGTACCAGTATAGGTTTTTTTTTTTTTTTTTTTAATTCTAATACATTATAACACCTGGCAAAACACACTGTGGTGTTTGACCTCTGAAGAACTATACACTCTAATAGCTACTGTAAGTTAAAAAAAAAAGTTTCATCTATTGCTCTGTATTCCTTTGACTATAGCAATTCTCAGTGTGATATTTCATACTTAACTGTTTAAGCTGTTACAAAATGTCCCGTTTATACAAAGGGAAAAAAAGACAATATAAAACATAGTGTTAGGTCACTGAAGCTATAAATACTTGCTGATTAAAATGATTTTATAGATTCTTCATGAGAATTCATTATTAAACAAAGATCCCTTGAGTCACTACTGTGATTGAGGCACCCTTAGATTGAGGGGATCCAAAAATGAGAAAGGTACGTTCCTCAAAGTGCTAACAATTGTGGAATGAGATGTGTGCTAGGAAATAATTTTTTTAGAAGGCTGTGGGAGGACTGAAGAGAGACTTGTCAATAGTGTCTGCAAAAGTCAAGGGAAGTTATATAGAGGATACTGCATTTGAGCTGGACTTTGACATTTGAGTATGATTTGGACCAATGGCTATGTATGAATAAAGATGCAGACAAGGAAAAATGGAATAATATGTAAGAAATACTAGTGTAATTAAACATAAGTGGGACAAAGTGGGAAAGAAGTACTAAGGCCTGTTTGGAGTCAGATCGTTGAAAAACTCTGTGGCAGCATTCAAAGAGTTTGGGCCTCATTTGCCAGGTTGTTGGGAACAAAAGAAGACTTTAGAGCAGAGAGAGGATACGATCTGAGTTTTACTTTTAAAAGATCACTCTCACGCTGTACCTTGGTTTAAAAAAAATTCTGACAGTGATAGAAAAGATGGGTTGGAGCAGTACCCCAAGGCTGACTTCAGAGATCTAACTTAGAACTCCTTCCTACTGAGCCCACATGGGCTTAGAGCCTTTCTCAAGGTAGCACTCTGGACTTCCATTACCAATCAACTGAAGTTGGCACAGGGGACAGAAACAATTTGCCATCTACAATAGGAGACAGGGGAGACACATTGGGAGATTATAATGAGAGAAAGGATGTAAGTAGGGCATGAAATAGCTATTAATAGTGGGAGGATATTATATAAGAAGAAATGGATTCTAGGGGCCTTTAGGTAAAGGTTTGGCAGGATTTGGTGGCTACTTTAAGTGGTGCTGAGGGACAAGAAGCCCAGACTATTTCTTCTGTGAGAGTAAGGCTAGAGTTACATATTTGATCACTTGGTAAATAGGACGATATTTGAAGAAACAAGCTTCAGTGGTAAGTGCAGTGAGAAAAGAGAAGACTAGAGATAAAACCTCTGGAGAAATCCAGAATTTGGAAGTAGAAGCAGGAATAGAAATTAAAGTAAAAAAGGAGGAACAGAGAGGTGGTACCTGCACTCGCATGTGATAGATCCCAACTGAGAAGACGATTGAAGAAGGAATGAATGGTCAAATCCTCTCAAATGACCAGGTGATTGAGGAGGATTCTGGCTGAACAAATGCTGTTGATAAAAACTGAAGACCATCACAGTATCAAAACCAAATACTGGGGTGGCTCTCAAAGGATGTTCTTAGACATGAAGATCTATAATTCAAGCAATCCTACCTATGTGAGAGATTTTGATTAGGATTCAGTTGTATTTACTATTTGAACTAAAATAAAAACAATGATAAAAATGGTTTCAGAATGTAGTAAGAAATATAAAGGAATGACTGAATTGTATGAGGTTTTCATATTCATTTCTAAATTTGAATTTTTGCATGGAATTTTGCAAAGGAGACATACACTCCTACATTTATTGCAGTATTATTTACAGTAGCCAAACTATGGAAGCAGCCCAAGTGTCTATGGATAGATGCGTGAATAAAGAAAATGTGTGTGTGTGTCTACTACTGGAATATTATTCAGATATAAAAAAGAATGAAATCTTGCCATATGCGACAATATGGATAGAGCTAGAGTGTATAATGCTAAGTGAAGTAAGTCAGAGAAAGACAGGTACCGTATGATCTCACTCATACATGGAATTTAAGAAATAAAATAAATAAGCAAAGGTAAAAAACAAACAAACAAAAAAAGAGACCAAGAAACAACTACTTAACTATAGGGAAGAAGCTGATGGTTACCAGAGGGGAGGTAGGTGAAAGGATGGGGGAAATAGGGAATGAGAATTAAAGTGGTAAGTTTACCATGGTTAAAAAAAAAAAAGAGAGAAAAGAAAAAAAAAAAGACTTGAAAGGCGTCTTTTATATAGTATAGTTTACATATTGGCCAAAAGCCATAAGGTACTTGAAACTCTGTAGGTCTTGGCTTATGCAGTCTATAGCAAATACTTGATTGGGTCATAGATGAGGCATTTTTAGACACCAAGTCTTGTCTGGATTCCTCCCCTGACTAGTAAAGTGTCTTAGGTCAATTCAGTTGTACTTGTGTGAACTGAACATAGACTTCAAAATTTAAATTTATCAACAGGATTATAATTGGAAGTCTGTAAAGATTACATGGGATTTTATAGTTCAATATTAATTATTAACAGAGGTCAAGCAATTTGAGATTATTGAAATTATTATAATTTAGAGTAATTTAGGTATTGCTAGAAATATTTACGCCAAAGTGTTTGTTGTTATTAAATTTTGTAGTAATATAAAACACTTTAGAGCTGACTATATTAACTATGTCCAAAATACATGTGTGAAAATAGCCAAGGATTTTCAGATTTTGCTTCATTAGACTTTACCCCATTTTATCCTATTGCTGATTAAAGTAGTGATTTTTACTAAAACCTCATCTTTCAAGTAAACAAATTTCAGTGTAGTCAACACCTCTGATAAATTTTGATTTGAGTCTTATGGCTGCTTTTTTCACTTTCCCAATTTGTTATTGGATTTAAAAAAATCTATAAACAGCTTTTTCAAGCATATAAAACTTACTGAGAGAGACTTTTCATGAAAAAAGTGTTTAATCCCAGAAATAATTTTGTCTGCTTTCCCTGAGCACTCAGGAGAGATTACTTACTGTGTATTTGTGCTCTATAAATTCAACTTAGACATATAATTGAAACAAAAGATGTTACTGCTTCTAGGTTTTAAATGACAGACACAAAGAGATTCTGTTGTTTCATAACATAATATAAATTGATCTTTGGATTTCATGGTGAGTTTGATTCCTTTAATGTGATGTGGCAATGAACAATAGAAGCTGATGAAACACCTTTAGTTTGCTATTAGAAGCAAACTATTTTGCTCTGTGATTTTAATTGAATTTTTTTTAGACTAAAGTTTATTTTTAGTTTTTCTCAGGTGCACTGAACAGGAACTCCTGTTACATAGAAAGCAAGTAATGATATCACATGTCTTCTTTAACTCTAAAGCCACTGTAAAACAGTGAAAACACTTAATAGGGGCACCTGGGTGGCGCAGTCGTTAAGGGTCTGCCTTCGGCTCAGGGCGTGATCCCAGCGTTATGGGATCGAGCCCCACATCAGGCTCCTCTGCTATGAGCCTGCTTCTTCCTCTCCCACTCCCCCTGCTTGTGTTCCCTCTCTCGCTGGCTGTGTCTACCTCTGTCAAATAAATAAATAAAATCTTAAAAAAAACAACAACAATGGAATATGCTTTTAAAACATAAGAACTAGGAAGATCGGTAGGGGAAGAAAGGGATAAAAAAGGGGGGGTAATCAGAAGGGGGAATGAAGCATGAGAGACTATGGACTCAGAAACAAACTGAGGGCTTCAGAGGGGAGGGGGGTGGGGGAATGGGATAGACTGGTGATGGGTAGTAAGGAGCACTGGGTGTTATACGCAACTAATGAATCATCGAACTTTACATCAGAAACCGGGGATTTACTGTATGGTGACTAACATAATATAATAAAAAAACATTAAAAAACAAAACAAAAAAAAAAACCCTCACGTTCTACTTTGATACTTTTCTTTCAGTCACAAAAAAGTTAAATATTTGCACTAAAAATAATTGTGATCTAGACTAGACCTAGGCTTTCATTTAGATATTAGTTGTTAATTAGGAAGAAAACAGACATTTGCTGAAATTTGTTGAATTCATTTGAGGTGCAATTGTTAGAAATCCACTCAAAGTGTTTTGATATGGAAATGATTAGTGCCAAAGCAACACACTTGCAGTTTTAATATCTGCTACTTCAGATTCTAATAGTAATGATAATAAAAACCATAATAACAACTAATAAACCAATTATGATAGTACACTTCTTGAAGCCAGAGTCCCAGAATGTAATCTGAAAATATTCAAAAATTAGGAAATATTTTTAATAAAACATTGAATTTAATATAATTAATAAGATTCATATTATTTACTGTACCACTGACTCAGGGATTACTCATGGTGTAGAATTACTCAGACCAGACTATCTTTTAAGCATCACTGTTCTTATTCTTCATTTCCCATTCCATGCTAATTTTAAATGCTGCCCATGATAACTGTGTGGAGCACAAGGCATTACACAAATGGAAAAAGGATATATTTCTGGCTTTAATTTGTTACTGCAGTCTAAATGGATACATGGACATTTTCTCTTTTCATGCACATTGGTAATATCCAATTATATTACCATAGCATGTTAAAGAGATAAAGGATTCCCTGATCATGATAATCAGATATACTTGTAAGAAAGTGTTATTTATATATTTGGGGACATAGGGTCTTCTAGATACTAAAACTGAACCTACAACATTATCTATATAAATTATATTTTATGTCTCCACTAAATGTTGCTACCAGTAAATATTTCTGAAATTTGTTGGGGAGTTTTTGAAAATTATTTACAAATTTATTTTGTATTATAGAACTTTTCTCTTTTGTACTACTAAGTTGGTTCAGCAATTTTGCCATTCATGTTGGTGAAAAGAGAGGATGATGCAAAGGTTTTAATTTAAGAAAAAGTAAAAATCTTGAGCTCTTTTTAGTCTTTTTCTGTTTAAATTGTTTCTTTGAAATAGAGAAAGTTATATGATGTAATAGGAATAAAGTAAGTCTGATCATTTTGAGTCTCAAAATTTCAGACCCTATGTTGTTGGAAGAAAAAATTTATTTTGGTTTCAGTATAAAATGGTAAAAAAATATAAAAACACTTAAAATGAATCTGCTCCAGTTTCCAAACATATAATTGAGTTTTCTTGTAATATCAAGTAAGAAAGTTAGAAAAGAAATTTCAACACTTTTATAAACTCTTGAAAAATGTGGTTAATAATGAAAGTGCTAACCTACTCTTAAGCTATGGGGTAAAAGTTTACATGGAAACACAGCTGAAGTAGGAACAGAGGGTAAGCTTTTGTTATATTTTGTAGAACCCCAAATATTTGTAGTGTATTGCTCAGTATTGCTGGTATAAACTTTCTTCTATAACTATAAACTATAGGAAATAAATTTTCTGTAGTGTTAAGCTATTTAGCTTTATTTTAGGCCTAGATTTTCAATGCTGATTTGCTTAGTAGACATTCCAAGGGGGTTCTTTTATAAGAAGTAAAGATACAAAGAAATGACTATGGGAATGTATGTGGTATGAAATCATGTTTACTGGGGAGATGAAATAATACAGTTTCTTTGTATCTTCATTTCTGAAAGAAAAAAGTGGATGGTGGTCACAAGTAAAAATTTCAAAGGTGTGTTTGATATTTGTAATCAAACTTTTGGCTTTCTGGAAGTCACTTATAACAGAAGATGCACTTTTTTTGTGGAAGAAAAGAAATGTTAATTTATTCAGTTTATATTTTGATAATGTGTTTACCCACAGAAACTGGTTGAATTGATTTCATTTTAAGTTAAATACCATTTTTTAAAAGCATCTTTTTAAATTTCTATATTATTGAGGGAATTTTGGCAGTATTTTTCATACGGTTGGTTTGGTTTATGAATTAAAAATGTGCATGTTTCTGTTTTTTTTTTTTTTATCAGAAGACTGTGCTACTGAGTCAGGTCATCAAGAAATGTGAAATTAGATAAATGCTTTACTTTGGTTTAATGAAAAAGTGATTGAATTTTTCTTAATACAAGCTTAACAATAGGAGTTTTAAAAAGGACTCTTGCCAATAAATTGTTAGTAGAGTTACTTTTTATTCAGAATCTTCAGATTCAAGTTCAGTCACCAATTTCTATTTAGTTTCAATCTAAAGGATTTATTATATATACTGTCTATTTTAAAATGAAACAAAATTCAGCAAAACTATTTGAAGTGGTTTATTACTTTTAAAACACATAGTTTTCCATGAATAGGTGTGAGATTATCAGTTTTCTTTGTAACCTGCTGCATATCTGTCAAAGTAAGGGATGTTTTGACTCTTTTCTGAAACGTTCAGCTCTTCCCACAGGCTTCTACTCTGTTTTGCTTATCTCTCTTCTTGGGCACCCTCCTGTCCTCCAACCCTGCTCTGGAGGAAGAGTAACCAGTTTGATTGGTAAGAAGATGGGCATTAATTGGCCCTGTTTTATTAGTGGATAGGACTAGTGTGTCTTAAAGTTCAGACTGAAGTTCAGGGGATGAAGTAAGGGGATGTCTCTTTTCACTTCTGAACTTTTAGATTAAGCAGCCTGGCCATCTTTGTGTTGGGGGGAATCCTTGAGCCTAATCCATGTTCTCCAGTCCATTTTTATTTTGGTACCTTGGACTGGGTAGGGGCATGCTAGGGATATCTTAACATATGTTATTAGTAAAGCAATGAACTGCTTCCCGTTAGACAAATTTTCCTCACATTTTGGTGCCTTGGATGGTAAATGGTAGGATTCAGGGATCAACAGCCCACCAACAACACTTAAGGCTAAAAAATGTAAGTGTTCCTGTTCCCCAGGCTCTTAGAGCCAAGGCACATTTTTGAGACATAGTGTACAGTGTTAGAAATGGAGAAAGAACCCTCTGTATTTTTTCTATTCTTGATTTGTTCACATACACTTTACATGACATAAGGCATACAAATGAGGAATTAGCCTCTTTTTTTTATAGGGCTAACACAAGTAAAAATATATTGCCACTTAAAACACCTTTAACATCAAATAATACGTAATAATTTAGAGCAAAAATTTGAGAAAAATTAGTAAGGGAAAGCTAGAAGTTCAGTGCATTCAAAGATTATTCCATTGAGACTTAAAAGGTAAATTGAAATTCTTTGAATGGAAATAAATAATACCATAAAATTAAGTTATTAGGGGATAGTTATTACCATGTAATATATTACATAGTTAATATAATACATAATAATATAGAATTATTGCAATGTATGTACATCTGTATATCTATATCAATATCTATCTATACACACACACACAAACACACATATATAAAATTTTGATGGTTTATAAAGACATGTATATTTATTGGTAAAATAATTTTTTCTTGGTACTACCTTCTTGAAGGAATTGATTCATTCCTTGCTTGAAAAAATTACTATAATGGGTGAGTTCCCCAACTGTGGACAAATTTACAAGAAACCTAAGTTGAGCTTATTTATTTTAAAATGGAGTGAAAAATACTAATAGGTCTTCTTTCTGTAGTTTAAGTGTATCATTCAATAACTCTTCATATCTATTTTGTAAGTGACCCTGTGCTAGAAATACAGTAGAGACGAAATTGATCTAATTCATGTCATCATGATATATTAGTGAGTGAAAACAAAGGCTAGAAAAGTGCCATAGGATAAGTTGAAGTCATTGTTTTCTAGTGTAAAATTGCAGCAGAAATTACTGAGGGGAATAATTCAGTGATGAAATCTGGAACAGAAAATTCCTAGTGGAGTGACATCATCAAGGTGACAATATAGATCATTCCTGATTTCAGTCCCTCTCACAAGAAGTCCAACTAGCAGCTATCCATAGACAATATACTTTTGTGAAAATACCAGAACCCAGGGGTGAGGCCGAAGCACACCCTTGCATCACAGAGACTGAGAGGAACTTCAGTAGAAGGGTAAGAGGCATGGCTCCACTGACTAAATGGCTCTTCCCCCATGCTAGCACAGTGCCACACCAAGAAGACCCCTCTGGGCCTACACTTTCTCCAGTGGGAGTAAGAGAACCCAAGTGGACATCTAGCTCCATCAGTGTTGCAGGACACTATCCTAGAAGCCCCCGCAGGTCTCACCCCACAGGGTCTTGAACACTAGGTGGCAGATAGAGACAGAGAAGGGGGCAGGGGTTAAACCAGCACTCAGATCTTGGCCAGTGACATTCCTGTTCACAGCAGCACCCAAGCAGAAATCCCAAGCAGTGCCTTTGTCTGTCTGCAGAGCTGAAATGGTGGCACATCTGGCCAGGGAGTTTGATTAGTTCTGCCTAATTTGAGTCCCAGCCAATGAATTGTATTGGCTATGGAGCCTATTCTCTACCTTTGCTTAGGCAGGGAAACAAAGTCACAGCTCCACCCAGCTACTAAGTATAACCTCCAGTCTAGCCTGACCAGAATGACTGGCCAGAAAACCTGGACACCTGTGCATCCTTTCTTATGGCCCTGCTTGTCCAGGAAGCCAAGCCAGTAGCCCAGGGCAACTGTTAAGTATAAACTCTAGCCCTGTGAAACCAGGGAGCCCAAACAATGACACTAGGCACCCTGGAGCCCAACCTACAATAACACCCAGCCCCTGGGTCCAGCATACAGTCTTGTTTTGCAACAGATCCCAAACTATGGTCTTGACCGATTGATGAACACAGTCTATAGCCTTGCTCAAGGACTGAGCAGCCAGTGATCTCACCCAATCACAGAGCATAACCCGAGGCTTCACTTGACAAGGGAGCCCAGACAGAGACCCTGCCTGATCATGGAGCCCCACCCAAATGCAGGATACAGCTTGAGGCCCCTCGCAACCAGAGGGCCCAGCCAGCAACCTTGCCCAACAGGTAGCAGCCTACCTGATGACAAAGTCCAGCCAATAGACCTGCCTAACGGTGCAGCTAACGAACAGTCTGTGGCCCAACCTAATCACAGAAGACATCCTGAGTCTTGTAAAGCCCAAACATGGATTCCAGACTGTGCCACCATCCAGTCAGGAAGAATAGTCTTGGACCCCACCCACCAGGAACAATTACAGAGCTTAGCCCATAGCCCTTCCCAGTCATATTCTTCAACCAGTGTCACCACCCTACTAGAGTACACAACCTGTGGCCTCAGCCAACCAGAGGTGATTGCAGAACTGAGGTAGTGACCACACTTGACCATGGAACATAACCAGCAGCTTGCCTGACTGATCCAGGAGCTCACTTGGTGGCCCCACTTGGAAACAATCCAGCCAGCATGCTTTTTCAACTGTGGAGGCCAGCCAGTGGCATTTCCCTGACTTCAGAGCATGTCCAGTGACCTTGTCCAACTACAGACCCTCATAGCAAGCCCTGTCTGTCTGCCAACAAATACTACCAACTGACTTGTCCAGTACCCCAAACTGACCTGGTGATGGTCTTTTCCTGCTGAAGCGAACCTGTAAAGTTTGGAAGAGGAAAATGCTTACTCAAATGCACACATTCCTATGAAAAAATCAAGGATCCTGGAGAGTCAGGTAATCATGATGCCACCAAAGGAAACTCATAAAGCTCTAATAACTGATGCTAAAGAAATAGACATCTATGAATTGTCAGAATAATCCTTTTAAAGAAGTTCCCTGAACTGCAAAAAGACACCGACAACTAAATGACATTAGGAAAACAAAACGAGAACTTTAACAAAGAAACAGATACCATCAACAAACACACAGAAGTCCTAAAAATTCTTCAGAATCCTGAAGAATTCAGTAAAGAGCTTCAACAGCAGACTCAACAAAGCAGAAGAATCAGTGAACTGAAAGAGAGGTCATTTGAAATGGTCTAGTCAGTGGAGCAAAAATAAAAAAGAATACAAATGGAGTGAAGAGAGCCTATGGGATTTATGGGAGAGCAGCAACACACAGAAACTGTGTTTCTATACACTAATTAGCAAAAATCTGGAGAAGAAAACAGTCTTCTTCAGAATACCATCAAAACAACAAAAAACTTGTAAGAAAACCATGGAAATGGAAGAGTGGTACAAAGAAACTACAGGACTTTGGTGAAAGAAATTGAGAAAGACAAACAAATGGGAAGCTATCCTGTGTTTGTGGATTGGAAGGATTAATATTGTTAAAATGCCCATACTACCCAAGTCATCTCTCAGTTCAGTGCAGTCCCTATGGCATTTTTTTTCATCAATAGAAAAAGCAGTCTTAAGATTCATATGGAACTACAAAACCCCCCAAACATCCAAAGTAATTCTGAGGAAGAACAAAGCTGGGAGCATCACAAGTCCTGATTTCAAACTGTAATACAAAGCTAGAGTAATAAAACCAGTATGGTTCTTGAGAACCAAGAAATAAACCCATACATACATGGTCAACTACTGCTTGAGAAGAGAGCAAAAACTACTCAATGGGGAAAAGACAGTATCTTCAATAAATGGTTTTCTGGGACACAAAGTATTCACATACAAAAGAATGAAACTGGACTCCTATCTTATACCACTCACAACAATTAACTTGGAGTGGATTAGAGACTTAAATATAAAGCCTGAAACCATAAAACTTAGGAGAAAACATAGGGAAAAAGCTCCTTGGCCTTGGTCTTGGCAGTGATTTCTTGGATATGGCATCAATACCACAAGCAAGAAAAGCAAAAATGAACAAGTGCGACTACACCAACAAAAAGCTCTGCACAGAGAAGAAACCATCAACAAAATGGGAAGGCAAGCTACGGAACATGAGAAGATACTTGCAAACCACATATTTGGTAAGGGTGAATATATGAATATATAAGGAACTCATAAAATGCAATAGCAAAAAAATGCAATTAAAAAATGGGCAAAGGACCTGAATGGACTTTATTCCAAAGATATTTAAATGGCCAACAAGTACATTAAAAAGGTATACGACATCACTAATCATCAGGAAAATGCAAATCAGAACCATAGTGGGATATCATCTCCCACCTTTTAGAATGGCTGTTATAAAAAAGATGAAAGATAACAGGTGTCAATGAGGATGTGGAGAAATGGGAACCCTTGTACACTGTTGGTAGGAATATAAATTGGTACAGTTACTGTGGAGATAGTATGGAGGTTTCTCAAAAAATTAAAAATAGAACCACCATATATTATCCAACAGTTCTACTTCTGGGTACATATCTGAAGGAAATTAAATCATTATCTCATAGGGAGACCTGCACCCCATGTTTATTGCAGCATTATTCATAGTAACCAAGACGTGGAAACTACCTAAGTGTTCATCAACAGATGAATGGATAAATAAAATTTATGTAAATATTATTTAGATAATAAAGGTGGTATTCTATTAGCTATGTAATATATACCATATATAATGTTCCTAAATGATAAATATAAAAGTCCAAATTTCTCAGTCATAAAAAAGAAGGAATTCTTGTCATTTGCAACAACATGGATGAATCTTGAGAGCATTTTTTTAAGTGAAATGAGTCAGATAAGAGAAAGGCAGATACTGTATGATCTCACTTATAGGTATACTCTAAAAAACGGAACTTCTAGAAACAGAGCAGATTGGTGGTTGTCAGAGGTGGAGGGTAGGCAGATGGTGTGAGGGATATGGGTGAAGGTGGTCAAAGCATACAAACTTCCACCTATAAGATGTGTAAGTTCTGGGCAGGTAATGTACAGCATGGCGACTATAGTTAACTGTGTTGTATATTTGAAAGTTGTTACTTAACATTTCTCACCACACACACACACACACACACACACACACACACACACACAGAAATTGTAACTATGTGAGGTGATGGATGTGTTGACTTTATTGTGGTAATCATTTTGCAATATATACATCTATCAAATCATTACATGGTACCCCTTAAACTTAATACAATGTTACGTGTCAATTATATCTCTATAAAGCTGGAAAAAATAAAATGTGTTTTATTGCCAAAAAGTAAACCCCTACAAGTTAGCAAAAAGAAAAATTAAACAGGAAGTTGTTTGAGAGACTTTATTAAAGTGGAATAGCTAATTCTATTTTTCTTAAAATACTAAGCTACGCCCTGTGTGATTTCAAGAAATACATTGTAAACATAGGTGAACTTCTTTAAGAAGAAGAGTGCTTTCTCAAACAGGATCCCCAAGAGGTACTTGCATCTGCTTATCTCTTGGGAACAAACACTAATCTATGAATAAAAAGATTGTTTCTCGAAGGATGCTGCAGGAACCAGCAGCATTCTGACTTGTCATTTTTCTGCTAGGGAAGGAGATGTTTCAGGCAACGGAACTCTAAAGTGGTAGGTTCCATGATGTTTTTGCTACAAAAATCACAGGCATCTCAAAGTTGAACATGTTTACTTCCTAAATGGTAGTCTCTTGACCTGAAAAACATGAGAGGAGAAATTTGTATTGTCTTTTCTTGCAAATAGCTCTCAGAAAAATGGAAGGCTAGATAATGAGGTACCACTTTAGTGCTACTGTGTGTGAACTTCGGCAATGCATTTTAACTATTCGATTCAGCTTTTTCTTCACTTAAAATGAAAAACTTGGTTGTATTACCTCCTAGGTCACTTTATATTTGTTATTGTTATTCTGTGATTCTGCAAGTATTAATAAAATTATTTTATTTCTTCCTGTGAAAACTATATTGATCCAAAGCATGTTGTTCAGTGACAAGAGGCCCTTTTGAGCTTTGTGGGGTATTAAAGTGTAAGAACGTTGCTCTCCTAAAAAAAAACAAAAACAAAAACAAAACCAGAAACAAAACAAAACTGTACATGCCTTACAAAAGGAAAGAAACAGTTGAAGAAATTCCGATAAAGGGAAATAAAAATAGGAAAATAATAAAGCCAGCAATAAAGTTAGTAGAAATTAATAACATAAAGTCGTATATTATTGTCACAGGAAGGAACAAATTTGGCTCTTATCTTTCTAGCAGCCAAAGATATAGAGGAAAAACAATAATTTAAAAGATTTATTGAGTAAAAAAGTGTGACTTCTGAGGAAAAAATTTTTCTCTCCTTCTCAAAGGGAACAGTATTCATTGTGGTAGATAACATCTTCAATATCTTAGAATTTTATAACAGCTGAGTCTTAAAATATCCTCTGTGGCTTAAGGGTGAACATCAAAGCACACGTTCAGAGTAGCATTGTGCCATCAAGCTAGGCAGAGATTTTAAACACTGGCTGTAATGACATTTTGGGGCGGATGGTTTTTTGTCATGAGGGGCTGTCTATGCGGTGCAGGATATTTGGCGGCATCCCTGACCTCTTCCCACTAGATGCCAGTAGTGAGCCTCTACCGCCCCAGTTGTGACACCCAAACATGTCTCTAGACCTTGCCAAAATCCCCCGGGGAAGCAAATCACCCACAATTGAGAACCACTAAATAGCAGTAATTAACTGATTACCAGTTATTCAGCTATAATTGTCAAAAATGCTATTAAAAGACATGATTTTGGGGCTTAAGAAATGCTTTTTGAAGGAAGTAAGACCTGATAGATGACCTGAAGGGTAAGAAATATTTAGCTCCTCAAGATGTGGGATGTAGAGTATTCCAAATTGAGGGATACTATGTGTACCAGCCGTGAATTAGGAAGGCAGGTGTGACATGCCATTGCATTGATACCAGTCATCAAGATGACAAAATCAGATTCTTGTCATTATCTAACTGAGAAATGTTGACTGAGTCGTGGTCTCCTACCACTCTGCAATAGTGGGGTTTAGATTATTCATCAAGGAGCTTGCATCCTGGTAAAGAAGGCAGAAATAACACAAAAATATAAGTGGTCATTCATTAAAGCTAGTTTGGAAAGTACTGACTCTCAGGGCAAGAGGATAACAGCAACAAGAAACTGACAGAGGCTGGAGAGACTAAGAAGTGGTATTATGGGAATTGTCACAGAAGGATTGCTCTGATTGTAAGAACTAGATAGTGGAATAAGGGAAAAGGGAAGAGTCAGAAGGGACTAGCATAAAAAATGGCTGGAGATAGAAAGGTATTTGCAAACTGGTCAGGGACATAACTAGTTTCATGGTCATCTATTAGAGGCTCAGGAAGTTTGGGCTGCCAAGGCCAGCCTTACCTGTTTCAGGGTCAGGAGTATTTTAGGAGTGTCATCATTTTCTTTTTTTCTTTTTCTTTCTTTCTTTTCTCTTTCTTTCTTTCTTTCTTTCTTTCTTTCTTCTTTCTTTCTTTCTCTTTCTTTTCTTTCTTTCTTTCTTCCTTTCTTTCTTCTTTCTTTCTTTCTTTCTTTGATTTACTTATAATTTTATTATTTTATTTTATTTTATTTATTTAATTTAATTTTATTTTTTTAGAGAGGGAGTTTGGGAGGGGCAGAGGGAAAGGGAGAGAGAGAATCTTAAGCAGGCTTATGCCCAGCAGGGAACAGATGTGGGGCTGGATCTCACAACCCTGAGATCATGAACTGAGTTGAAACCAAGCATCAGATGCTTAACGCACTCACCCACACAGACCCCCTGGAGTGTCATCATTTTTTTTTTTTTTTTTAGGAGCAAATAATTTGCTTCATCATTTTTAGAGCAGAGGAAAACTGGCATGAAGGTTACAGTGAATGGGAAAAAAAGAACTTCAGAGTACCTGCTAAGATAAAGTCTGGGGTAAGACTGTCTTGGTGATTTTGATAGGATAGTGAACTGAACTGATCTATAAAAGACTTTTACTTCTGGGGGATAAGATCCTAACACTGGGATATCTTCAAATGTTGAGTTAGAGCTCTTGCTCCAATTCCTTTACTTCTGTTAGCTTGGAATGAAAGTGATGAAAGCTTAATTTCACTTTTTTCTTTTAAAAAACTGTAAGCAATGATGCAAACCCTTAAGATCAAAAAGACCTAGAGACCAGTCAAATTCTTTTCTCCTATCTTTTTATCCTATGCACAAAAGTTTACTGTGCAGATTTCAGATATTGCCAAATTGGTTTTAACTTTCTACCTTTAAATTGTGAGAGTGAGGATTCTCTCATTCTGAGAGTGGATACAAATATTTTTGTCATTTCAAAGGCAAGAAGGCATGTTGGCTCTTCTGTAGTTTCTGCTGTGGTAGAAATGATTGACAGTGATGACGTCCAACCACAGGCCATTATCTCATGAGAGGCCAGTTCAGTGAGCAGGTCGCTCTTCCTCTTCAGTAATTACATTAACTACAAACTGGTAGAAATTTTTAACAGCAATTTGCACAAAGATTTTGCAACTATTACATAGTCCATTTATTTTAAATATATGGAGTGAATCTTTCAAAGAAAAATGCACAGAGTTTTATGACTCGGGAATAATTGTTAAACAGTTGTACATTATTCCCACCTTTTTCCCCCACAAGCAGAGAAAAAAAATCACCAAATATATCGTGAAAATTAAGGGCCTTCAGATTAATAAAGGAGAATTTGAGTTAAGATCTCTTGGAAAAGGCAGTTAAGACAGGTGAAGGTTAGCAGAATATGCCTTCTGCTTCAAATATGCCACTTTGGTATATTGAATATTTTGAGCTGTAGGCACTTGAAAAACAGCAGATGTGGTGAGAGGGATTCTTTGAACTTTGTTTTTCTGCCTCAGTGTAAATCCTCCAAAAGGAATTCACTTGTTCTAGGTCCCTTCCCCTGGTGTTTCTTCAATGAGGAGGGATAGACTCTTACCACAGAAGAGGAGCCCAGACCTCAACACCACACCCAGCAGACTTTTCACAAACTCTTATACCTCCCATATCTTCTAAAGGCTCATTCATTTTTTTCCTAAATATCATTTGTTCTTCCCTAAGAGGCCTACGTAACCCTTTACTTTTCCTCTGAAGATGGTTTTTAGCCCTGAATTTTAAGCTAATTTGGGGAGTTCCCTATTATTTCTAGGTCTCTCCCATACATACATGAGGTATGCATATATATAAACTTCTGGTTGTTTTTCTCTTGTACGTCTTTTATTACAGTGGTCTCAGCTAACAACGCAGAGGGGTAGAAGGGTTATTTTTCCTCCCCTACATAGAAATAGGTGATAGAAGTACTAGCAGGGAAGTGAGTTTGAGTCATTTGATAGGCAAGAGGAAGACATTGATTTTTTTTTTTTTTTTTTGGCTGAAGAGATGAATAGATTGTTTTGAGGAGGTAACCTGGTGGTAATACTCCTAAAGAGAGAGAGAATGGGGACAGGGTAATGTGCTAGTAGGCACTTGAAATAATAAGCTGTTCATTTATGGGTGCCAGGATTACTGGAAGCCTTGAGAATAGGAATTTGAAGAGATGTGAATTGCTGGATCAGTGCAAATGCCTTCCTAATCTACATTTGCTGGTCTGATTTAAGTTGCATCTTTATTTAACCAGTGATTGTTAAATACAATATGTTGTACTTTTCTTCCAACTTACCATATCTTAAGCAAAGCTAATTGCATTCTTTTGGTTGTAATAACAGGCACCAATTCTGGCTGGCTTAGGCAGAAAATGGAAATCCAAAGACTTTATTGAATAGTCAAGCCTCAAGAAATGGGAAACCAGGGCAGCTTTGTGATGCTCAGGAATTTGATTTGGTGGATTAGCTGTCTAGCGTGCTTCCATTCCAAACACTCAGCTATGAAGAATCTCCTTTTTCTGTGTAATAGATTTCCAAATTCATGGAGAGAGAATCTTATTAACTCAGTGGGGTCCATACAGTTACATCACAATATCAATATGTGACTTTTGAAAGTCTACACCCTGTTCAGAGGGAAAAAAGTTATCAGAGAAGGAGTTACTTTAAGCTGTGAGGATGACGGTCACATCCTAGAGATGGTACAGTGGTAAGTGGTAAGGAAATGCCATAGCTGCCTGTTCTGGGTATATATTCCATCAAGACTTAAGGTAGCAGCATGGAAGAAAGAACACAAAAGTGCCAAGGAGCACATACCAACTGCCCTTAGGATTCCCCCAAAGCCTTATCACATGGGAGATATGTAATATGTACAATCCATGTGATACATAAAAGGATTGGTGGCCGTGGGTGAATGTAGGCTTTATTCCAGGTTACCGTGTGCCCAACTAAAACTGGAATCCATTACCAGGGAAGAAGTGTAGAATGGATGTTGAAATAAATAGCTAACAGCTTTTTGCCACATTTTGGAAAGTAAATTAAACACACACGCACATAAATGTATATGCATGCATATTGCAGAGTATTTACGGGTATGTATGTATGTGTATGTATGCATTCTTAAATATTTTATCTGGTGTTAAAAGGAACCCTTAAGACTGAAAAAAGTCACTTCATCATTTGTAATTAAATCAGTATTTAGTGAAATGTTTTCTATAAATTCTAACTTGGAGTCTGACTATGAGTCAGTCATGCTTTATTTAAAAAATGGGGACTTAGTGGGGCACCTGGGTGGCTCAGTCGTTAAGCTTCTGCCTTTGGCTCAGGTCATGATCCCAGAGTTCTAGGATGGAGCCCTGCATTGGGCTCCCTGCTCATCGGGAAGCCTGCTTCTCCCTCTTCCACTCCCCCTGCTTGTGTTCCCTCTCTCGCTGCTTCTCTCTCTGTCAAATAAATCTTTAAAAAAAAAAATGGTGACTTAGGGTTAACTGTTCTTAGAAAATGCTTTATGCAGTACTGGGGAGTATAGATTCATGATACACATTAGTATGTTCAATGTTGTAGGAAGGGGGTGCCTGGGTGGCTCAGTTAGGTAAGCCTCTGCCTTTAGTTCAGGTCATGATCTCACTGTCCCTGGGATCCCCCACTTGGGACTCCCTACTGAGCCTCTCCCTAGTCTTCTGTCCCTCCCCCTGACTCATGTGCACCTGCCCTCTCTCTCTCTCTTAAATAAATAATAATAAAATCTTAAAACAGAAGTCATAGGAAGGTCCTACAGTAAACTAGCCTACTTAATGTTACCCCAGAATATCTGAAGTTAATGGAACCAAGATTTTCTTACTGTAAATTTCTATCAATATTATATATTTATATTTTGAGAAATACTGGGCTAGCAAAACCAAACTAGAAATTAGATTCAACAACACATTATTAAATTCATAAATTAAGAAAACTGTAGTTGAAAAAACATAGATGACAGCTATATTTTTATTTAATTTTATAAATAATATTTACCAAATATTCTGTTGTTAAAAATACAGAGAATTATAAAACAAAACTGCTTTAGTTATTTATCAAATTTTAAATTGTATTTAAAAAATTGGGGAATTAAATTAATAATTAGGGAATTAATTGAAAATTTATGTTCAAATTATTTCACAATAAAGCCTTTATTTTTATTTTATTTTTTAAAAAGATTTTATTTATTTATGTGACAGAGAGACAGCCAGCTAGAGAGGGAACACAGCAGGGGAGTGGGAGAGGAAGAAGCAGGCTCCCAGCGGAGGAGCCCCATGTGGGACTCAATCCCCCAATGCCAGGATCACGCCCTGAGCCTAAGGCAGACGTTTAACGACTGTGCTACCCAGGCGCCCCGCGATCAAGCCTTTAAATATCAAGTCTGTACTTTTATACCAGTTGAAATGTTCAGATTTAGTTTGATATGACCTATACAAATTATCTGAAACATAGCTGTAATGGTGTTTATAGAGACAGCTCTAAGAATTGAATGATTTTCACTTTTATGCACCGTCCTTTCTGCAAATCATTTGTCTTCAGTGGTCCTTCATCATTTACATGTAAAAGTCTAATTGAGGAAGTTGTTCTTCAATTTTCTATAACAAGATGGAAGTGTCATTTCAGTTTAATAGGTCTTAAATGTCCCTGTACCTCACACCTTTGCAGCTGACAAGGAAAACTAGTTTAACTGTCTGAAAATTCCAAAGGCAGTATTACATTAAATGCAAGCCCTGTAATTGCTTGTGACAAATTATCCTATTGATGGAGAAATATGTACCCAGGTTTCATGGGGATATTATTTCTTTGAACTTAGAAATGATTCGAAGTAAACGTCTTCAAAGTAATCTTTTTAAATTAGTTAGCTATGTCTTTAGTTTGTAAATTACACAATATGTACTATTTTCAATCAAACAGTGACTGCTAGAAATCAAAGAATTTATGTATTAGAAGGATGACTTTCAAAGCTCACTGCTTGAAAAATAACTTAGAAATTAGTTTAATTTTCTCTTCCCAGACACAGGTTTTAAGAGATGTGATGCTACTGAAATTATGTTTCCATTTTTAAAATCAGCTCTTCATTGTCTTTAAGTCCATGTAGTGCGGTAGTAGACGTTGGAAAGAGATTTCACTAAAGGTTGAAATCCCTAAAAGGAAGCCCGTGTAAATAAAATCCATGATTAAAATTCTGAGGGGAAGGTACATTTTTGGTTGAGTAAAAGTTTTTTAAAAAATATTTTTGTATTTCCTATTTCTAAATGTGTTCATTGACAGGACCATAAAGATATGAGTGAGAGTTTTGTGGATTTTGTCTCCGCACAGGAGGGGGTTTTTCTTGCTTCAAAACATATAATTTCATAAGTACAATCAAGTCTCTCCTTGAGAACATTGAACTTTGTAATGTTTCAGAGACATTATTCAGGAATCCATTGATTGTGGAAGGAAAAGTGTGATTGAGTAATTTGAGTACCAGTTCTATCGTGGCTTGTTTAGTATATGTTATGTTAGAACTCAGCAACAGTACAAATTCAAGTCGAGTGTCTAGACCTTCGAATGGTTGTAAAATAAGCAAAATGTATCTTTTGTATCCCTTCTACTGACCTTTAGTGTTTTCCACTTCGTATTCCACTTAAGGACTCTCATTTCTCTTATCTCAGTCAGCTCTCAGCAAAATGCTAGCTGTAAAAGTCTGACAACAGTTTAAAGCATTTCCTTCCTTGAAATTAAAAAGGTGAATTTGCAGGTTTTCACATAATAGCTAGTGTCCGGGAATGACATGTTTTGGACAGCATACCTTCCTTTCTTCCATTGAGTAAACAAATTGCATATTACTTAACAAGGTGCATATCATTGGAAACTGCAGGAGACAAGCACTAAACAGATAAACCTACTACCAGTCCTTACATAGATCTTGCAGTCTAGTGAGGAAGAAAGACAATGATGAAAGGCATAAAAGCCATGAAGAAAATCATCACAAAGCACGATGACTTCTGTGATGAGCTGTTAGATGAATGCACGTAGTACTTAGGGTTCCTGTTCCTGGCATTTAGTATTTGATATAACAAGAGAAATCTTCAGATTTTCCTCTCACTTCTCTTTAATTGTTTAAATAATAGTAAGGAAGATTTTTGTCAAGAAAAGTGCCCATGATTTGGCCATCCAAAATCAAAAACTTGACATGTGTGTGCCTCCTTTTGTAGCAGCTATACACAGACATGTGTATTTTATATGGTTATTAACATAGCATAATTGGGTTTTTATATGTCACTGCTTTATCAAATGTTTTATAAAATATTGCAATAATGTCTTTATAATTATTTCTTTTAGAGTAGATATAATATCACTTTATGATGGGATGCCATAATCCACTTAAGCAATTCTGTTTGGTTAAATACTTACACTTTTGAAATAATAATATTGCCCAGCACAGAATATCATCATGAATAAATCACTATTTTTACTATTGAGTTATTTCCTAGGAGTAAATGGCAGGATTATAGGGTACGAACATTTTAATATCTCTTGTTATATATCCTCCATTGTTTTCCAGAGATGCTATAACATTTTTTTCTGTGCTATCATAGTTATATATTTATTTTAGTTTGAATGAACTATTTCTTTTATTCAACAAACATCTACAAGATCCTTCCTATGTCCAAGGGTTTTGATGTTGAAGAAATGAGTGAGATTTAAAGCTAATCATATCTTGGGGATTATCTGAAAGGGTGGGACAAGATAAAGACCTCTTGGAGCCATGAAAGAATCCCAGGGGGTGCAGGAGGAAGAATTTGTGAGTGTTTTAGAAAAGACATTTCATAAACTCTGTCACAGTGAGGCATTGAAACATGATCTCCTTAAAGTCTGGTTCCAGCCAACATTGACCTCGATGCCTCATCCTGGTAATCCATCCAGCCCACCCTGTTTTTCCCTGGGGACTGCTCACAGTACAATCAGCTTTTCAAAGTGCTCTGCCTGTTTATTGATGTCCTGTCTAAAAAATTCAACAGGTAAACACATTCCTGACCCAAATAGTGGTAACAAGGTAGCACAGCTGTAGCTTAGTCAGAAGATTATTTAAAAATAGTCTGGTGATATTAAGGCTTCCTATTTTCATCTGTATTTGAAGGGAGAATCACTAAGTAAACAGAACATCTTTCATACCAACAGCTATTGCGGGACACACTACATACAAATGCTGTGCAAATTTCACCCTTTTACACTTTCTTCTCCCGTTTATTAAATTTCAGAGCTTTACATATACTGTTTCCCTTAATATTTACAGCCTTTGGGGGCATTTGTCATTAGCTTCTTTTTATGGTTAAGGATATGGAGGCTCAGAGACATGAAGCAGACTGTTTAATATCATACAGCTTATAAATTGTGAATCTGGGATTCAGTCCAGAATTGACTCTCTGAAAACTCTGGCCATTGGGTGCTACTACTGAATTTTTACTTTGTTTTACATGATGTTCTATTGTATGGCGACGTATCTATAAGTTGGCCTTCTCTTTTCCCTACTTCTCATTTATTCTTTACTTGGTGACACACTCAGTTTCTAATGTTGATTGGACATAGATTATCTTCTAGGTCCTAAACAATTATTTCATTTAATCCTCACAATGACTGTAAGAAATAAATATTATTATCATTACGGTTTATGGTTGAATAACTCGAAACTTCAGAAAAGCATAATAACATACCAAGATTAGTCAGTGATTAGGTGAACTGGAGAAAAGTAGGAATGAATGCTTTCAGTAGGTATTCAAACCCGCTGTTATAGAATCAAATAATCATAGTGATCACCCCTTAACTCAATAGACTGAGGGTTTTTTAAAATAGATTTTATTTATTAGAGCTCATGCGTGCAACAGGCAGAGGGAGAAGTAGGCTCCCTACTGAGCAAAGGAGCCTGATGTGGGACTCGATCCCAGGACCCTGGGATCATGACTTGAGTCAAAGGAAGATGCTTCACTGACTGAGGCATTCAGGTGTACCTAGACTAAGGGTTTTAAGCTTGAATGTATCTTTGGCTCTTGATTGGAGCTGAATGGGAGAGCCTGGACAACCAGGTAGCAGCCTTGAATCTCAATCTATAAGCAACAATAAAACATCTTTGTGATGCATCAGAAAAATAACTGTTGCCACTTACCTCAGGTTTCCACCTTTGGCTTCTAGAGGCTGCACCCTCACATTTACACAGATACACGTGAGTCTGATAATTGTGTGAGATGAAATTTTGTAACTGGGTAATGCATGGTATAATGCTATTTGCCTAGAATGCTTTGCATCTACCAATATTTAACGGTCATAAAGTGCAAGCCCTTCAGCCAGGTATCACAATGAATACAGTTAACAGACTATAGTCCCTTTCCTCCTACAGATCTTAGGTTCTAGAGGGGTGACAGAAACAAATAACTGATGGATGAAGAGCATGTAGTTGCCTTTTGAAGCTACAAACAATGCACTGTGTGAGGAGAGAACTTCTATTTATCATTTATATTAGTCTGATTAGGAAAGACAGTCACACAGCCATTAGGCTTCTATTTTATGGAGCAGAGGACTTACTAAGACTCAGATTAGGGGTGGAGGTAGAAGAATGAGAGTAGGAAGAGAAGGAGTCCTTCCGTGGGAACGTTTGCATGAGCAATGGAATGGAAGCAGAAAGTGGGTTGGGTTTGCTAGGGAAAGACTTGGAGATGCATATAGTTGGGAGTGGAAGGAGTGCTTAGTAGACTTCAAGATGGTGGGATACAGGCTTTTCATATTATGATTTTCATGTCAGGCTACAGAGTGGTACTATGCTAGGGGTATTTGCTTTGTCTGCGTTCCTCCAACAGTGGTAGTACAACCTCTTATGTACTGTTTGCCACACGCCTGGCCAAAGCCAGGTGAGCAAGTATACGAAATGGAACACAAAAATAGATGTTATGCTCTCCTTTCTATACCTTATTGATATACTATAATTTATTTAATCATTGAACTTTTTCTATTGTACTCCAAAGATTTCAAGGGCAGATTCATAAATGCCATCCTCCCACCCATCCAGCAAATCTTGAGCACTTGCTGTGTTCCACATTCTGTGCTAGACATTGGGGTTAGAGTTAGAAAAACCCTAAACTCAAGAAGTTCACAGTAGTCTAGTGGGGGACACAGACATGTCACCAAACAATTGAAATCAAGTATGGATGAGGGGAAGGTGCCTAGCTCTAGCTTCACAAAAAAAGTGACTTTAAATTTGAGGTATGAAGGATGAACAGATATTCTCCATGTGGAGAAGGGGGAGAAGGAATGGCAGCCATTGACGGAACTCTGCCGTGTGGCCGGCACTGGATTAGGTTTGATTTTACATACAATAACATTTAGTTAATCTCGGGAGCAGTCATTTTATCTCCATTTTATAGATGGAAAAAGAGGGAATAGGGATCAGAGAGGTGAAGTGACTCAGGATCACATGGGCAGTGTTACAAGAGCTGAAACATAAACCCAGATTTGCAAAGTCAAGAGGCTTATATACTTCCATTGTGGTAGCCTGAAAGAGGGAAGACGATTTTTCAAAGGATTACTTAATGTTAACAGAGAGAGGAACACATAGACAAGAATGACTCGCTCGTGTGAGACAAGCAGAACTTACTCATTCCGTGTCACGCGCAACCATGGCTCCTCAGGGCAACCCCGTTCCAAACTAAAGAAATATTCCATGATATGGACTTTTTTGGTCTTCTTCTTGATAGACACATTCATCAGTCATAACTTCTGTATTCTTAAAGCTTCTTGTTCTGCCATTATGCCAATGAAACTAACAGTTTTAAATGGGCTAATCTGTAAACAAATCGGTATTTCCCATCCTAATGTCTTTAAGCACATCAAAATCATTTTCCTAGCATCAAAATTTCCAATAAAAATATAAAGTGAGTCACATATGTAAATTTCTATTAGCTACAGTAAAGTAAAACTAAGTGAAATGAATTCCAATATATTTTATTCCATGTTCAAAATGTAATTTCAACACGTAATCAGCATTACAATTATTGTGGTATTTTTGCATTCTTTATTTCGGGTGAAGTCTTTGAAATTTGGTATATATTTTACTGTGACAGCACATCTCAGTTTTGACGAGCCACATTTCAAGCACTCAGTAGCCCAGATAGCTAATGGCTACTGTATTTATTGGACAATGCAACCTATATGAGACATATAATGAGTTGTTTTAATGGTGGAATATCAGATCTACAGCTATATAGTGGGAAGGATACTTTTGGTCTGGAGTTGTTTTCTTCTCATATTGCAACAAATAAGTAGGTTAAGGTTGTCAAACTTAGCTGAACTTTAGAATTACTTGGAGCATTTAAAGAGCTTGCTTCCCACTGAAATTCTGATTTGGTTGGTCTAGCATGGGGTTCAAACACCAATGTTTTGTGTGTGTGTGTGTGTGTGTGTGTGTTCGTGTGNTTTGTGTTTTTTTTTTTGGGTTTTTTTTTTTTTTTTTTAGCATCCTAGATGATCCTAGTATGTAGTCAAGGCTGGGAATCTCTAAGGTAGATAGAACAAATTCTTACCTTGTTTTCACTAGTGCCAGGAGAGGGTCAAGATAAATGGACAAATAGCAGGAATGTCTTTGTTCTCTGCCTTGGTGAGAAATAGGCCATTAGAGCTTTCCTTGGAAATTCTTACTGATTTGCTTTGGTTTGAAGGGATTGAATCTCTACTAGGGATTATATGTTTTTTAAAATACTTATTTAGTGAAAAGTTAAGATTATAGGGACTTGAGTAGGAACTGATTTCTTTAACATTGTGGGGGAAAAATAATGCTTTAGACCTTTGCATTTGATGGGAAACAATGCAGAGCTCTGCATTTGTATTTCTCTGAATGGTCTCAATAGCCTGGTGTTTGTGAGGTGAGGAGGATAAGAAAGAAGGCAAGGTAAAAATATCTGGTGTCTATGCCACAGGCCTGATCCTTTGTCAGCCATAATAGAGCATAAAAATGCATGAATGTCCTCCACTCCATCCTTAGCTAATGTCCCATTTGTATCTAATGTTATAGATGCCATTGTAAATTACCCTTAAATTAAGGATTGCAGTCTCTCAATAACAGGGTCAAGTTAATAACTGGAGTTTAAAAGGAAGACATCAAGCCTTCCTAATGCTGAAGCAAATACCATCCAAATGAGTAGACCAATATGACTTTAAGTCTTCATTAATACAGTAAAATTATTAGCACCTGGTTACCCAGAGAATATCTAATACTGGCATGCAATTGCTTTTTTATGATTATTACAATAGTGATTTATTCTCTCTTAACTCCCAACTATTCTCTTTGGAGAGTGCTTTCTTCTAATGTGTATAGAAAGCCTTAGGCTCATGACAACGATATTTACTACTCTCAATATTGGGATATTTCTCCATTTTGTACCCATTTACAACATTCATAAAACATCTGCCAAAGTGCTGAAATCAGCTTTGAGAAAGTAAACTAATGGTGTCCTGTGAAATGAGGAGGTTTGAGAGTGTAGGATTTGGAAGGCTATAATTACTGCAGCTCACACACTGTAATCTGTATCTTTAGCTCTGGGACACATGGTGAGTGGTGAAATGAAACACTGATACCCATATAACATCTCCTGTAAATGAAGCTACCGTGCTGTTAGCAAGGCCCAAACCTGTGCACAGATGAGCGTGTGTGTGTGCATGTGTGTGCATCTGTGTGTGCGCACGCACGCACCTAACTCCAGAAGCAGAATTGGAAAATGCTTCGAAGAGGACTTAACTTAAAAATTTCACAGCCTGCAATCATTGTTTTAATGGTGAAATAATGTGTCACTGGTGATAGCCTCTATTTCCATTTTTGTGCCCTAAAGACATTTGCTAGTGATGGCCGTATCCTCAAATTTTGATATTAGAAATCAAAGCTTTAAGAAAATAGCTAACTTGCCCAAACTCAGAGAGCCAAATGTAGAATCATGCTGTGACAAATAGTCTATGGTCTATAATATTATGATGTAGCCAATCAGATTAGGGACAATTTAATATAGCAAGAAACCAGTCAGCTGCATTGAGTCAATCCCCAAGGGTTCCATTAAAATCAGATGAATCAGAGCAGTATGGCTGCTAATCTTGTGCTCATCCAAATTATCTGTGAATAGCCTGAGCGTGCAGATTTGGGCTGAGAAAGACCAAATGCAGTCTCTCCTTAGGTATTTAACACACAAGCGGATGGGCCATTTCTAAATGGACTTCCGTTAGATTCACTGAACAGATTTTACCAAGAACTTCTTGATTTCTTAGGCACATTTAGATATGTCATCAGTCATTTTGGGTTTTTTGTTGCTGTTTTTGATCACTCCAGGAAGGTCGATAGAAAGAATTTACAAAGTTTCAGTTTGTTGTTTCAGTCTGTTTTATCTAGGGGTATGTCTGAGTTTGTCAAAGGTGAAAATGCAACTCCAAAACATTTTGCTTTAGTTGAATACTTTTTACCCATATTTTTTGGCATAGACTTCATCAAGTCTCTTTGAATTAATCTCTTAGCTAACAACTGTAAATCATGGAAGTATGATCATTAAAAATACTTTTTTTTCCCCTAGTGGAGATGAATATCTATTTGGAAATACTGCAGTGTGCAGTGGGAAGCATTCTTATCAGCAAGGATAATGGAAGATTTCTTTATAAATCACTTTATGGGAGACAAGCAGAGTTTAGCTGTGTTAAGAGTTGGAGGAATTGAAGCAACACTTAGCAAAGAGTATCAAAGGCACATGGGATTCTTGAAAACCTAAATATACTGTTGAATCATTAAGTACCCAATCTTGTAAAGATTACTCATGCAAAATTCCTATTAATTCCGAACTGTCTGAAGCAGTGTGTAGAATTAAATTTGACCTAGGTCTACAGTTGGCATTCTTGACTACACAGAAACTGCTAAGATTGATAAAAGAGAAAACAAATTTAGATTTTTAGGCGAGACATATGGCAATCTCACTTTGGAAAAATCTAAATGTATTTTGGAAGTCATACTTGCAAAAAGTATTTTACGTGACCAGTATTGTATCATTTATAATTTATCTTAAGGGGAAAGACATCTGATATATGTTAATTTTATGAAAAATGATCATGTTTTCAATTTTGCAAAGTTTTGTGTTCCAGTGTTGTAAGAGTAAATTAATGTCTTGGTTTCCGTAAGTAGTTTACAGCTTATCAGTATTGGAATGTGAATGAGGCAAAGAACAGTGACTTTGGGAGAAAAATAGTATTTTGTTGATTTACCTGTTTTGAACGAAGATGATAAATATTTTCATGTAATTATTATTCCAATTTAGTTGATAAAGGATAGGATACCCGTTGACATAAAGAAGCACATATAAATTTTTCCATGTGTGTTATATAATGTAACAGAGCCAGGATTTGTCTGGAACCAGTGTTCTGACAGCACTGCAGAAGAGCAGTGAAACAGTTTCTAGAGCTACAGTTTTATCTCTGACCCACCCACTTTAAACCACAGTATTGGGCAAGTACTTTGTACAAAGTGCTTTGTACTCATAGTTTACAATTGAATAAGTGATAAAACAACTATGGAAGCAACTTCAGCATGGATATGTAATATATAAAGAAACCTTTCCTGTCCCCCAAGTTGGGATTAGGTGATCTGGATAGTTCTGGTTATGCTATAGTAACAAATCCCAGATCTCAGAGGTTTAACACATTAAAGGTTTATTTCTTGTTTGTGCTACGTATTTCTCACAGGTCTGCTGAGATCCCTGTTCTGCGTTCATTGTCTCCACTTCAGGGCCCAGGGTTCCAGATCAGGCACCCTTGGGAATGTTATCAGATACTGTGGAAAGGAAAAAAGCAAAACATGGAAAGTGTATCCTGGTTGCTCAAGATTTTATCCAGAAGTGATTCATATTACCTATAGTCCCTATCTCGGTCAAAATAAGTCACTCAGGCACAGCTAACTAAATAGGGCAGGATATATAACTTACATGATTGGGAAGAGAGACAAGTACTTTTTGACAACACTGACCACTGTAGCACTGTTTTCTCCTTGGTACAGGGGAATCACAAACCTTTACTGTAATTGTTCTTTAACAGAAATTCCATGATGGTCATGTTCTTTATTATATCTCCACCACCTGTCACAGTGTTTGGCATATTCACTATCTTTTGAATGAATGGCAGTATCTCATCTGCTTGCACATTCGTAATGATTAGAGTTTTAGAATCTATAGTCAGCTAGGAAATTTAGAAAGTCCACCAGTTTCTGGATTACGATTTCAAAAGGAAAAAAAAAAAAAAGACCTTGGGCAGTTCTCACACATATTGCCACAAGGGATATTTCAGAAAAAAAAAATCAAACTAAAGATTCTGATACTATAGATTCTGGGTTTAAGCTTGGAAAATGATTAGAAAATGCCCACCCATTTTTTATGAAATGATGGCTTATTTTTCCTGCTTGTCTACTCGAGGTGCACCAGCCACATATAAACAGACTTATCCAAGAGACGTTTTCCTCAATTACAGAGTGCTCTAACAACGTTCTATCTCAGGAAGCCTTCATAGCTTTCTCAAGTGTGATTTCTTTCCCCTTTTCATCTTGAGATGAAACAGATCAGTCCAGCCTGTATCAACACTCTTACCTGGCATAAAACCATTTACTGTCTCGCCCTTCTCCTACAAAAGAATCCTATCATTGAGTGAAGGTTGGAATTTTGTTTTCATTTTTCAAACCTCAGTCTCTGAAGACAGTACTTGGGGGTAGATTTTAGTACTGTACAACTTCCCAATATATTTTTTTAAAGATTTTATTTATTTATTTGAGAGAGAAAGGGGGGTGGAGCAGAAGGAGAGGGACAAGCAGACTTGGTGCTGAGCTCAGAGCACAACATGGGGCTCGATCTCATGACCCTGAGATCATGATCTGAGCCAAAATCGAGAGTCGGACACTTAAATGACTGAGCCACCCAGGTGCCACCCCCCCATATTTTTAAAGACTTAAAAAAAAATTGGCACATTGACCTGAGATAAGCATGCTAATAAAAAGGCCAAGTTCCTTTGTTCTGATCCAGAATCATGTTAACAACCTCACAAACCTAGTTATTTGATGAAAAGCTCTGATTAGAAGTTACAAATGTGATGAAGTAAAGTTTTCAAAAAATTATTATAGATTTCAGATTGTTTGGAAGACATGTTTTAAAAATTGGGCTTGGTGAAAATTGTATGTATGATACATGAATATTCCCCAGAGTGTACTTTGGATGTATTTACTGGGACAAGAGCGTCTGCCAGGCAAGGAAGGGGTGGAATGCTTGAGGATGCTGGTCCCATTTGAAGTCCTTCTTAGACAGTCTCCCCAGTCGTTGTCGAGTGCTACATGGGCTGTGTCATCCAGTGCTCTTGACCATACATCAGTGAGAAATGAGTGGGAGAAAGAGAAGAAGGAGGAAGGTGAGAACAAGAACAGAGGAGAGATAAAGGGAAGAGAGAAAATGAGGAGAGTTTGGGTTCCGGAGCTGCCCAGGTCCTCTTGTTCTGGAGTTAGGATTCTTGAGCTTTTTATAAGTGTTCTTTCCATAAACCTTTACTTCTTTCTGAGGTAACTTAAACAGGGCTCTGGTTTTTGCAACCCAAAATGATCTTAGCTGAATAACCTCCTATTAATAATGGGCTCTCTTAGAGCAGCTAAAATTGAATGTCCACTAAGCTTTTAAGGAAACACAACTTATAGATAGTTATTTCTGGTACATTGTTCTCTTTCCTTCTAGCATGCCCCTATGGTGGTGATCTTGTCACTTATGCAACAGTGGGAATTGTTATAAACTGTCCACTCTTTAGACGTATTCAAGGGCTCTAAAAAGAAAAGCAGGAACTAAAACTAAAACACAAAACCATTAACCACTGCCCACATCCCAAACAACTACCTTTGCTTCACTTAAAATAAATATGGCGTAATACTAAGTTCTGATAGCAATATCTGCAGATCTTCATTTTTCTTATGCACTTTTGCTTTTTTATTAGTTAAGTTTTAGAAATTTTAATCACTTAAAAATAGGCAAATGCAGTAATAATTGCTAACATTTGGAGTACTTCTTATGTGCCAGATAGAGTGCTCCCTGAACTCTCATTTAGGAAACTGAGGCTAAGTCACAATAAGGATATGCAGTAAGTGAATGCTGAGCTAGGATTTGAAACCAGGCAGACCGACTTCAGAGCCCATGTTCATCCTTCAAGCAACTATGGTTTCCAGGATATGTGACCACATCTAGTTTTAAGGGTCATTAGAGAATATGAGGGCTCAAACATTGACTGGATTTTTTTTAACTTTGAAGAGATTGAGGTGTGTATTTTATATTCTCAAGAATAGCCTTTTCAGGGTGCTTGGGTGGCTCAGTTGGCTAAGCATCTAACTCTTGTTCTCAGCTCAGGTCTTGATCTCACGGTTGTGAGTTCAAGCCCCATGTTGGGCTCCATGCTGGGTGTAGAGTCTCTTTAAAAAAAAAAAAAAAAGAATAGCCTCCTCACTTTCGTTTTCTTTCTACATGAAGCATAGGCTTGTCACATATTACTTACAAAATATGAATCCCGATTTTCAAGGCAAGAGAAGTTCAGCTTAACGGAAACGTGTCGTCTTTTTCTCTCTTTAATTCGTAGTTTGAGGAACTACACTATTGCCTGATTAAATTCCCACTTAAGATCCCAGTATGAAAAATAATTCTGAGTACATTCTACTTGGGGAGGAGCTCGTATGAACATAGTCACTAGAGTTCTTTAAAACTGACACTCTGCTCAAGGATTGTATTTGTTCTGTTTTTTTTTTTGTTTGTTTGTTTGTTTTTTGTTTTTAATCTGGGTCAATTTTTTATTCTATACTACTGGTAAGCAGTGGCATTTGTTCATAATATGGATGAAATGTAAGGATTAGTAATTATTAGGAAAGGTTTAAAACCACTGCTTTCACCTCCTTTGGAGTGGAACAGAGGGAAGAGGAATTTTTTTAAGCTTTACCCAGGTATATTGACAAATAAAATTTTACGTATTTAAGGGATACAACATGATGATTTGATAAACGTATACATTGTGAGGTGATTACCACTATCGAGGTAGCTAATTAACACACACGTGACCCCGCATAGTCACCATGATGTGTGTGTTGAGAACATTTAAGATCCATTCTTCCTGCAGACTTCAAATATACAATACAGTATTATTAACAGAAAGTGAAGATTAATTGCTTGAATAACTGGTCTGACTACCCAAAGGAAATGCCAAAAAATCTTCCTTCACTTGGAAATTTTAAATGCAAGGCCAAGACCTTCATAACTCATTAAGTCTAAGTAACTGGCAGCTTACAAGTCACCAAGAATAAATTTGTTCTCTGCAGTACCCGAGATGTATTATGTATGCATCATTGAGTTCGTCACGGAATAAAGAAATATTTATTACTTTTTGTCTACTCTTTTATGTAAGGAACTTCTTGGTCTTTTAAAACATATGATCACTTGCCTACATCTCATCTTAGAATTGGAGAATAGCAAAACAAAGACAGAGTCCCTGCATTTTATCTGTTTGCTTTATAGAGTGGATGATTGTCGAGTGCTTGCATTGTCGGTGTTCAGCATTGTGGTCAACCGCATGAGGTCTGGAGTAAGAAAGACTAAGTAAAACATCACCACTCTGGGACCTTAGGTCCATGGCTCACATTCTCGCAGCTTCAGCCTGCTTACTAATACAATGGTTGTCATATTAGGACTTTCTTAGGGAATTGAATGAGATAATGTACCTAAAGACTTGCTAGAAGAGATTTGAGCCTTGAGATTTGTGCTAAAAAGAAAGCATTCAGTACCGAGTAACCAATTATTATGTTAGTGTCTGGAACACATTGAATGATTAATATGAATATGGGGAAGAATTTATGCATGTCCAGGAGTTTGTGTTAAGACCTATGTAGAAATAAGGTGGGTAAAAGGTTAATCCTAGTCCTTTAGAAACATCTGTAGTGAGAATGGCAGAGATAGAGTTAAAGGTAGAGATAAAGATGAGAACGACGGATGGAATAAAGGAGTGAAATACTATATGAATTTAGGAAAGCAAAGCCAGTTTACATGTGGGTGAGGCATCAGGGAAAATTTTACAAAGGAAGGTGACTTTGAATAGAAACATGAAAAATTGGACAGTACTTGTCTTTATGGAGACATTATGACATTGGAGATAAAGCTCTGAGAGAAGAAACAGATTTTTTCCCAAGGTTTCGTCCTCAGAAAAAGGTTGGTATCGTAATGATACAATATTTGGAAAGAGAAAATACCATTTCTTTCTAAGAATTGGCATGAATTCCTTTCCTAAATGAATAGTTATGGTAATTGCATAGGTCTAGGGATTTGGCTAGGACTCCTTTGGACTTGTTAGGAAAACTAAAACCAAGCTGGGTTTAAAATTTTAAAACTTCTTTCTTTCCAATTCTCTAGCTCGTCAACTTATTGTATATATTATATTTGTGTGTGTGTGCGTGTGTATACATACATTTATGTATATATATTGAAAGAATAAACAGATCCTGTTCATCTGTACTAAGGTCGTGGCTATATTTAAACATCTTTGTCTTTCCACTTCGTGTGCTCGTAGAACACAAGCCCTCCTTTGCAGCGGAGACAGGGATTGTAACAAGTACCTGGCACCTGAGATGCAGTTAAATAAGAGGGTGCAATTTAATCATGTAGCTATGCTGTGATTTATCTGCATCAGGCTTAATCATTAGAACCCTTTTAAAAACCAGCACTCTATTTGAGGTCAATCTTCTTGCTTGTCACTGGTTCTAAAGGGACCGTTAGTGCCTTACTTTGTATTTCCAAATGGCATTTGGGACAGAAACAATTTATCGAGTACATTTGCTATTTTAGCTGCCATGCTAACTAGAGTATTTTAGTGCTCTTCTCAGTAATTCTTTGAGGTAGGTAATAATATCATCCCTTCCTCACTGATGAAAACCATGAGGCATAAGCTAAGCCACTTGTGCATATCTCATACCCAGCCACTGGGGAGGGCATGATGGAAACTCCTTCCTGATTTTAAGGACTCTGTTCTTAATTACTGAGCCTTCCAGGCTGCTTGTGAAGAAATTACTCTTGAAAAAATTAGATGTACATACAGTACATACACACACACACACACACTTACCTAAGATGTATAGGTTTTCTTTTTTTTTTTTTTTAAAGATTTTACTTATTTATTTGACAGAGAGAGACAGCCAGCGAGAGAGGGGACATAAGCAGGGGGAGTGGGAGAGGAAGAAGCAGGCTCCCAGCAGAGCAGCCTGATGTGGGGCTCCATCCCAAAACTCTGGGATCAGGCCCTGAGCCGAAGGCAGACGCTTAAAGACTGCACCACCCAGGCGCCCCTGTATAGGTTTTCTTAATTTACATCCCATTATAATCTAGCTGGCAAGAGGTTAAGGGATCAAAACAAAGCAAAAACAAGATCTTTCCCATCTTGGTTTGAGTTTTAAGAGTCTAGCCCATGCCTGCACACTTTTGCTTATGTTCAAGTCAGGATGCACTGAAAGAGATTCGGAAATAAGAGGAAACTTCCTATTCATTTGGGTGGCATGCAGCTAGATACAAGTTTAATTGTGACTTCACTAGTAAGTAAAATCCATGAAACTGTTAGACCATTGATGCTGTTTATCAAAATTTTTTCAGTACTTAGGTTTTGCTTTATCTTCATGTATTGCTCATTTCCCTGGCAACTCTGCTTTCCTTGAGGAACCACACAGTGTGCCAGGAAGAATGTGTCTTCAACGACCATGGTATCCAGGATCAAGCCCCTGGTAGTTGTGTTAGCTTCAGCTAATTACTAAACATTTTACTGCTCCGGTTTTCTCAGCTTCTAAGATGGAGCAAAAATGTTTACCTTCCAGGATTTTTCTGAAATTGAAACCGATAATGGATACTTAGCAATATATCTGGTACATAATGTACTTAAAAAGTGGAAAATAATGGGTTCTTTTAAACCTCAAACTTCTATTTCATTCTTTGTAATAAGTGGATAATATCTACTTTCCAGGTGTGTGTGTGTGTGTGTGTGTGTGTGTGTGTGTGTGTCTACTTACATATATGTGCAGAGCCTAGCACCTGGTAGAATTTCAGTGAACATTGGATCCTCTCTTCTTCCATTATTTCACAATTAAAACACCTTTCACTAATCTTTCTTTCTTTTCCTTATTAATGTGGATATCTGTTGTCCACCACAACATGCTTGGCTTGTATGCAACTTGGCAGTTTTCAAGTTTTAACTTTACTAGTAAAGGAAGAGTAAAGCCCACGCAAAATGCAATCTCAACAGGAAGAGAATAAGCCACTTTTCAGGCAAAGAGATGATGAACTTAAAATGTGGGTTCCTTTTCAATATTTCAGGAAAACACTTTACATACAGTTCTGGGAATGTAGCCAAAATGAGAAAGCCAAGAGTTATATCCAACAGATATTATGAGAGGGTAAGAGGAGTCACAGATACCAATTACTTCTATAATAAAAGTACAACATCCCATACCTTTCTATCCACATCTTTGTTTTAGAAGGAAAGGAAAAGGGGTGGAGTTTATGGAGTAAATCTTTAAAGCTTATTTGAAAGGCTTCCCACATTTCCTCTCACTACCTTCCATTTTATTGTGCTGGTTTAAGCTAAAAGTCAAGGAGAGCTACCACACAGAGCATTATACTTAGAAAATTCTCTGGAAGCAGACTTAATAATGTACATCCACACATTCAACACAGTTTTTGAACACCTACTGCATGCCAGGCACTGTGACAGATGCTGAGAATGCTCTCTCAGCAAATCTACCAGTGCGCAAGCCTCTATATGCCATACTTGCCCTTTCTCCTGTCACCATGGGAGAGTTCCCCTATTTGTGGCCTTTCCCTTCTTTTGGATGCTGTGTCCCATCCTTGCTCTCCTGCTCTAGAATTTCACTTTTGCAACTGCCATCCATCAATTTTCTTTGTTTTCTATAAATGCTTATCCCTCTTACTAAGGTGGGATCCCACTGACAAAAAACATCCCCATGACCTCACATCACTCTCCAACTACATCCCATTTTTCTTAGCCTGTTTATGGCAAAATCACTTGAAAGAGTTGTCTGTATTCCACTTCTGGTCCTTCCAAGCTTTCTTAAAACTGCTCCGTTGGAGCGCTCATCCCCATTATTCCACAGAATTGCACTTGTCATGGTCATCAGGCACTTCCCTGCTGCCACACCCAGTGCTCCAGCCTGTCTTCTCCTCTTATCCCAGCAGCAATGGTAGACCTGTAATTTCCAGGACACCCCATTCTCCTGGTTTTCCTCGTACCACAGCAGTGAACTCCTCCAAGTCCCCTCTGACAATTCCTCTCCCCCTTGCTGGGCACTAATGCTCCAGTGCCCTGGGCAGTCAGTTTTCAGACCTTTACTCTGTTTTCCTCATAAGTGAATCCATCCACTCCAATGATTTTAAGTGTCATCTATATTCTAATAGCTTCCAAATATGCATTTTCAGCCTTAAAACTCTTTCCTCAACTCCATGATTATAAAACCAACGGTGCACTGGATATTTCTGCAGCTGAAACTTCACCTGTCTCAAGATGAACTCTTTATTTTTCTCTTGTCTTTTAAACTGAGGCATAATTTACATTCAATGAAATGCCAGCTTGAAATGCTTTCTTGAAAGTGTACAGTTCAATTAATTTTGACAAATGTATATGTGCACATCACCACCACCCAATGAAGATACAGGATATTTCTATCACCCAGAAAGCTCCCTCCCTGCCTTTTTCCGACCTAATTCTCTCCATACCACCTCAGAAGCAACCACTGTTATCACTTCTGCAATGACATATAATGGGAAGCATATAGTATATTCAATTTTGTGTCCACCTTCTTCCACTCAACATAGTTTTGAAATGCAGCCATGTCGTTCCATGTACCAGTAGCCGATTCCTTTTTCTTCGAGTGTTGTCCCTTGTACGATCATACCACAGCTTGTTTATTCAATGGTTGGTGAATATTTGGATTTTTATCTGTTTGGAGTTATTATGAATAAAACATCAAAGTATATTCTTTTTTACTAAAGTGTAATTGACGTAGAACATATTAGTTTCAGGTGGACACATAATGATTTGATATTTCTGTACATGTGAAATGATCACCACAGTAAGTCTAGTTTCCATCGCCATACAGAGTTGAAAGTTTTTTTTCTTATAATAAGAACATTTAGGATCTGCTCTCTTAGCAACTTTTAAATATGCAACAGCATATTGTTGAGTATAGTCACCATACTGTACATTAAATCCCAACGGCTAATATATTTTATCCTGGCAGTTTGTACCTCTTCATCCCTTTCACCTGTTTTGCCCCCCCCCCACTTTTCCTCTGGCAACTGGTAGTCTGTTCTCTGTATCTATGAATTTTATTTTGAGTGTTCATTTCTTGTGTTTTAGATTTTACATCTAAGTGAAATAATAATGTTGTTTGTTTTTGTCTGACTTAGTTCACCTAGTCGAATACCCTCAAGGTCCATCCATGTTGTTGCAAATGGCAGGAGTTCATTTTTTTTGGCTGAATAGTATTCCATTGTGTGTGTGTGTGTGTGTGTGTGTGTGTGTGTGTGTGTGTGTGTCTGCATGTGTGGCTGTATGTAAACACATCTTTATACATCCATTCATCTTTTGATGGACACTTAGTTTGTTTCCATATCTTGGCTATTGTAAATAATATTGCAGTGAACATAGGGGTGCATATATCTTCAAATTAGTGCTTTTGTTTTCTTTGGTTAAATACCCAGCAGTAGAATTGCTGGATCATACAGTAGTTCTACTTTTAATGTTTAAGAAGACTTCATGCTGTTTTCCATAATAGCTGTATCAGTGTATATTCCCACCAATAGAGCAAAGGGGTTCCCTTTTCTCCACATCCTTGCCAACACTTATTTCCTGTCTTTTTGATAGTTGACATTCTACAGGTGTGAGGTGCTATCTCATTGTGGTTTTGATGTGCATTTCCCCAATGATAAGTGATCATCACTTGTGCTTCTTTTCGTGCCTATTGGACATTTGTATGTCTTCTTTAGAAAAATGTCTCTTCAGCTCCTCCACCCATTTTTTAAGCAGATTGTTTCAAACCGAACTCTTCATTTCCCCATTCCCAACTCTCTTCTTTACAAGTATTTTCTATTTTGATCATTGCAACTCTGCTCTTTAGAAAATTCATGCCAAAAATATTGGAGTGTTTCTTGGTTTCTTTCATTCTGTCATCCCCCCATACAATCTCTCAGCAAATCCAATCATCTCTGCTTTGAAAATGTATATAGAATCTGACCTATGTCAGTCACCTTTACAACAATCTTTGTATTATATCATGATTTGTTCTATTGTAGTCACTGTACACATCATGATTTTTCACTTAAACTACTGCACCAATCCTTTAACTGTTCTCCCTTGACCAACTCCTTCCAGGCTATTCTTCATACAAAGGCAGAGCAGTCCTTTCAAAACATAATTCAGATATTGACACTCATTGCTCAAAACTCTCCAATTTTGTTTCCACCTCACCCAGGATAAAATAAGGGCCTTACCATACCAGCACAGCCTTCATAATGCTCCATAATTTTTCCAGTCTCATCTCTTCCTTCTTTCTTCTTTGTTCCACTCTGACTGCAATGCTTGATTTCTTTTGTGTGAACACACCAAGCAAATCCCAGGCTCATGGTCTTTGCACTTGCTTTTCCCACCACGTGGAGTGTTTTTCCTCTACTTATTATCATGGGTCTAGTTTTCTGGAAGACTTCCCTGATTACCTTTGGTAAAATAGAGCCCATCCATCCCCAAAACTTCTCATAGCTGCAGCACAGGAATATTCTTTATTCTCCCCTATTGCTGTATTATTTATAACACCACCACCTACCTTTTTTTTTTTTTCCCCTGTCTGTTTTGCTCTGCTAGAATGTCAGTTCACTGCTGTATTCCAGTGCCTAGAAACAATTCTGGCACCTTGTATGTGCTTAGTAAATATTTCTGAGTGCTGAAGAATAGGAATATTGTTCCTGCATTCACAAAATATGCATTGTAGGGAGTGCTGAAGACAAATCCAGGTGAGCAGACAGATAAATGAAATAGTATACAGATTTTTGAGAAGTAATTTTGGTAAGTATTTTAAAAGCAATACCCTTATAAAAGGCATTGAAGTGGAGATAAATAGGGAAAACTTAATTTAGATTAATTGGCTGGGGGGGGGGGTTTCTGAGGAGGTGGCAATTGATGATGAAAAGGAGTTAACCATTCCTGAATTAAAGAGAGAGTACTCTAATTCTTACACATGCTGGAAAGTGTAGTAATTGCAAACATTTGATTAACAACTTTCTCACTGCACATGGGCACACAACTTTCAGTAAAAATGTGTGCAGGAATGGGAGAGTAAAGAACATGTTTTCACTTAGCTAGTGGATGATAGGAAGAAAGAAAATTCTGTCTGAACATCAGTGAAAGGATTACGTGTGTAAATGGGAAATTCCAGCTTGAGGTGTGTAATAGTTAGAAAACCTGACTAATCTCAAGGTGTCTGCATCCAGTCTACATGTTTTGTGTCTCCTTGAGAAGGAGAATTTATCAGAAATTCAGGTTAGAGGTAGAATTGAAATCCTTCATTCCAACCTCATCTGGCATTATGATAGTAATAGGCACTCATTAAGAATATCTTGTTTTTTTTGTTGTTCTTGTTGTTTTCATTTGTTTTGTTTTGTTTTTTTAGAGAGAATCTTAAGCAGGCTTCACACTCAGTAAGGAGCCCGATGAGGGGCTCCATCACACGATACTGAGGTCATGACCTGTGCAGAAATCAAGTGTTGGATGCTTAACAAACTGAGCCACCCAGGAGCCCCAAGAATATCTTTGAGGTTAGGAATTAAATAGCTAAAAAGGAAAATATCAATGACAGTATTAATCTTAGCCACAATTTATTGAGTGCCTAGTGTGAACCTGGCACCTTAAAAAGAGCTTCAGCTGTGGTACTTCTTTCAGTTACTAGAACAATAATGTAAGAATTTATTTAACATGCTTAGTGCAGTGCCTAGTGTATATTGAGTAGTTATTTGATTATAGATTTTAATAGTAATAATAAATCACTGTCATTTCTGTGTTATCAGTCCCATATTACATTTGAGAAAGCTTTTTTCAAAATGATTACAAAAGAGCTCCCAAGGTTATACATTATAAAGTGTCAGATCTTGGATTAAAATCAGATTAGTCTGCTTTTTAATATGTATTTGTGTAGCATCTTTCCGTTCCTTAATAATGATTTTCCCTACTATCTTTCCTTTCCTGATGGCTTAATATAATTGATACAAAATGAACTAAACCAGGCTCCTTTTCAGGAATTTGCTAACTGACGGGCTTTACGTCAATCAAGGCTGACATCTTTTTTTTTTTCAGTCTCTTTCTCCTTCCTTCATTCTCTCCTGCCTTGCATTTTGCTTGATTGCATTACTGTCCCACATCTGTTTCTAATCCCCTGTGCCCACACTTCAACCTTCCTTGCACATTTCAGTAATTATTATTCTGTGCCCTCCACAAGAGCTCATATCCATCCTTTCACAGGGCACCATTTTCCAGCTGGCATACTGGCTTGCAACTTGTTTCCCACTTTAGTCTCAGTGCGCAAGTGCCAATCTCTGCTGGCAGCTCTTTGAGGGCCATTTGGTGCCAGCCTCCTTCTGATGCGTGTGGGGCCACCGGGAGTGGCTGTGAACTATTCCCAGCTGCCTCCTCTGCTCTTGGGGCTTGCCAAAGTTTTCTTCAGACCGGCCAAGTCTCTAATCTTCAGAAAATTACTTGATGACTACAGATGGATCTTTATCCCTCATGAGCTTTGTCCTTTCTGAACCATCACCAAGCACAGCCATGTGGAGAAATTAAGCTGTAAAATGCCTATGAAGAATCTAGTTAGTGTTTCAAACTTGTAATCACAACTATAAAAGGCAAGCACAAATGTTTATGAAATACATTGTTTAGTAGGGTTTAATCTCGAGCCCAAAAAACTAAAAGTCTCTTTGCACTTTCTCTGTGCTAATATGAAGGGGCAAGGGTGCCTCTCAGGTTCATATTACCTTTAGGAAGAGTGAGTAGTGTAATTGGACAATGCTGAATTGCACCCAGTCTGCTTAACCTTCAGGTGTGGGTAAGATTGGAGAGCAGATGAGATGGCTTTGGAGTCCGAGAGACTTTGGGTGGAAGCCCAGCACCTTCAGAAACTAGCTGTGCTATCTTGAAAAGCTACTTACATTTCCCTATCCATATTTTCTCCTCTCTAACAAGGGAGAGAGTAATTTCTACTTCGTAATGCTGTTATGGAGATTAATTGAGGCATTAAACATATAGTGTGAATGTGCAGATTTATAAATCCTGAGGTGGAAGAAAACATATTTTCTTTAACTCGTAATTCCCGACTCAGAATGCTTCTTCCATTGGGCTAGTAGAGATACAAAGATAAAAGACAAAACAAAACAAAACCCTCAATTTGTACCTGAAATTCTATTCTCCCTTTCTTTGGTGAGCAATACCCCTGTTTGAGGATGTCCTACAATGGTAAGATTTGGGCCTGTAGGTCTTGGTGTGAGAGAGTTTCCACCGGTCTTGTCTGAGGTCATCAATTCATGCGGATGGCCTCGAGGACACCCACTGCACTGGTGCGCACAGCCCCATTCAGGTCCAAGTCTCACTCATTCTCTCCTCTTTTCCCAGCTTGAGTGTCGAGTATCTGGCAGCATTCTCTGGAGGCCCATACCAATGTGCTTCTTTCTCCAGTCTTCTTGCCTTTGAGGCTGAAAACCAGGGAATAGATTTTTTCCCACACTCAGAACCCATAGAATTTTCTTTCTTCCTTTGTTTCTTACTCAAGTGAAAGGACATTTTTTTTTTTTTTAACCATTGAATGTATGGGGAGTACCCTGCTTCAACTAAGTATTTAGTCTATGTATACAAATACCCTTTACTCATGTTTCTCTCAGGAGCATCCAGTATTATTTCCTCAATAGGTATGGAAATTCTGAATACAAATCACTTCTGTCCAAACTACTTTGAAGGAAGCAAAAAGAAATTCTGTCCTCAGTCTTGAAGGAAGGTTTGGAGGAACAGACATTAAAAGTGGCAAAATCCAGCAAAGGAAACACGTAAATTAATACATTAAGTTCTTACCCTGCATTATGTGTAAAATATCACAGCAATTGGCCCACAGTAGTTGGAGAAGTTGGAGTTAATACATTTAAAATAGATTTTCTAATACTGCTTTTATCCTCGTGGAAAGTGGTTTTTCTGGTATCTCTCTTCTGGTATATCTTTTGATTCTGGGCATTCGTTTTGAGATAGCTGGTTTCGGTGAGAAGAGAAGTCTGTGACTATGGAGCTGAGCAAGTTTACTCAGTATAAGGTGATAGAGGGGTGGAGAGAGATTCAACTCAACATGAAGTCTCGTGTGCACCATGGAGTCTAGTCACCAGCAAGACACTCAGAATATTTAAGAAGCCACTGGAGTTAAGATCGCTTTTCAAGAGAAGCATAAACCATCCATATGATCACCCGTTAGTGTATTTTTGCTTGTTACGTCTCATTAGTTTGTGAAGGAGTGCTAATGAGGATGACATTTGCTTGTGCGGATAAGCTAAGCTTGAAGTGGTCAAAGGATAAGAAGGTGATGTCTAGAAGGTTAAAGATGTCATAGGAACAAGACTGTTAGATGTGACTGTGGAAAGCAGCACCTAGAGTTCTGCAGAACACAGAAAGCATCCCTGTCTCCTTGAGTAAGTAGTAACAATTCATATTTTTGTGGCACTTTTTAGTTTTGTAAAACTTTCATATATCTTAGTGTTCTCTTATACCTTCACAGCATTGGTCTTAAAGTATGCGGAGTTCTCAAATTTTTACCTTATGAGATGAAAAAAGGTGAAGCTCAGGGGAACTTACTTCACGAGCTAAGAAACAGTCCAAAATTCAAAAGAAGAGTGTTTTTTTTTTCCTGTGCTATTCTATAGTCTGCTGAAATGCGTGGAAAAGATTCTTCTGCTTCTGGTTTTTGATCTGCAGCCTTAAGGCCAACAGGAGCTTTATATGCAATCTTGTCTACTTAAAATTACTCCTTGATGACACTTGAGTTTCTGTTATGGAATGGTTATTATTGCTTTGTGGAATTGTAAAAATTCAGATAAAAGGCCTTGTTTGATTCTTTGTTATCTATTTGCATGCTTGACCAGAGTTGTCTATTTTTTACAATTTGATCCCCATGCATAGACTACTATCTTAACCTTGTTATATTTTACTATTTATATTCTCTTTTACATAATACTTTTAAATGAGAATCTGAAAGCATGGGGGATAAAATAGTGTGGTTTTAAACATGAGCCTTGCTGTAAGCAGGAAGGACTGGTCAATTCTGCCTTTTCTATCCATCTTCCTTCCATTAAACTCCTCAAAGCCCCTTAAGGAATTTCAGAACAGATTTCCAATTAAATACCTTGACCCTAAGCTAAGTGAGCTAGGACAGCCTGGTAGTCCAATGTAATCAAAAAGAAAAATTGAAAGAAAAAACAAAACAAAACAAAAAAAAACAGTCACTGAAGATGGTATGTCCAATTAACCACAGACATCTTTTGTAATTCTAAAAGATGTTCTGGAAAAACAATGAACCAGTATAGATTCTCATTTGTATAGTGTATAGAAGACTCATTACTCTTCAGCCCTCTTGTCAACCCTGGGACAGTACTATATCTAACAGGATGTCTTTAAACTGGACTCAGAAAATTTAGTTTGCTCTTTTATCTCCAACTGATGCCCCATAATTCCTAAAAGGTGATAGAGTAAAATGATAAAGTTACTATATTAACGAAAGATACCTAACATCTTGACCTTCTTACAACTCTAATTCTGTCTTTGACCATTGCACCAGGTGTTTGAAACTTTTACCTCTCCCAAGTTGACTTGGACCTGTCCCTCCATCTCTTCCTGCTACGGACTTCCTGAGCTGAAATAATTTATGTTAGCATGAATGCCTTGGAATCTTGCTTCTGATTTTGGTTTTTGACCTGGCACTCAGTCCAGCTGTTCTGAGGATGAGCAGTGAGAAAAGACTTTACTCATAATTTAATCTTAGAGCTGAGGTAGCAAGTTTGAAATGCTTTGCCTTCACCTGGTACTGTCTTTAGATAAAAAAACCTAATGAAAATTCCCACGTAGGATCATTTTGAAAAGGTGAAATATAGAACAGCACTAGCTAAGATAGTTTTGGAATCAAAGCATTCCATAAAACAGAAATATAAGTGGAGTGAGGTTACTTTAAATGGATACACTGTTTTTCCTTCAATTAAATCGAACGCCTTGATCTGTGAGTCTTTGCAATCTTATATCAAAAGATATCAGCCTTGCTTTATTTTATTTTATTTAAAAATTTTTTTTGCTACTTTGGCATGTTTCTTTTGCTGAATTGTAACTGTAATTTAATCACATATGCTCCAGAATTATTGATATTATATGTACATTGTTATACTCTTCCACAGCATAGTTACTAACTTGTTCCTTTATCACTATGTCCCAAAGTTAGAACAGATTTATATCTGCTATAGAAAATCAAGGCAGGGAATGAGGAAGGCAGTCCTAGATCATCCATATTCTTTAACAATAGAAACAATACCTCTGGAGGAGCCACAAAACATAGAGGCATTTATCTAAGTACCTACTTGATACATTTTTTTAAACATAGTTAATATAATGAAAACTGTATGTTGATTTGTTTATGCACTGTGACATCATAATAATGAGATGTCAAGCTGTTTGGTTTTGTAATTGATGAAATCCTATCAGTCAAATTTATAGAACTATAATTATTATTTGTTCCTCAGCTAAAAAAGGATGGTTTCCTATATAACATTGTAAAGCATTTTTGCTTTTCAGTTAAAAAATTAAAAAAAAAATTGGGTATCTTACAACAATAATCTCTACCATTGTGAAAGTCATGACATAGAAGGATACTTGAGAGAGCATCAGTCTGTTCCTTTTTTTGCCTTATATTTACTTTCAAACCTTCAGGAATGCCTTGATTATACAACATGTTATTTTTATTTTCAGCTCACATGTAATTTGATTGTCAACGCATTATCCAGGAGGCGGTGTACCTTTTTATTTTCTGTCTTGGATCAAGATACAGTATATTCCCTTAGAATTACACACTTAATATTAACCTCTTGTATAGACTGAAGGCTACTTATATACAAATAATCTTGAGTGCTTATTAAAATACAGAGTCCCTGTACCTACATATTTACATTTTAATAAGCACTTCAGAAAATTTTGATGTAAATTCAAAGATCTGCTAGTTAAAACTATTTGTGTATAACCCCAAATGTGCCTGACATACTGGTATAACTTGTCACTTGACTGAGTCACTAATGAGAATCATGGGTGCTAGATTTAGGGAGTGTGTCCTTAGTGAGTGAGGGAGGGAATGTGACTACTCTCTGCATCTCAAAGTGACATTTTCTTTACACATAAACTCCGAGAAGCCTTGCTCTCCTTTATGGGTAAATTACATGCTTTTCTAATGTTTGAGGGGTTCTCAGGACCCTCATGAATACAAAGATTCTGCTATTTTTGTACTTTAAACTTAAAATGCTTTTAAAAATCATTCTGCTGATTTTTTTTTTCCTGGTTTCTCCCTAAGAATCTGCACACTCCCTACAGAGATTGCAGCATATGTGTGGCATGGTCACCAGTGCATACAGAAGGACTAACGTCTATGATTCCATTATGAGTTATTATTCTTTGTGTCAGCCAGTGATACCTTTCCATTATTTGCTAACATCATCTAATTGTCCTCCAGTTTACTGTAAATTCTGGTGCCTAATCTTTTGCCTTTCTTTCTTGCAATTTCAAATTATCCCTCTTGAACCGAATAGGTTTATATTCTGAATTCTTGTTTATACATTACTTTACATTTTTCAAGTTCATCTCATTTTGTTACTTCTTGCCCCAAAAGTCTGATCTTCCTTAGCTGTCACTCACCTCCTCTCACCTTCCATATCTAGTCCACCAACAAATTGAAGCAAGTAAACCTGCTTTATAATTCTTGAATCCATCTCATTATCACCCTAGTTTAAGTTACATCTTTTTCTCTCTCTCTCTTTTTTAAAAAGATTTTATTTCTTTATTTGACAGAGAGAGAGAGACATAGAGAGAGGGAACACAAGCAGGGCAAGTGGGAGAGGGAGAAGCAGGCTCCCCAGTGAGCAGGGAGCTCCATGTGTGGGACTTGATCCCAGGACCCTGGGATCATGACCTGAGCCGAACGCAGACACCTAACAACTGAGCCATCCAGGCACCCCCTCTTTTTAAAATTTTTGTCTTTCTCTCTTTTTAATGGAAGTATGGTTGATGTACAATATTATATCAGTTTCAGATGTACAGCAGAGTGATGTGACACCCATATATGTTATGAAATGCTCACAATAAGTCTAGCTACTATCTGTCACCATATGAAGTTATTACAATATTATTGACTATATTCCCTATGCTGTACTTTACATCCTTAGGATTACTTATTTTATAACTGGAAGTTTCTCCCTCTTAATCCCCTTCACCTAAGTTACCACATCTCTTTACTGAAGAACAGCAAGAACCTCATCATTTTTTTCCCAGCAACAACTTTTATCTCCCTCTCGTACATTTTATAGGAGTGATCAAAGTTGGCTTTTAAAAATGCTATTTCTGGGACTCCTGGGTGGCTCAGTCAGTTAAGTGTCCAACTCTTGATTTCCACTCAGGTCATGATCTCAGGGTCGTGAGATTGAGCCCTGTGTCGAGCTCCATGCTCAACAGGGAGTCTGCTTGAGATTCTCGCTCTCTAATAAATAAATCTTTAAAAACAATTTTAATAATGTCTTTCCTGTGTAAAGCCCTTCAGTAATTAATACAGATTTTCCTCAACTTATAGTGGGGTTATGCCCCAGTCTAGAGCCATTATAAGTTGAAAATAACTGAAGTTGAAAATGTATTTAATACCATTTGCCTGCTAAACATACTTTACCCTCACTTGCCTAAAATGTGCTCAGAACACTTACATTAGCCTACAGTATTGCAAAATCATCTAAAACAGAGTCTATTCTATAATAAAGTGTCGAACATCTCATGTAATTTGTTGAACACTGTACTGGAAGTACGGAATGGTTGTCTGGGTACAGGATGGTTGTGTTTCGGTTGATCACCATCACCCTCGTGATTGCGTGGCTGATTGGGAGCTGCAGCTTGCTGCCCTGCCCCCATCGTGCGAGAGGATCGTACCAAGTATCACTAGCTCAGGAAAGCATCAAAATTCAAAATTTGAAGTACAGTTTCTATCGAATGCATATCACTTTTGCACCATCCTAAAATTGAAAAATGGTAAGTTGAGTTCTCTTATATTGAAACATTCTGTATAAGGAAAAAAAAAAATCTTTGCTAAGACCCACCTGCCCTAAATTATCTGGTGTTTTTTTTTTTTTTTTGCCTCTGTGCTCTTCTCTTTCTTCATTCCAACACACTTGTCTCTCATGTGGTTCTTCCAATATTCCCATGTTCTTTCCTATCTTGAGATTCCAGCACGTGAATTTTCTCCCCACCCTTTCACCTGGCTAACCCCTCTCCATCTCTCAGGTATCAGCCAGTTTGTCTCTTCCTCATGGAAGTCCTTCTGATCTTTGGACCTCTTCGGGTTCTTCAGATAGATTCGCTCAACATTTACTGTACTTTTTCTTCATAAGACACTGCAGTTTTTAATTACATTACTTGTGCGATTTTATTTAATTACACTAGTCTATAAGCTCTATGAAATCAGGTACATGGGTATTTTTGGTTTTTGTTCAATCTGCAGAATACATAGTAGTTGTTTGAAAATGTTGAATAAATGAACAAATGAATAAAACTAAATTTATTTTCCTTTCTTAGAAGGAAAGTAAAGCTATCACCAAGCAACTGTGGGGTTTTTTCTTTATTTATAAATTCTCATGTTTGTGAGTCATAAAAATGCCCTTTCTTTGGCTTGGCTTTATACATCAGATAAGAACTTTACCTTTAGGGAAACAATAAGGAGTGCAAGTCAGAGGTAATTGATGTGCCAAGTGTTATCATGGTGAATCACCACAGTCATTTTCATTCTATCACATTCTTTTTCTGATTGTACTTTTTCATCTATTCATTCCAAAAGAAAGCTATTTATGATTTTCGTCCTTCTAATCTAAGGAAGTACAGAGATAGTACTTAAAAGGATTGAATTAGTGTTGAGTATTAGGAGGCAAACTACCTGAATATTTACCGTTTGAGTCAGATTAAAAACTTCTTTTCAGTAATAGTGGTATGTCAAATTTCTCTTCTAGCCCAGCCACTATTCTAGGAATTTCATTTTAGACATCTCAGTAAGTGTTATAGGGCATGTCAATAAATGTTACAGGTTATCTATGAGATCTTTATCAACTATTTCTATCATAAAGATAAAAAAAAGACTCAGGGAAATGAGGTAACTTCTGTAAGGTCACTCTAATGTAGCATCCAGGATTGTAACCTGGCTCTCTCTGATTTAAATCCAGGAGCCAGAAAATATACTCTTTAAATATAGCTTGATTCAGAACCTCTGTAGGACAGATGGGCTCCCCTTCCAGGCATCATCGCTCTAGGTCAGAATGTTAGAGGACTCAACAAGGGCCTCTTCTTCCTTCTCTGGTCTGTTTTTAGCCTAGGATTTATTTATGACGTAAGTTTAGTGTGTGCTTATGCCAGGTATCAGCATCTCAGTCACTGATGAATTTCACTTAACTTATAGGACATCATGGAAAGGGCTCGTACCTGTACTCATGATCCCAAGACTTAATAGACTTATATAAGCCTATGACGGGACACTGAGATAAGTCACTTGACTTCTCCAGTGTCAGAGTTTCTTTATGACTAAAATGCAGATAGTCTGAATCACTAAAGATTTCTTCCAGTCCTAATGAACTCTGCTTTCTCTCTCTTCCAGTGACTTAGTTCATACATTTCACAGCTACTAGACAGCCGCTAGAAATAGCTGAGATTTTAAAATGACAACAAAACAAAACCCCTTAGCTTCATGGTTGTGGCACAAAAGAGAATTTTCATAGCCTCTAGCAATGCTGCTTATAGTTGAAATTCTGGCACCAGGCCTTTTCATGGAATCATAATAGAGGATGAAACAAAAGTCTTTTCCTAAGTAAGCCCCAAGTGCAGAAAGAGGTATCTAATGTGGCTGTACAGATGTAGAGTATAAGAGCTTTGATAACACTAATAAAACTTAATTTTTCCTTGGCATAAATATCCATGCAAGATACTCATTTGCCATTTTCAAGGAAGCTAAAAAATGAAGGTCAAATCAAAGACTTAATTTTTTTACCTTTTCCCTGTGTGAGCCTGCAGAACTCAGCAGTGGCAACGGATCAAGCACTTTTCTCTGTTTCTCTACTAGCGAGAAGAGTGGCACCCTGAGAAAAGTCAGGAATCTCACAGTCCTGGTTTTCTAGATTCATATCCTATCTGTGCCACTTAGTAGCTATAAACCTGGAAAAATGAAATCACTCCTTTCTTCTTAGTTTTTGTTTGTTTTTTTTTTTTAACCTGGCTCCCTTTCATGGTTGTTACATGACTCAAGTTAAATAGGTACACATGTCATCATAATCACGTATTTATTTGCTCATTTTTTTTTCAGGTCTCTAAATTCCCTAAAAGAATGAATAATGTCTGTCTCTTCACCACGGTACTTGAAGGGTCTTTTACAGTGACTGAAAAAATTGTATGTCAAATATTTGTTGAATGTGTAATATTTTAAAGAGCCTAACACAGTGTCTGATGCTTAGTAGATACCTGAAACATGAGAGTTCTTTTTCCTTTTTGTATCCTTTCCTTGCACCTAAACTCTGTTCAAAAAATTCAAATTACACCCAAATTTGGCATACCAGTTATTTTCCTATTGTCTTAAATCCAAACCCCACATTTCTAGATTCTGCTTTGTGAGGCTGGGGCTGGGTCTCAGCAAACGACATTTTTTGGACTTCATTGCCAAATGGCTTCTGATAGATTCAGTCAGTAAGATGCACTAGAGGGAGATTGAAAGACAGGAGTAGGGAGAGGCGACCTTCTTCCTGTTCTCTGTTCTTGTCAGCAATGTTTCAGCAGAGATCGTTACCTTTAAAGTGCCAGAGGGAATTCCAGCGTGCTCTTTCAAAAAGTAGTGGGAGCAGCCAGGTGGTACCTTCCTCCTCTGAGGCCTGAGCAGGAGTTAACGTCTTTGAGCTTGTAAATTTCAGCAATTCCACTTCTTGCCTTTTTGTTCCCCAAACAATATAGATGGTAACTACTTTCTGCAATTACTGTCTCTGGTTTTGTTGGAGTTAATATAGAGCATGAAATCAACCATAATACCTGGCTCCCTAAAATGTAGCACGGAGGCCGCTGAAGGCAGGGAAGGTTTGGAGAAGGGCGTAGGCCTTTGGAATGCCAAGGCCTGGGTGACCACTCTGCTGTAGGAATGCCTCTGGGCATTGTCTTTCCCAAAGCTTGCTTGCTTGCTTGCTTGCTTGCTTTCTCTTTTAATTATTTTTTTTTAGATTTTTTAAAGAGTTTTTATTTTTTTAATTTTTTAAAACTAATATTAATTTATTATATGCTACCCCAAGAATGGCAAATGTAAGACTTCTGTGGGGCCATCTCTCACATCAGTTGTAGCTCTGTTTCTTTTTTATATGTTCGGTTAGCCAATACATAGTACATCATTTCCCAAAGCTTTCTTAGCCAAAACAGCTGCCCTGTGAGCTACGAGGTTCATGCATTGTCCTTTAGGCTATGTGTAGCAGAACTCAGAGAACACACAGGTTAGCATATCGTATCTTTCCGGTAAGCAGATCCTCCCAGTTTCAATAAGACTGGTTGTCACAAATCATGTGTTTGAGAAATAGTGATAAGGATTTGTAATTATCTTGAAGGACCAATAAAAGCCGGAGCAAAGAAGAGCAAAGGGTGTTTGTCTCTGAGTGTTGACCTTCTTTCCTTCTCCTCTCTTTCACAGCAAAGTTTGGAGTAATCTTTCATCCTTCGGTGCAGGGATTGCTGGCCATTCCTGGCAGGTTTTATTCAGTATTTCTTTTGGGCTCTTTCAGCTTTTCAACATCCATGAAACCAATTCCCTATATTAAATTTCTTTCTGTTGAAATGCTTGGTAAGGTTTCAGTTTTCCTTAATATGGACCTTGATTGATACAATGTTACTCACTTTTCCTAAGTGGGGCACTTCTATGTCAAATTTTTCTTTCATCTGCTTGAAATACTCAGTCTTAAATAACTCTGACAAGATTATACAGCCACAAAGCAACTGTGTTATTTGGGGTCAAATCCTTAAACTCTTTGAGCCTCATGTTCTTCCACTCAAAGCACATTAAATGATAGTACCTACTTTGTAAACTTGTTTTATATGTGTATATAATTTATATTTTTATACACACATATATATTTACACACACACATATATATACACACATATATATATCTCAGTTGAAGTCTTAAAGAGACGATATGTATATATGTATACATATATGCCTATATGTGTGTATATATATATATATAATATGCCCATATATAAGAGCACATATGTCTCTGTGTGTGTATATATAAGTGTGTGTGTATTTATAAAAAAAGCAACAAAATAGATGCTCAATAAATCATCAGTAAATTGACTATTCAAAACTGTCTATTGAATTTTGCCTATGTCTGGCCACTGTGCTATACTTAGAGATAAAAAGATGCATAGGTATAACCTGTGTCCACAAAAAAGTGAAAGCCTTGTGAAAGAGAGAAAAAAATCTGATCAGATCATTTTACCACAGTAAGAGTTTATAAATGTATGTATGAAGTGCTAAGGATATATAGAATATGAAAGATTAACAGAAACTTGGTGGATAAAGAAAACATTTATTAAAAATTTTGAAGGACTAGATGGGGGTAAAGGATCTTAAAGTTCAAAGGAATGAAATTTACAGATAACATGGAAGTATATAGATGATAGTATAGATGGATTTCTTAATACTACTATTTTGTATTAGGAAAAAGAGAAATAAGCATTAGTAAAGTCAAAAGGTCGAGACTTGGAATGTTCACTTTAAAATGAGTAAAGAGATAAACTCTTATTCTCTTTAGTGAACCTTATTTTGCTTCAGAGCTTATTAACTGTGCTTCACTAAATAAGATTTAGGTATTTATCTTAATAATACACTAGTCTTAGGAGGGCAAAAACTAATTCTAATTGAGTTATGACTTCTGCACCATCTTTGGGTAAGAAGGACCAATGCCAAAATAGGGTCTTTATAAAGACAGAAACACAACAGAAGTTCTACAAACCAGTTAAATAATAAATAATAAATAACCAGGCTTGTCTTGAAGGATGTAAGTCCTTTATTTAAATGCATGCCGTGAAAGTCAATGGAAGATCTTGGTGTCATCCCCTTGAACAAGCTGTGAGACGCAGAGCCCAGGCAACATTCAAGATGTCCAGAAAAAGTTACTAAATATCTTTTTGCAAGTGGAATCTACAGTGTAGAAATATCTTGATTTTCAATCTAAGATGGGAGATTATACAATATGAATGATGGGTACTATTATTTTCTGCTTTCCCATTGAACCTCCTAATAAATAGGTCTCCACTTTCAAACACCTGAATTTAATGAGTAACTAATTTAGCTTACCCATGCCAATTGATTAAAGATATAAGAAATAAACTTCTTTTCACTGCTGAAACTCTTAACACACATGAGCTGAGCTATTGGTCTAAAAATATACACTACTGCATATAATTTGCAGAGGCTGAGGTCTGGTGTCTTAAACCCTGCCAAAAGCTAGTGACACTAAATTAACAGTGTAGCACCTTTCGCCCTTCACCGATAAGTAAGATTCAGTTCTGGGATTAGCACTGAAACTTAGAAAAAGTGACAGGAAGCCTTCCCATACATCTTATGACTTGTCCAAGATCTCTCAGTGATAAGGATTCACACCGAAATATCTTTTATTCTTCTACTTAATTTGGTGCAATTTAGAAAAATTTAAATTTTGCTTATTTGTGAAACCATGTGTAGGTCATTATGATTAATGAAAAGAGTATATATGAGCCAGTAAGTCTTTAAAGACATTGTGTGCCAAGCCAAGGATTGTTTACTTTACCTTCAGACTACAGGTCGAATATCCACACATTTCAGTTTAACTAGAGCAGCTGTTATTCTATGCCTTTGTTACAGAACAATTTCAATACCACCCTTTTATTCTCAAAAAAGTATTTATTTGGAGAATTCTAGAGATATGGTGGCAGTAGCAATGCAGAGTTTGAATCTCTCCAAATCCCCATATAAAAACAATATGAATGACAAGGTGTGGCCAGAATTTGCAATGAAGCTAGTGACAAACTGTTCCCCTGAATTACAGATTACAGACAGTTAGTCACAATCACTAATAGTTATAAAATTGTGAAATTAGAATCTGTGTAGGACTTGATAACAGAGTATCTGAAAAAAGAGTCTACAGGTATTCAGTGGAAATCCTAGTGGGTGAATTTATAATCAGAAGTTAAAACTGAAATGAAATTTGCTCATCCATAATGGGCAGCTGTGTGGGATACTGATGAGATTTGAAGGACCAGAAATACACTGATCTCTGTTTAAGTCCTAAAAGCTGACTTCTGGTTTCTGGTTCCCATGTAAGGAGCTTGGAAATTGCCATTTCATCCTAGCATGTAAAAAGCTGGACAGAATGAAAAACCAACAACTCTTCTTGGATCTATAAGAGAGGAGAGGTCACAAGGCAAGCTGCTCCTCCCAAGATTGTAGAGTCTGGAGCATAGAGGGAGTCACAGCTTACTGGACAGAGATTCACAAGCGGAAACTGCCAGGGAGCCAATGCTGGAGTTAGGAGAACCTGAGCTATAACTGGTGAATTGTTGAAGGCTCATTGTAGGCAAGTCTGAGAGTTAAGATGTGCAGAGGAGCCCAGTCATGGGGAACCCCACAATATTGTGAGTTTGATCTTTAGGAACTGGACCAGATCCCCACAGTAAATATCGAAGAAGAATCCCTTCCTTCTTACGGCAGGGGGAAGGGAAAAGGAACCATTTGGAAATAGACCAGGGCAATCTGTTCTTAACAAGGCCTGTCCTCAGGAGAAATGAGTTTTTCAGAGCCTAACCTGCTGTGGTATTATCAGAGTCTAACTGATGTAGGGGAAGGCAAATCTGCAACTCTAGCCATTCTAGCCTTCCTGTCCCACCTAAGAGTGGAGAGGAAAATGGAGAAAATAGCCTTGAACTCACAGCCCAGAAGAAATGGGGTCAGGAGAAGACTATTACATAATTTTATAGGACAGTAGAATGTTCCCCCACCCTGCAGCACACATTGCTAAAGGCCTAAAATCATGTTCAAATTATAGACAAAGATAAAAAATCCTGAAAGAAGCCAGAGAGGGAAATATCTTACCTATAAAGGACAAAGATAAGAATTACAACCAACTCTTCCTCAGAAACAATGCAAGTGAGAGGAGAGAGGAGCGAAATATTTAAAGTGTTGGAGAGGAAAACTACCCACCTGGATCACGGCACCCTGTGTGATGACGGTACAGAACAGAAAGACAGGTAGACACACGCAATACTGATCCCAGGCATTGTGTAAGAGAAGGATGGTGGTTGAGACTGTGAAAGGAGAAATATTCGCATAGAAGAATATTCAGAGAACCCATGAGGCATCATGGTTTAGTGAAAAGATCCTGGATTTTAGGTCTAGGTATTCAGAGATCAAGTTCTGAACAGTTTTGGACAAATGACTCCTCCATTATTCTGAGTATCTTCATTGGTAAAATGGGGATAATACTTCTTACTTTAAGACTTACTATAAAAAAATGAAATGTTGGATGAATCTTAGAGATAAAATGTAGAACAACAACAGCAACAAAAACAAACATTAAAAGGTCCGTGTTACATGATTCTTTATATCAAGTTCAAAAACCAGGTAAAACTTACTATGGTAATAGGAATCATGGAAATGGTTTCCTTTTGGGATGGTGGGTTTTGATTGGGAAGGGACACTACAGAAACTTGCAAGTTGGCTGGAAATGCCTATATTTGGACCTAGTGATTACAAGGATGTAAAAATTCATTAAGCTGAACCATTAAGATTTACGCATTTTACTGAATGTAACCTATTGCTCAGTAAACCACTGTGCTTCCCAGATTTAACAAAAGAGTTAGTGAAATGGCAAATATAAAGCACATGAACACAGTGCTTGGCACATCACTGGAACTCGGTAAATGTTGGCTTTCTTTCTTCATTAAAGAAGAGATCAAACATGACATTTAAAAATAGTATTAACAGACAAAAGAGCTTCTATAATAGAAAACAATACCATAAATATGAATTAGTGTATACATGTTGCCAAGCAAAAGTAGTGAAAAGAACTGGAGACATTTGCTTTGGATAAAATACTTAATCGTTTTTAGATATTTGAGTGTCCCTGTACCAAAGAGGGAGTGGATTTCTTTTGTTTTTAGAGTGACTACAACTAGTAAAGGAAAAAAAAAAAAATCTTACCAAATTGTCTCTTAAAAGAGAGATTTCCCTGACCCTAGAGGTACTGAAGCAGAATCTGAAGGACCCTATTAGGGATGTGATAAGAGGGTCCTGGCTCAAGATATTTAAGTTTCTGCGATTCTAAAAAATAAACGTAGAAGTCTCAGAAAGATGCAGAATGTTCAGTGTTATTGCCATATCCAAGGAAGCATGCGCTGTACCCTATACCCCTGAATTACATGACCCAGATTTATGAATATTCAGGTCATGAATTTGGAAGTCAGAAAAGTAAGTATAAAGGGAGTATCATATCATTGTATTTAGCTCAGTCAGATGGCAAAAGGAGGAAAGGGTAGTGAGAGAGGGGAGAGGCAGGCTCATATTATTTCAGATGGTAGTGGTTTATTATAAGGATTCCTGTAAAGTGAGAAAGTACAAAAAATTGTTTGAAGGTGGAAGAGTCCATGCGCATCACAATAACCTTCCATAATATGAGCTTCATAAGCTACTTACAAATCCAATAAAAACATTCTACCATTCTGTCTTAATTTTTTCAACTGAGTAAACCAACAATGTTTCCCTCAATAACACTTTTTTTTAAAGGATGTTAAGTAATCTCTACACTCAACGTGGGGCTTGAACTCAGAACCCTGATATGAAGAGTTGCACATTCTACCAAGTGAGCCAGCTGGGCATTACTCAGTAAAGCTATTTATCCTAAAGAAAAAACAAATGAAACAAACCAAAAAACCTTAAGTGCGTTGACGCAGAGGTAACCATTATATGTGAGCCAGCTAGGAATAGTAAGTGTGAAACATCCAAGGCCTCAGAACAATCCTTCAAATAATCGAGTGGAGTAAACAAAATGTGTGCTTGCTATAAAACCTGGATATAGAGTTTTTGTGGCTCTGACCACACTGTTTTATTTAGTAGATTAGTAATGCTATGTCTTATCTGTGATATACAAGTTCCTAACTTAAAGTGTATACGTTACCAGAGTTGGACCAAATATTCCATTTGTGAAGCGAAATTCCTCCATTGCCTAAGTACCAGTTGTCAGTGTTCTCGCCACTGCAGTTTAAGTAAGCAAATGTCTGTCTTGAAGAGTCTTGGATGGAATATTGTTAAGAGATGAGAATATATCAGCTCTTCTCTTTACATTCAATGAAAGAAGAAAAGGTCTTTTAAATTTTCCTTACAGATAGAAGAAATAACTTGGACTTTACAAACACACGAGACCCAACTTTGGTCTGATTTTATGGGCAACAGGAAACAGATACTGAGTGCTTTGATCAATGATTTACGTTTCTTTTCATAAAGGACCAAATTTTTCATTCAACAGGCATAATATAGTATTAAAATGCAAATATTCCTTAGGAGGAAACATTAGGACTTACTTGTCTACTGACATTTAATGCATAAACAGATAGAGATGTTTCTTAGGCTATTTGGATAGATTCCAGTATGATACCTAAATCTTTCTGCAGTGTTCCCAGTGTGTCCTCACACAGACATTACTTTAAATCAGTAATATTAGATTCATCCTGGAAGGCAGGTTTCAGTAAGGATTTTGGGGAAGGAAAACCCAAAGGACAAAAGAAATCTGAAAATATTTACAGGGTATTGGGTGAGATGAAGAGCAAGAATAATATGGGGGTGCCTGGGTGGCTCAGTCAGTTAAGCGTCTGCCTTCAGCTCAGGTCATGATCTGAGTCCTGGGATAAAGCCCCGGAGGGAGCCTGCTTCTCCCTCTCTGTCTGACCCTTGCTTGTGCTTCTTCTCTCTTTCTAGTGCTCTCTCTCTCAAATAAATAAAAATCTTAAAAAAGATACAAAAACGACAGTAGGGTTTTTCCCTCTTTCTCTGTTTTACTCTCACTGTTGGCCCCAATTTAAGTTTTAGGCTATATTTCAGTAGTAAGAAGAAACATTAACTCTTTTAATCTGCTAGGCAGTCATTTAGTAAATTAAGTCCAAAACCACCAAATGGGATTCCATTTCATTACTTCATTAAGGCAAAGGTGTCCGTTAAAATATGAGTTGAAATGGTATGAGCTATTTGAACATCATGTTACATTTTAAAAACATGTCTATAATAATCCCCAAACACTAATAAAGTTATCATATGAAAGCAAGTTTTACACACATAAAATCAAATTTGATTTAATGATACATAATTTTATACTGTTCTCAACCCAGTGCTTTAAATTTTTCTTAATTCCTTTAATATGCGTTGCTACTTCCAGCCTTCTCATGGACCCTTCCTATTTGAAGAGCATTTAATCTGAGTCTTGTTTTTTTAGATATTTCCAGGTGCTATTGGGGCAATCACTGCTTACTGCCATTTCAATTCCTATGGCACAGTATATAATGAGGAAAAAATCATGTATTACTATTGTTCCGTGGTTCTTGTTAGAATGGCCAGTAGTTTCGGATTATTCAGTAATTTCCATCATATTCCATCTGTGGAAAAAATATGACTAAGTTTCAAAACTTAATCATAAGCCCCATAAAACAAATTTATTTTATTGTTCTTCATTGGATGGCTTGTACGCTCAGACGTACCAAACCATATCAATATATATATATATATATATATTTTTTTTTTAAAGATTTAATTTATTTATTTGACAGAGACAGCCAGCAAGAGAGGGAACACAAGCAGGGGGAGTGGGAGAGGAAGAAGCAGGCTCCTAGCGGAGGAGCCAAATGTGGGGCTCGATCCCAGAATGGTGGGATCATGCCCTGAGCCGAAGGCAGACAACAGCTGCGCCACCCAGGCGCCCCAAACATATTCTTGAATATACAATAAATGTGTATATGTGTTTGACTACTCAGAAAAAGACACAATAATTCTCCAAATTGCTTTAAAATACCTTGGGGTATTATATTTCTATTTGAGAACACTTGAAAAGATTGGAAACCATCATGTTTGAATAACTGTTTCTTAATTACATTATCAACTAATCTAGATGTTTTCAGGTATTTTGAGTTAAATTAATATTTTGTCTTTTAAATGCACACTAAAAGATATTCCTTATTTACTCTGTTGTTAGGATAATAGTGTTATCATTGTATTTATTGCATTATAGTCTAGAGTATATATAGGATGTTTCCGATGAATTAATGGTCAGTATTTTCAAAATACCCTCAAAGTATTTTGGCATGATATGACTATGAATCTTATTTGGAACGAAAAATTCTTCCCTTACTTTTTCTCTGCTCAAGCAATGGCTTTCTAATTTTCCAATGGTCTTAATAATCAGAAATTTATTGGACACCAATAATTAGTAACTGCACCAAACATATTAACACTAATTGGCCCTAAAAGCCAGAAGTAAGTTATTTTAAATGATAAAGCCAACATTAATATTGATCACCATGCTAATTAATCCTTGTGGTAAAAGTAGACAATTTGATCAAAAGCAATTAGTTTTAGCTTTTTACCCACTATAATCATCCAGACTCATTTTATCATAGTGCTAAAATCAGTGAATTTCTTATAATTTAGATTATCATTTATTTCTTTCATCACCAACATGAATCCTGGCCTATGCATTTGTAGCAGTCCAAGCACAACTGACAGAATCTTAAAATAAACTACTGTTAGTTTGGGAATGGAGCAATGTAAAGGCAAAGGCCTAATAATGTCACTGAATTAATTTGATGCCTTCAAGAGTTCCTCTAGGTCTAAGCCCCCTTTAGCTGATCAGCTGTTGCAGTGTACAACAACTATGATCGTTAAAATCTTAATGTAACTGTGGCTCTATTCCAAGTAAACTGTAGTCTAAATAGTCTAAATTCAATATACTATGTTCGTAAACTGAAGAAGGATATAATTTTCCTCTCTTTCCTGAGTAGACAATGAACATAAATTTATATAAAATTATCATGATACTACTATTTTATACCAAAGCTTTCACACATAATAGGCATGTATACATTATGCATTTACATGAGTGGATTAAAGCAGTTGTCTGTTTTCACCTTCTTGGACTCTGATTATTTCTGCCTGGAAAGTCTTTGCAAACTCTGTCAACCTGGAAAATACCTACTTATCTGTCAAGAATCAGCTCACCTAGCATATTTTATAGGTCATGATCTTGAAGGAACAACTTGGGGACCAGGAAGTGCTCCAGGTAATAGAAGGTATGCTATGATTGTTGAGAATCTGGTTCTGCTTTTAAAAGGATCACATCACACTGCCTGAGTTTGTGTAAGCTTCAGCAAATTATATTTTCTGATCCTCAGTATTGTCAACCTAAAGTGAGAATAAAATAGCACCCATGTCAGAGGATTGTTTTGGAGACTGCTTAAGAATATATGTAAATCATTTAAAATAAAGATTATTGCATAATGAGTGCTCAGTAAATGTTAGATAGTAATATAATAACAAAATGAATGCATAAATATATTTAAGGGAAAATATTAAATATACAAAAAGAAAAGTACAAAGGAATTGCATTGAAGATTCAAACATGAGAAAAGACTATAGTAATCAGTAATTAAAGTTTCTATCTCTTATAATTGGAGCTATCAAATTAGCATTAGTTAATATTGAAAGATTATATTACCCTCTTGAACATATGTCTCAAAGTGTCTTCTTTAGATCCTTTATTGAAGCACAGTGAGGTGGGCCAACTAAGTGTTTGGTGGGCAACATTTGCTATTCTTGTTTCTTGAACATGTAAAAGAACTTCTCACATTCATCATTGGAATAAAGAACTAGGTCTATTCTAGCACCATTTTCATCTTTCCTGGCAGCTGATTAAAATGTATTGCTCTTTTATTCATGAATTTTTGTACACATTAGTGGTCAATTGTGGCATAGACTATTGCAAGTAACAAATAATTTATCATCAAATTGTGCATAGATGTACCCAAGGTCAGACATTTTCTTGAAGCTGCTTAGATTGAATGAATCACCAGGGCTCAAAGTTTACACCCATTTATTCTTAAAGATTACTCTAAAGAAAATCCATGCAATATTTTGCAAATCTAATTTACATTCACTCTTTGAAAGTTAAATTGTTACTCCTTTGCCCATATTTTCTATAATACCAGATGGGGAGGGAAACTTTTAAATTAGGTAGATCCAAACTTGTGAATTCTCTACCATGGTGCAGTGCAGTGCATGCTTCTGTCCCTGAATGTTTTCTCTTCTGTCCCTTATACTGAGCTGTGCATCCATTTAAATCTCTTTTCAGACTTTACTGAATTAAAGTATTTAAATAGGACTGATGTAAGTGCTAAATGAGAAAAGTACTATAAAGCTAAGAAGCCCGATCAAATGAGTTTGAAAAATAAAGACAGATGGCAACTATTAGAGAGTCTTCTGCACTCATTTGAACCACAATGCTTACTCTTAAAGTTTGTTTTATAACTGGCTCATTTGCAGATATACATATGCTTTAGGCAGTAAATGTTATATACTAAGTATGCTGTATATACTTGGAGCATGGATTCCTGTTTCTCTAGGCCTTGTCAGTGAAGAAAGAGTGCATGTGTGCCCAAGCATGCACACACACAGAGTTGAGATTAAACTGATAAAGATTTGGGACAATAAATTTTACTTAATTTCTATAATTGATCTGTCTACTTTTTTTTTTAAGATTTTATTTTATTTATTCGACAGAGATAGAGACAGCCAGCGAGAGAGGAAAAGAAGCAGGGGGAGTGGGAGAGGAAGAAGCAGGCTTATAGCGGAAGAGCCTGATGTGGGGCTCGATCCCAGAATGCCAGGATCACGCCCTGAGCCGAAGGCAGACGCTTAACCGCTGTGCCACCCAGGTGCCCCTGATCTGTCTACTTTTTACCACACTGAGAATTCTCATTTTCTAGGTTAAAATATAATAGCATTAAAATATCCCATGATTACTCCCATGATCATTTGCTTTATCCCATGTTATGGATCAAGTTGTGTCTCCCAAAAGACTTTAAAGTAGACTTCCAATATTTGTGAATGTGACTTTATTTGGAAATAGATCTTTGCAGATGATGAAGTTAAGATGAGGTCATTAGCGTAGACCTTATCTGATATGACTGTATACTTTTTAAAAATTTAGACACAAAGACTCACAAAGAAGGAAGATGATGTGAAGCTATAGAAAGAACCCCACTGACCTACAAGTCAGTGAATGCCTGAGACTAGCAGAAACTAAGAAAGGTGTGGAATAGAGACAATTTCTGTTGTTTAAGCCACCCAGTTTGTGGCACTTTGTTACCGCAGTCCTAGAAAACTAATACATCCTACAATAAAAAAAGAAAATATTTGAAATTTCAATATTAAGTTTATCAACCTTATGATTCTTGAAATACTTATTTTGTATATACTTTGCCTATTCACCCATTTTTTAATAGCCTGTTTCTACATTATAAAAACACATGACCACTGCATACTGTATTTTCTTCCCATTAATTTTCATTCAGTCTTAATTTTGTAAGTAACTATATTTTTGAAATGTATTATCTATTATTAAATCTATGTCTCTTTATCATTTTGTTGTCTGAAGGTTATCTTATAGATTCCTTAGGAGGAGATCACTGGGAAAATAGTCCTTAATCTATCCCATTTTGGTAATTCTTTTATCCTCTTGTATTTAACAATAGGTTTTGCTGCATATAAAAATCTTGGCTTATTTTCCCCCCTTGAATTAAATGTGTTAATTCCATCATTTTTTTTGGCATAAAATGTTGCTGTTGACAAGTCTGAATGTTATTTTTTTCCCGTCTGAGTAACTTCCTCTTTTTTTCCAGATGTCTAAAGGATTTTTTTTCCCTGTGACTTTGAACACCACTTGTTCCTTGCTTTAGGGATCTTCTCATCCTGTTATGCACATGTTGGATCTTCTTAGCCTGTCTTCAGTTATTTTCCATTTTTTTCTAAGCTTGCCTATTTGTCAAAAATAATAATAAAAAAAGAAATCACTCACATTATATGCATGAGTCTATTTCATATCTATCCTCTCTCATTTCTTTGAGCCAATATAAGCTGCCTTGATTATTGTACCTTAATAGTTAGTTTAGAAATCAGTTATGGTAAATTGGCAATCTTGTTCCCCTTTGTCCGAAGTCTATTTGGAATCCTAGCTGTCTTATTTTCCCATAAGAATTTCAGAATAAGGTAATCAATATTTTCAAAAAGACCTGCTTGGATATTTGTTGGAATTGTGTTGAATTGATAGGACAATTTGGAGTTGAATGATGTTTTAATAATTTTAAGTATTTTAAGGGTGAACATCACCACTCTCTTCATTTATTTATGCCTTATTTAATTTATTTTGGCAAAATTTTGTGCTTTCAAGTCCTGTAAAGAATTTGTTAGCTTTATTCTTAATTCGGTTTTTATTCCATTGAAACTTATCTCTTAAAATTTTAATTTCCAACTATTTATTGCTCACATTAAGAAATACAATTGGGTTTTCTATGTTGACCTATACCCTGTGATCTTGGTAAGTTACTTAACTCTTGTAACTTTTTTTTGCAGATTTTACAGGATTTACAAATGATTATATCACTTTAAAATAAATTCTTTCTTCACAACTGTGTTTCTTTTCATTAGGTTTTGTTTTTGCCTTTTTTTGCGGGCTAGGATATTCAATGCAATGTTTAATAGAAACTTGAGATAATACATACTTGGACTGCTAATGATCTTAGGAGAAAAGCATTCGTTTTCATTATTAAGGATGATGTTAGCTGTAGGTTTTCTGTAGATGTTCTTTATCATGCTCTGCCATTCCTATTTTGAAGAAAGCTTTTCTCATGAATGGATATTGAATCTGTTAATTACTTTTTCTGAATATATTGAAATATTGATATTGAGGTACATGTATTCATTGCATGATTTTTTTCCTCCTTTTTCAGTTAATATAATTCGCATTGATTTACTGTTTCAAGTAAAGCCAGCCTTTGATGCTGGAGATAAACCCTACTTGATCATGGTGTGCTATTCCTTTTACATATTGCTGCATTCATTTGGATAATATTTTGCTGAGGATTATTATTACTATTCTCACTATAAGGGATAATGGTCTGTAGTTCTCTTTTGATTTTTTTTCTGTTTTTTTGTATGACAATAATCCTTTCTACATAGAATCGCTTGGGGGTTGTTCCTTTTCTGTTTTCTGAAAGAGTTTGTATAGAATTCGTTTTATTTCTTACATGCTTGCTAGAAGTAATTAGTAAAGTCAGAGGACTCATAGTTAACATTATGGAAAGGCTTTTAACTACATATACAATGTCTCCAATTGTAGAGTTATTCAAATTTTTTTGTTATCTGGGCTAAATGTTGGTAGTTTATATCTTTCAAGGAATTTGTTTGCTTTATCTAAATTGTGGAATTCATGACATAATGTCATTTTCAGTAATTTCTCATTAACTTTTTTTTTTAAAGATTTTATTTATTCGACAGAGATAGAGACAGCCAGCGAGAGAGGGAACACAAGCAGGGGGAGTGGGAGAGGAAGAAGCAGGCTCCCAGCAGAGGAGCCTGATGTGGGGCTTGATCCCATAATGCCGGGATCATGCCCTGAGCTGAAGGCAGACGCCTAACCGCTGTGCCACCCAGGCGCCCCTCATTAACTTTTTAAAGTGTGGTAATGACATGCCTACTTTTATTCCTGATACTCACATGTCTGCTTTTTATTTTTCTTCAGTCTGCCTACAGATCTATCAATTGTAACAATCTATTCTGAAAACCACATTTAGCTTTACTGAGTCTTTATTTTTTTTCTGATTATACCTCACTGCCTTACACTTGTATACTTATTGTTTCTTTCATTTTGATTAATTTGATTTTATTTTCATTTTCTGTTTTTTAGATGCTTAGGTCACTTATGCTAAAAGTTTCCCAAAAGATCTATTTTAGCAATATTCTACACATTTTGATATGTTTTTATTTTCATTTAGTTAAAAATAATTTCACCCCTTGTCATTTTTCTATCCATGTCATTTACAAGTATGTAGTTTAATTTCTAAATTATGTTAATATTCCAGATATTTTAGTGTTTTTTATTTCTAATTTAATTTCTTAGTAGCCAAAGAACATAGTCTATGTAATTTCAAACCTTTAAAATTTATTCAGAATTATTTTATGGCCTCTCCCATGGGCTACCTTGATGAATGTTCCATGTATAGAGAAGAATGCTATTTCAGTTTTTGAGTGGACACAGTAAACCTGTGAAGGTCATTAAGATCAATTCAAGTTGGTTGTTTTTTCAGATTTTTAGACTGCTTATTTTATTTCTGCTTTTTCTATAAATCACTAAGTAAGAAGTTTCCAATTTTCCCACAATCTGATTGTGGGTCTATTTTTCCATCTGGTTTTACCAGTTTTGCATTATGTATTTTAAAGCTCTAATATTAGATGAATGCACATTTAGACTGTTATGTCTTCTTGATGAATTTGCTCTTTTGTTCTTATAATACATCCTTCCTTAGCCTTAGTAATAGTACTTGTCCTGAAATCTACTTTGTCTGATTTAATAGAGACACTGCAGCATTCTTTTGATTCTTGTCTTCATGGTTTATAGTTTTTTTTTTCTAAGTTATAATCAAGATCTTTTTTTCTAACTTATAATCAAGATCTTTTCTTATATATAAAGTTGGTTTATTATAGAGAGCATATAGTTGAATATTAAGGTTCTCTCTCAGTGTTGTAATTCTGTGAGTTCGGACAAACACATAATGACATGCGTTCACTATTATGTATCATAACAGAGTATTTTCACTACCTCAGCATCCACTGTGCCGTATTCATCCTTCTCCCTGGACCCTGGCCATGGCCAACCATTGGTCTTTTTACTACCTTTATAGTTTTGTCTCTTCCAAAATATCATATAATTGGAGTCATGCAGTAGGGAGTTTTTTCACATTGGCTTCTTTCACATAGTAATATGCATTTTAGGTTTTTCCATGTATTTTCTTGGCTCATTTCTTTTTAGCACTGAAAAATATTTCATTTTTCTGAATATACCACAGTTTATTTATTTATTCACCTGCTGAAGGGCATCTTAGTTCCATGTTTTGGCATTTATCGATAAAGCTGCTATCAACTTCTCTTTGCAAGTTTTTGTGTGAACATGTTGAAAAACCTCTTTTGGGTAAATACTGACGAGTGTGATTGCTAGGTTGTGTGGTAAGAGTATGTTTAGTTTTTTAAGAAACTGCCAAATGGTCTTCCAGAGTGCCTGTACCATTTTGCATTCCCACCAGCATGAATGACAGATGTTGTTGATCCACATTCTCTTCAGCATTTGCTGTTGTCAGTTTTCTGTACTTTGTCCATTCTTATTGGTGTATAGTAGTATCTCACTTGTTTTAATTTTCATTTCCCTGATAACATATGACATGGATCATCTTTTCAGATACTTATTTGCCATCTGTATATTTTCTTTGATGAGATGTCTGTTAAGGTCTTTGGCTGATTTTTTAATTGAGTTAGTTGTTTTCTTCTTGATTTTTAAAAATACTTTGTATATTTTGGATTACAGTCCTTTACTCATTGTGTCTTTTGCAAATATTTTCTCCCAGTCAGTGGCTTGTCTTCTCAGTCTCCTGATGTTGATTTTATAGAACAGAAGTTTTTGATTTTAATGGAAACATTCAGTGTATCAGTTATTTCTTTCATGGATCAGATCCTTGGTGTTACATGTAAAAGGTCATCACCATGCCCAAGATTATTTAGGTTTTCTCAAGTGTTATCTTCTAGGAGTTTTATTGTTTTGCATTTTACATTTTGGTTTGTGATCCATTTTAAATTTTGGGAGGCATGTAAGGTCTGTGTCTAAGTTTTTTACATGTGATGACCAGTACCATTTGTTGAAAAGACTATGTTTGCTTCATTGTATGGCCTTTGGTCCTTTTTCAAATATCACATGACTATATTTATGTAGTTCTATTTTGTGTCTCTCTATTCTGTTCCATTGAACTATTAGTCTTTTATTTCAACAATACCACCTTATATATCTTAATTATTGTAGCTTTATAGTACAATTTGAAATTGGGTAGTGTCAGTCCTCCAACAGGTACATAAGTTATTGGCTGATTGCCATGAACTTGTAGAGGCATTTTTTAACACTTTGTAGGATGAATTCACTTAAATTTTATCCTTAAACTTTAGGCAAATCCTTAGCCCTTTAATGGAGTATCTACTCAAAAGACATGATACTTTTTGCATATCAGTGGAAACCCTAAAACTTTTTTCAAGCCATTCCAAGTTGGCAATATTCAAGGTCCAAATAGACTCCTCTCTGATGGGCAACTGAAATCTCTGTCCAGCTGCTGCTGTGGTCCTTGGCTTTTTCCCTCCAGACACAATTCAGGAATGTTTCAAATATTTGAGGGGAGTCCTGTTCATCCCTCAACTTCCAGCTCCTGTTGTGGCCTTGAACTTTGTACTCTGACCACTCACATCACTAAGACTATAGCTTTCTGTTTGAGTTCAAAGAACCCTTTGCTATGTTATCTGAAGAGGACTTTCAGGAGAAAAACCAAATTAACATGGCTCTCACCCTGTGCATTTACTCTTCAGAAAGCTTGAATTGCCCATAGGGTTGACCCTTGAACAACACAGGCTTGAATTTCACAGATATACTTACTTGTGAATTTTTTTCGATAAATAAAATACAGTAGTATAAATGTATTTTCTCTCCCTTATAATGTTTTTAATATTTTCTTTTCTGTAGCTTACTTTATTGTAAGAATACAGTGTGTAATATATGTAACATCAGAAATATGTATTAATTGACTGTTATCTGTAAGACCTCAAGTCAACAGCAGGCTATTAGTAGTTAGATTTTGGAGGAGTCAAAGGTTAAGTGTGGATTTTCAGCTGTGTGGGGAGTTGGTGTCCCAACTGCCTGTTATTCAAGGGTCAACTATACTATCTCCATGCTTTTGTTCAATTCCCAGTGCCTTTAAAGAGTTGTTTATGTTTTATCATTTTTTCCCCAGACCTTATAATTGCTACTTGTTAGTAGATGAGTCCAATAGCAGTTATACTGAATTTAGAGCCAGAGCCCCAAGACATGGAATTTTAATTGTCTTGGCTAAGTAAAAGCCAAAGTCTGAGCTTACTGATGTTTGCATTCCCTATAGTAACTGATATTGGCCTGTGTGCTAAAGGCATACATGAATGTTGGCTGAGTAATAGTTAATTAAATCTGAGTGACTGCACAGTATTGGAAAAAGTGACACCACTAAACAGGTTGATGTTACTATAAATTCATGATCACTGGCTTCAAGTAGGTCCAAAATATTGCCTGACAATTCCGCTGTATTTCTGTTTTCAACATATTCTCTCATTTTTGTAACTAGTTCAAACTTTCTCATGCTCCTTAGATTTCTGGCAACCTTGTTTCATCAGGCCCACTGTCTGCATCACTATTAGCACATGACTTCACTTCTTACCGTAGCGTGAATAATAAAGCCATTAGAAAGAAATTCTTTCAACTTTTTGCTGTCAAACCTCAACCTACCTGTATCTGAATAATGAACAAAATGATTGGAGTAGTAACTGACATATAATAAGCACTCAACAAAAGTAATAACAATCATCACCATCATCATTGTTATACTTATTGTTTTCATTATTGTATTATTGTTTCCTGTCTTGTTATATAAGATTTTTTTTCCAATTCCTTCACTTGTCCTTCCATCCTTATTCTCTCTTGAGTTCTCAGAAATCTTCTGTTATCACTTGACCCCCTTTCTCCTTTTCACCTGGATCCTTAAATAAAATCCTGTACTTAAGATTAGTCAATCAATCAATTGGTCTATCAATTAAGCATATCTTTAAACAAAATTTATTCTTTCTAAAAAATCTTTTTTCTCTCCATACATCTCTTGAAATTTCACTCTACCTTTTCTCTCTTCTCTGTTTTCAATGAAATTTCCTCAGTGAATTATCTGACAGATACTTGAAGTCCTTATTTTCTCATAAGCTATTCCCTCCATAACCCAATCTACTAAACTGGCTAAATCAAAACAGCTCTCTCTGTGGGGGCACATGACCTAAACTAATCATATTCAATAGTTCTTTTATAGTTCTCACCTCATTTGATCTCACAGCAAAATTTGACATAATTGATCACTCTACCTTCTGAAAACTTAGGTTTCCCTTGGCTACTAAGGCATCAGTTGCCCCTGTTCGTTCGTAGTTATCTATGAATTCTTATTTTTCTTTCTTTCATACTCATTCTCTTCTGACCTACCACCACATGTTAAATTCCTCAAGGTCCTTTCTTCTTACTTTCAACCGCTCCTTCAGCAATCTTATCCACATATCATCCCTTTCATAATGACTCCCCAACAACACCTGTGCACTGCTTTTGCATATAAATATAAATCAATAGATATGTGTATCTCCAACTCAGGCCTCAATTCTGAGTTCCTCATAAGGTTACCCAACTGCATATTTAACATTCCATTTAGATGTCTCAAGGGAAACTTAAATTCAGTATGTCCAAAACTGATCTTCTATTTCCCAAAAAACATTTTCCAGTCACTTCTGACTTCTTTTCGTTCTTAATTTCCAAAATTAATCCATAATTATCTTCTTTTAAGTATATATGCTGAATACTTCTCAATTCTATCACCACCACTACCATCATTGTAAGTAATGCTACATCATCTTTCATAGTAACTGTTGCTATAGACCACTTTACTTCTCAAATTTCTTACCCCCCATATATCATATACTACAGCCAGAGTGATATGAGGAAAATGCACATATGAGTAAAACACCTACTTGTTAAAAAACGTTTAATACTTTCCCATCACTTTTAAGGTTAAGACTATCTAGGACTTGCAAGGCTCTAGATAGTCTGGTCTCTGCATACCTTCCTTGTCTTATCAAAGATCTTGCAAGTACATTGAATTTTTCTCAGTTTCTCACATGCACCATTTTCTTTCTCATTACCTTGTATATACTGTTCACTGTTAAAACTTACCTTCTTCCCATCTTGATCTATTGTAAAACATTTAAAGCCTATATTGATCATGTCAGACTAAGCTTGGAATGCCAGTATCGAGGCTCAAGTTTTATTAAAAAAAAAAAGTGTTGTTGCATCATATATTATATCTAATTCACTCAATTTATCTTTCAGTTTTCAACTGGAGTCACTTTGTCAGGGAAGCCATAATTGACTCTCTCTATTGTAAGATTGGTTGTTGTTGTTGTTCTTCTTCTTCTTCTTTTATTTTTTTTTGTTTTAAGATTTTATTTATTTATTTGAGAGAGAGAGAAAGAGCGCACACACATATATGGGGGAAGGAAAAGAGCGGGAGGGAGGAAGGGGAGGGGAAAGAATCTCAAGCAGGCTCCATGCCTAGTACAGAGCCTGAAGCAGGGCTCAATCCCATGCTTGGGATCCCATCCCGAGATCATGACCTGACCTGACCTAAAACCAAGAGTTGGAGGCCCAACTGACTGAGCCACCTAGGCACCCAGATTGGTTTTACTGTATGCATTCTCTTAATAAAACCCTTTATTTACAGCTTATAATTATTTTTGTAATCATGATTATTTGATTAACACCTTCCAGGTAGGTCAAGGACTCTGTTAGAATATGAACCACATTTGGTTTTATGCAAAATTTTATCCTGAGAGCTTAGCACAGTCCCTGTTACAATGTTGTTCAATAAATATTTTTCAAGTGAATAACTGAGTAAACAAAAGGATAAAATGAGATGAGACATAGTCCTAGAATAGGACTAAGGTAGAAATAAGAAAGGGGTTAGGTGAAAGAAAAAAAGGAAGCTGATAAGTGAATAATATACTTTAGCCAATATTGAAATCTGCCCCAGTTGAATGAGTTAGAAATTAGGTCTATAGTTGGCATTTGCTCTGTAGGTTGAATTTTTTTTCTTTGTTTCTTTTTTTAACTAGAAAAAAATCTAATAAAATTCAATTTAATTAAACATTAGATGAATTAAAATTAAATCTAATAAAATTCAGTTGCTCATTCATTTATTAAGTGACCCTATAAATATTTATTAATTATGATTCTCTAGGTGTTATACTAAGAACGTGTGATAAGTGTAAATAAATCATGGTCCCTGGCTTCATGTTGTTGAGTATTAGATAGAGATAGACATGGACAGAGAGCTGAAGTATGAAAATGGCCATATTGATTCAACAGGAACAGAAGAGAATGCATATCTCAGAAGATGTTAATGACCAGAATTCAGACTGACTGGGATTCTCGCACTCTTCGTGTCTAAAAGGGAAATGAGGTAACAACGCTGGCATCCATTAATTGATTAGCCAATCTAGTTATCTTAACGTATGAAGAACTGCAAGCTCACCTGGCAAATTCTAGATTACATAATTAGGTGATTCTAAAACTGAGACAAGAATCCAACTCTATTTCTTATTTCACTAGTTATTTTAAAGACAACACTTGATTTGGATGAGCAAAACAATTAGTAGAAATAATAACACATTTATTGGATGTTTGCTCTGTGCTCATTAGTGTGCTGAATGCTATACATATGTTATTTCATTTAAATCTCATGACTGTGTAAGATGAGTAGTAGTATTAGGACAGTTTGGCACCTTAGGACACTAGGGTTTATGAATCCTAAGTAACTAGCCCAAGATCAATCAGCTTAGTAAGAGTTGAGGCTTAAACATAATTTTTTCCTGTGTAAAATCATCACCCTAATCTCCATATCAGCAAACCTATTGTGGTTTTACGTATGTAATGTTTCAGGCAAATCCACTTACAAACATGGTATCTTCTGTCACTTACATAGTATTCACAATTTCGTGGAGTGCAAGCTGTGCGTACATAATCTGCCTCTGGAAACTGTATGCTGATAAGCGTAGTGCAAACTATCTTCCCTTGTCAAAATAAAAATGATAGGTACTGCCAGAGTAAAAGCAACCAGGTTTGATTATAGTCTTTACCTCCGTGATACACACTTTAGAGTGTACAGGATTCTTGTGAAATTATAGTTCTCCATGTTTCAGTGTTTCAGTCTAATATGTTCTTTATTTTTACATTGGCAGCATGTCCCAAGAAAGACAGTGTTTGTATTGATAGAGTTTTGCCCAATGTGTCCCAGAGAGTTTTTCCACCTTCATTATATACATAACACATACAAATCTCAGATCATAAAGTAGGGTTGGCAAGAATTGTCATTTCCTTTTTCCTCAAAGAAAAAACAGTTTTTTCTTGAGTCTCTCATCTAGTGGGAAAATATTTAATCTTAGTCCACCTGAGATAAATTCATTCATTCAGTTCAGTGCTTCTCAGTCCAATTCAGAGTTTTCTGCCTTTCAATTTATCTCCAGGGTACATCTACAATCCATTTTCCACAGGACCTCAAATAGCATCATGGCATCATTGGAAGTAAAGATGGGCATTGTAATTCTCAGTCAGTACGTCCATCCTGACATCCTCTTAAACTTATATCATGCAATCTGATTGTGGACCTCGATACCTATATGTTTCCATCTGCTGAGTGAGAAATCCATGTTCTCAAGGAGTCTCTGAGCACATGAAAGGAAGTCCTATGAATTTTATCCTGATGATGAGTCTTCTCTGGTTCCAGCCTTCTCACTCACCACCTCCACATCACTCTTTGGGTGTATGAAAATAATTGGTTGGTCTCAAGTTTCCCTCTGGGCTATTAAAAGCTCTCTGCAGTTGTTGAAGAACTTTTATGTAGAAATATCAGGCAATAATTTTTCTTCTGTAGCCCTTGATGGGTTGAATTGTGTTCCCCCGAAAGATTGAAGTCCCAACCACTGGTAGCTGGGAATATGATCTTATTTGGAAATAGGGTTTTTGTAGATATAATCAAGTTAGGGTGAGTTCCTTAGAGTGGGCTCTAATCCAGTATAGCTGATATCTTTATAAGAAGACAATGTGAAAACAGAGACATACAGGGAGACAACAGCTATGGGACTGTGAGGCAGGTCTTGGAGGGACATCTACAAAGCCAGGGAACACCAAGGATTGCTGGCTTCTAGTCAATAGGAGGTAGAAAGGAAGGATTTACTCAGAGTTTGAGAGAAAGGCCCTGCTGACACTCTGATTTTTGGATTTCTAGCCTCCAGAACGATGAAATAATAAATCTCTTACTGTTTTAAGTCACTCAGTTGGTGGTACTTTGTTATAGCAGCTCTAGGAAACTTACATAAGTCCCTGTGCCTTGTTGGCAGAAGGTCATTTATCAAGACTCTCCAAGTCCCAGGAATTTATCCAGGTTGAGGTGCAGAAGTTCCTTGTGTTCTTGGATCCTAAAACTCATTTGGGGATCTCATTACATAGCCCACCCTGGAAATTAATCTGAGGGGAAAGTGATTAGAAAGACATGGTACAGATCTGTTTCTTGGGACATACTTCCCTTTGGCTTCATTTCCCTTCCAGTTCTAAGTCTTCATTTAGTTTAGGTTCATGGAAATAACAGTATCAAACTGATCATTTCTTATTCAATGTCTGTTGTTTCTGTATAGACCATTCCTTGAACTGTCAGGATTCTTGTCTTGATATTCAAAAAGAAGTTGCTTAAAACTTAAAAGTTTTTTCCCTCAAAAATTCATCTCTGTCACATATTTCAAAATTATATTTTGAAAGTCAAGGGCTGGGGATTTACCTTCTCATTCATATGGGATGGACTAAATGGGAAAAGACTAAAAGTAACAGAAATTACCAGAAAAAGAATTGCCTTGATTAATTTTGCAAAACATCATATTATCATTTACAAAATCTTTTCAGATTAGTTCATCAGATTTGGTAGTTTGATTTATTAACAGAGTATGTGGCTTTATAAGCCTTCTCTCTTTGGCGATGTTATCACTGAGTATGTCCACCCAGCTAGTACTCTCTGAATAGTGGACTTGAGCTTGGGTCAGTATGAAAATGTTAAAAGGAATTAAAATGTATAATTTTCTTCCTTATAAAGAGAACTGAGAAAGCTTAAAAGAAAGTGTGAGTTTAGGAGTCAAGTTTTAGATTGTGCTTTACATTTCACAAACCTTTTTGTGTATGTTGGTTCTATTTAGGACTTTAAGTCGGTTATAGCTCTAGGATCAAGGATTGTATGATTCTTGATGTTGACCCATTTCTACATGGACCCTGAAGGGAAGGTACACACAGAAGAGAGAAATCAACATACATGAACATAACCTCTCAAAGCTTTTGACCTTAAGCCACAAGTGGAAATCTGATGAGTTAGGATGAACCATGTGGAGGAGTCTGTGTGCATGACTTAGATTCTTCAGCGTTTGTGCTCGTCTTTCTGTTGGCATCTTGGCGCAAATCCACCTCTATTCTATGACATTTTCTGTGCTGTAGAGAATGAAGCTTTTGATACTGTATTTAAGACTTCCTGAGAGGTTAGCTTTTACCCAGGAGAAATAAAGCTGGCTCAGGCAGTCCATCCTGAGCTTTTATTTTTTGGGTGGCTAACAGAGTTTCAACTCTATCCTCCCTACCTATAACTGGAAGAAGATTATCTTTAAAAATCCCAAGCGATATGTGACAGAGCTTCAATCTTAAAGAGATAATTCATTCTTTTCTTTTTTTAAGATTTTATTTATTTATTTGAGAGAGAACGAGAGCACAAGCTGGGAGGGGGGGTGAGGCAGAAGGAGAAGCAAATTCCCCGTTGGGTGGGGAGCCTGATGCAGGGCTTGATCCTAGGGTCCTGGGAGTCAAAGGAAGATGCTTAGCTGACAGCCACCCAGGTGCCTCAAGAGATAATTCATTCTTAACCTTCTCATTAATTTATTAAGTTGGGTATGCCACATACCCAATTTGGACTTCCTTTTCTTTTTCTGTAAAATGAAAGAGTATGTCTATTTACTTAGAATTTACCCAAATTAGTCCTTAAACTCTCGTAAAGGTTCTTATATAGCAAGGAAAAGATATACTTGTTATAGACATCTTTTTATTTCAATAAGAAGGCTCCATGCTTTAGAGGGCTCAGGTCCTGATGAGAAGCTCCCACACTCATGGGCAGTAATCTCATACATCCTTGAGATGTGCCACCTGCTAAGGTTGAACCCTGAACTGACTTCTTGTCTTGATCAATCCAGATGAGTGCTCCTTGTTGCAGGATGATTTGGCGAGAAAAGGAGGAACCAGGAGTTCCCCATAATCCCTCCATCATATCGAGACATATACATTCTGATTTAATCATCTTCACAGTGCTTTAAAGTGATCAGTTTTATTTCTAATTTATAGATAGTGTAGATAATGCACGTACCTTGCTTAAGTTTGGGCCTTTATGAGAACTGCACTTCAATCTAAAAAGTTCCTGGTTTCAAATCCAACTTTGTGTCTATTATACACTAGCCAATTTGCCTACTTATTGTCCTCTACATCCAAAGAAAAAGGCACTCTCTACTCATCACCTTCTGGGGCTCTTAAGTGTTACTGATTTGATTATACACTTAAACTGCCTCACCTCTCAGATGCTGTGTTCCTTTATTCACAAAATGGCGATAATTATTACTGGCTCCTAGACACTTCACAAGAATAGTTTCAGGTTTAATTAGAAAATGAGCAATAGTTTTAGAAACCTCAGTGCATCCTTGGTTATTAATGGACTGAACTATTTTCAGCCAATTAATAAGACAGTATTTTTCTATTCTAAATTCAAATCTTCCATCATACCTCTAATTGTATACCTCACACCACTCCCTTTTCAGGAACCCTTTATAGAGTCTCCTCTTTCCTTGTATAAACTTATTCTTTGGAAGAGATCTGAACTCAATTATTTCTACCTTTATTTGAATTTCTCAGTGGGCTAACTCCTCCAGGATAGTCTATTTCTTGTAAAACTATAGGACTACTGAATTCACCCATTAAAAGGAATTTAGATGTTGGAAAAAATGTGGAGAAGTCAAATTGCCTTCATGCCCTTGAAATAAGGCATGTTTCTACAAATAGCCATCTATACTTTTTCCCCCATTTACCATATAAAAAAGTGTTTGATAAAAGCGTAACTATTTTACCATGCTGCACCCCAATTATAGTTTTCAAATTATAATAAGATAGAGCAGGGTTCTTATAAGTAAATTTATTATTTGATTCAAGTTAAACCTATTTTCCCTTAGGCCCACGGTTAGGATTATGTTAGGACTTCTAACATATACAAGAACACCTGAGGGGTGCCTGGGTAGCTCATTCGGTTGTGTCCGACTCTTGGTTTCAGCTTAGGTCATGATCTCATGGATGGTGAGACTGAGCCCTGCCTCTGGCTCCCCCACTCAGAGCTGAGTCTGCATGAAGATTCTCTTCCCTCTGTCCTTCCCCCTGCTTGTGTGCACACACTCTCTCTCCCTAAAATAAATTAAAAAACAAGAACACCTGACAGTCTTATTTGTCCTCAGCATTTTACCCTGCCTGTTATGTGGACAGACTCTGCCCTTCACTTACTATATGGAGATGTACATACAGATCCACTTGAGCCAGTTCTAAGAGCACGTCTCCGACTTCTGTGATTGATCCAGAGAGTAAACCTGTGGTTAAAGTAGTCCATCCAGGGACGCCTGGTGCCTCAGCCAGTGAAGCGTCTGCCTCCAGCTCGGGTCGTGGTCCCAGGGTCCTGGGATCAAGTCCTGCATCGGGAATCCTTGCTCAGTGGGGAGCCTGCTTCTCCCTCTGCCTGCCATTCTCCCTGCTTGTGTGGTCTTTCTCTCTCTCTGATAAATAAATACATAAAATCCTTAAAAAACGTAGTCCAATCAGAATACTTTCTTGTAGTTTTTCAAAATACTGAAGCTGCTAAAGAGAAATTCTGTTTCTTCCTTTTGAATAGTTACAGAATATGACTAGATTTGCCAACAACCATGTTCTCTACAATGTGGCGAAAGCTGCATGTAAAAACCCACTACCAGAAGAAGTAAAGGAGTGAGGGGGGAGGAGCGTGTAGGAAAACACTGGGTCCTGAGTTACTTAGTTCCTATTGATTTTTCTTTGTCAGGTTATTGCAATGTCATTACAATAAATGCCCCCCCCCTTTATTTTTAGGTAATTCAAGTTGATTATCTGTCATTTGCAACAGTGAGTGATGATGAGCCTAGCAGTGTAGAATAACATTGTAAGATAAAGTAATGATGTAAATTATAATCATAGGATAGATAAGGAAGTGAGAAAATTCAGTTTACAATAGTAAACACCCTCTATCCCCTAGAGAAAAAATAACTAAATATGTAATAAAAATGTATTTATTGTAATTTTGTTTTATATATATATTTTAAATGCTTGAAAACACAAGGTCATAAGGGAATCGTGGCAAAAAAATCATCTCTTGAAAAATTAGTTCTCTTCACATACTTTTTAATGTCATCTAATTTAATTTTTTTAACTAACCCTGTGTAAAAGTTATTGTTGTCTCCATTTTACAGTCAAAAAATCAGAAACTTTGGGTGCCAGGGTGGCTCAGCTGTTAAGCGTCTGCCTTCGGCTCAGGTCAAGATCCCAGGGTCCTGGGATCAAGCCCCACATTGGGCTCCCTGCTCGGCAGGAAGCCTGCTTCTCCCTCTCCCACTCCCCCGGCTTGTGTTCCCTCTCTTGCTGCCTCTCTCTCTCTGTCAAATAAATAAAATCTTTAAAAAAAAAATCTGAAACTTAAAGAGAAAAGGTGTTTTGCCAAAGATCAAATAGCTATGAAGCGTTTTGGCAGAATGAGAAATAGGTTTTAGGTATTTATTGGCAAACCCATGTTTTGTATAATACACCACACAATTTACATGGAATTAATGCCAGGGGAAAGAAGATCAATAATGTTTCTAAATGAAATTATTCAGAATGTAATCTTGGGGGAAGCCTGGGTGGCACAGTGGTTAAGCGTCTGCCTTCAACTCAGGGCATGATCCCGGCAATATGGGATCGAGCCCCACATCAGGCTCCTCCACTATGAGCCTGCTTCTTCCTCTCCCACTCCCCCTGCTTGTGTTCCCTCTCTCGCTGGCTGTCTCTATCTCTGTCAAATAAATAAATAAAAGCTTTAAAAAAAAAAAGAATGTAATCTTGACTATAGTTGTATAATCAGCTAAGTTTAAACATGGGAAGGAGATTTATAACAATTTAGCCTGATCTTCTCCTGTCACGGGTTAAGAAATACACTCAATAAGATTAGTGGACTTACCTCCTTTATTTGGAGTAGGTTCAAGCATACATGTCCTCTCAAGATCCCTGCCCATCTGTGAATATGTGTGTTCTTCTGATTTCACAGCATGAGAATGCCTTATGTCTTCCCACATACAGCAGTGACGATAAAGCTGCAAGAAGGGATACTTTAAAATGAACCTTTTAAATTTCATTCTTTAGTATTTGTATGCGCAGAATGCAAATGGTGTCAATTCCATTATCTTCTGCACAAAATGTTCCCTTCTTAGAGCCAAATCAGGGGTAGGAAATATGGAACTGTGCCCCAAGTACCTCAAGGGCAGCTGGCCACTTCTATTTCTAGATCCCAAACACCTGCATTTCTCAAAAGCTGGGGCCATTTCAGAAGAGACGTTTGGAAGTCATCAATATACTGCTTACTTACTGTGGATTTGAGAACCTTGAAATGTCAAGTTTTAGCTTGAGGCCAAGTTGGATTTGTGAGCCCTCATACTGATGGGTGATGAGATCATTTACATTGAATTATACTTCTGGTGTGTGAGCAATTCAGTAAATGATGAATACAGTGGGAATTACTGCAGTACATCTGCTGGACACTTTTATAAAATAGCTCTCTCATCTCACCTCCTAGGTGTGCAATCTTCAATCAGGAAACATATTTGAAGCAGGAAATCAGTTCTCAAGCCTAGGGCTGTATCGTCTGCTCCTGTCTCTTTTGCAGAGTGTAATTTTGTCCAGTGCCACGTTGGAAAGTAGACAACCCTAGGACAATGATTCATGGCCAGAAAATAATACATTCTGAAAAGTGCTTCCAAAGTTTCAGCAGACCATTTGCTGACTATTGTTAGGAAATTATGATTAACATGGGTGGGGAGGGGAGAGAGACTATTTTATTTATTTATTTTTTAAACACATGAAGGAGTTGGGCACCAAGGTAGATTCTGGGAATTTAATCGCTTATCATATGAACCTGCCCCTGAACCTCACTGAGCTTTTGAGTAGCTGTGATACAGGCACTTTTATTTTTTCTATTATTTTTTATTATTATTTTTAAAGATTTTATTTATTTGACACAGAGAGAGAGAGAGAGAGAGAGAGAGAGACTGAGCGCGCACAGGCAGGGGGAGCAGCAGACAGAGGCAGGGGAGAAGCAGGCTCCCTGCTAAGCAAGGAGCCCGATTCGGTGTTCGAACCCAGGACTCTGGGATCATGACCTGAACCGAAGGCAGATGCTTGACCGACTGAGCCACCCAGGCACCCTGCACAGGCACTTTTAAAAGGGAGTCTGAATGTGCTGAGTTCTGCAACAAATTAAATAAAGAGTGTTAATGAATCGTAAAAATAATTTAAGTCAAGTTACCTGAGGTACTTTTGCACCTTGCTCCTGAAGAAGCTACTTTTAAGTGGACCCTTGAATCAGTGAGGTGAATATTGGGGAAGTGGTGTGGTAAGATTGAATGTTTCAGAAGAACAATACATATATGTAGGATTAGGACTGAAAGAAAACTAGAGCAGCAGGGAAAACCCAAACAGAGCAGTAGAAAGAGAAACATTCATTTAGGCGGCAGTCATACTGAGTCCATTGTTTGTTCTTACCTTTGTTTGCTGTGTAATGGGGGTTATTTAGGAGAGCCTCTACTGGTGGTTTATTAATTCATTTATTTCTTCATGTATTGAACAATCGTTTGTGCAGTGTTTTGTACCTTTCTAGTGCTATGATGGTCACTGGTGTTATTGCTGAAAGCTGGATTTTATTTAAATTCTTAAGACTTTAAAAAGTCAACGTGTTGACTAGGGGTTGGGTTTTGATGCTAGTAACAGAAATGTGAATATAGTGGCTTAAACACGTAAGGGTTTATTCTCTCTGATGGAAGTCTAGATGTAGCCTGTTGTGGAGAAATGAAAGTTTTCTAGAGTTTCTAGTACTCCTATAAAAATCTCTAGCCTCCCCAGTCTCAGATATGTATATAATATAAAGACAAGAAATGCTTGCTTCTATTTCCCCTAGGAATACTTTCCTCTTTACTTACCATGAGATTTAGATTTGTAGCCATTTTTTTTCTTTTTTCTTTTTTCTTTTTCCTGCTTACTTGCTGTGATCTGAGAGAACCAAATGGTTACAGCATAGACTACCACCCTAAGTTAAGACCCAAGTGTCAGGAAGACCACAGCACTATCTCTTTAGGCTTTTCCATTTTCAAAGAGATGAAGCTCAGACCTTGGAGACATCTTTGTGTCTTAGAAGTCATAACAGATACCCAGTGATTTATTTAGCGTCTGGAAAGATATATTTGCATTTCAATAGGTTAGAGTGAGAATTTAGGATTCTTGCCATCCCACCTCAAAGAGATTATCATCCTATCAGCAAAATTTTTTCCTTCTCTTTTCTAGAAAAGTGATGGCTGTCTCTTTCTTGCATATAAATGCAGAAAATCAGTTGTCTGTTTCTCATCTGTGGAGTTTCTAACTACTAGGATAGGATGTTTGACCTTGCTTTCCCCAGATCACTCCACAGGTAAGACCTACGGCAAGAAGGATGGGAGGATAGACTTATTTATTGCAAGGTAATTAATAAGAAATCAGTCTCTGATTCAGAGCCCCTCTTTTTCACATTCCAGATAAAATTAATAAACGTGAATATAAAAAACTCACCATCAGTTCAGAACTGGTATCAGGAAGCCATTAAGAACCAGGGTTCTCCTGGGGCACGTGGGTGGCTCAGTCAGTTAAATGTCTGACTCTTGATTTAGGCTTAGGTCTTGATGTCAGAGTCCTGAGATCAAACCCGGTCCAGGCTCCATGCTCAGCGGGGAGTCTGTGGCAGATTCTCTCTCTCCCTCTGCCCCTCCCCCTGCTTGCTCGCTCACTCTCTCTCTAAGATAAATAAATACATGTAAAAAAAAAAAAAGAACCAGGGTTCTTTTATCATCTCTTAGCTTGTGATTCCTACCCTCAGGATGGTAATACAGCTTTTGGAGCTCCAGCTCTTACTGTATTCCAGGCAAGAAACTTAAGTTAAGAGAGAGTATAGAGTGGTAAAATGAGATTTTCTGTAAATCCTTCCCCCAAACTACTTATATTTAATTGATCATCCCTATATGCAAAGGAAGATAAGGAATATAGTAGTATTTTCACCGAATACAATATAGAGTTCTATTAATAAGGAAGAAGGTGAAAATTGATAATGTTGGTCTCTCCTTCAACCTTATAGTTAAAGAAATAAGAAAACTGATGGAAAATTAGAATTCTTTGAGTGCCAACACTTTATATTCCTGGGAATTCTAAGGCCACAGGTGGGTACAGGGACTTGATTAAGGACATAGATAATTCGAACATGAATGACTGCCGTCTTAACTGACTTCTTCAGTGAAGTTCTTCTGTCTTCCTGTTTCATCTGCAGACCTCTGTATTTTCAAATATTTGATAGTTCAGCAGAAAAAATCATGTTTCCACAAACTATCTGTGAGTATACTCTGTGTGCATGAATTCAGTATGCCAATTCATATCACAGTAAATTAAAAACAATAGGGGAGTTGGTAGGTATTTCTGGTTTTTCATTGTTTCTAGAAAAGCTATTATTCCTAATACAGTTTCTCAGTATCTCTCATTTTTACACTGTTGGCAAATGTATTAAAAAGGGTATTTTGGGGCGCCTGGGTGGCACAGCGGTTGGGCATCTGCCTTCGGCTCAGGGCGTGGTCCCGGCGTTCTGGGATCGAGCCCCACATCAGGCTCTTCGGCTATGAGCCTGCTTCTTCCTCTCCCACTCCCCCTGCGTGTACCCTCTCTCGCTGGCTGTCTCTATCTCTGTCGAATAAATAAATAAAATCTTTAAAAAAAAAAAAAAGGGTATTTTGACATCTTTGAAGCATGTGTTTGGCCAGGTTGTAGATGAGGTCAGAAAGTGCCATTTTAATAGGTGTTTTTAAACTGTATTCATTAATTCATACAGTGAGCATTTTATTTGGGACCTGCACCATGCCTGGCATTGTAGTGGACATCTGCTTTATCCTGGGTAACCTGTAACAGCTGTCAATGAGGGCAATGACAAATGCTTATGAACCCTTTGTTCTTCAGAGAAGTAGGGTTATTGATGGGCTTAGGTTTCAACCATCTCCAAAAGAACTATTTTGTTAAGTTATGAATGAAATCTCAGAGACAGAGTTCTTATCTGTAGTATGCATCCATGGGCCATGTGCCCCAATATTGAATTGGTGTTTCTATTCCACTATTTGAATTAGGATCTGGGTAAAGTATTCATGTGATAACCACACTAGATACTTAAAAGTGAAAATATGACAGCCTGGTTAGGCGTGGGTAACAGATTATTAACAGCCCATTCTTAATTCCTTTTACGAGTGTCGTGACTGTTGACCCAAATACAAGCTCAGTTTAAGCGGTGTAGAAAGAAAAGCATTAACGAGACAAACTTGATTTCAAGTTCCAGTTCTACCACCTTCAAGCTGTGCACTAATTGGATGTTATTTTATCTTTCTGATCTTTTGTTCCTCAACAAAGAGAGAGAGAGGGAATATCATGGGATATTATGGAAAATTAATAAGGGACTTTTTGAGAAATAGGAATAATATGTAGAAAATGCCTATTAGGTAGATAGTAGATTCCCTGTAAGCCACAGCAATTACTCCAACACATTTGAACTCTCCCCTCACTTACTCGTTCCTTGTTTCTTCCTCCCCCATTTCTTTATTTTTGTCTTTCTTTCCAGACTTCTTCCTTTAAAGAAATACTACAAATGCAGTTTTATCCCCTTTCGTTTTTAATCTCTTAATGAAGTTATAGATGTGTAATGTCAGAATCTAAATGAGAAGGGCCTGTGTGAAGACAGGGAGGATTTGTAAATTACAGTCAAACTCAGTAACAATACCAAGATGTAAAATGAGGCTTCACTCTCTTTCATTTTAGTGCTTATACAGGGACAACCTCCTGTAGCTCCTCTCAGTTTTTATTTCTCTTTCCCTACCCTGCCTCATTTTCCCCCTCTTTCTCCCTCTTCATTTTTCTTTGTTGCACCTATTATTTCTTTCAAAGGCATGTCATTCATCATTGCCTTATTGGTGGTAAAGATGCTAACAAAGGAAGCAGTAAAAGTTGGGTGGTTTGTGTGTATTACATTGAATTTCTTTGTACTGTCTGCCAAGACTGAACAATCTGAACTGATCTTAATCTGGAAATCAAATTGCCTCCCATTCCTACTGATGGTGCAGAAGTGTTGTCTTTGGCATGGTTTGTAGTCTCCCTGAAGTCTTTAGAACCAAATAAAAGTCACTTCAGGCAGACAATTATCTATTATCTTTGTCCCTTTCAGACCCTGTCTTGTGTCTTTGCCTAAGACTACACAATCTGAAGATGGGTCGGCTATCTTTATGGCAAAGAATAATATGATTTTGAACTCACGTGGAAAGATGGCCAGAAAACAAATTAGAAATTTGGCTGTATCCATAGCTTGCCCTGACTTGCTCTATTTAGCCCTGTGACCTCAGCAAAGTCATTTAATTGTTCTGTCTTCACATTTCCTCATCAGTAGAAGGTGAATAACAAAGACAGGGCTGTTAAAAGGAATATATCACCTTAGTTTTGGGTAACGGTTCCAAAAGCTTAATAAGAGCAAGAGAGGGAATTGAGTTGACTGACTTTTATAGTTGCCCTGGGATAAAAGTCCGTTACTCCCAGGGATCCATTAGAGCTACTAGAATGCATATATTTCAAATGATTCTCCTTCTGAGCATCCAGATTCTTCCAAATTTGGCTACTTTCATATGTATTCTCTGTGCAAGAGTATTTTTAAGTGATTAATAATTCTACCTTCTCTTTCTGCAAAAAATTTGAACTTGATAATGAACATAAGACTTAAAAGTTGCCGAATTGTGGGCAGAGGCATTCTTAGGCTGAAATAAACCCCCTCACATCCAAATTCTGCTTTCCTTGGCATCAGGTGGCCATGTTCAGGTAGGTATACCTTAGGGGAGATGGATAAAATATCTTCCTTTTCTTTTCTGTAAGGCTAAAGGGAAGCTGGAAAGTCAAATAAATGTAGCCTGTATTGCCAAAGAGTGTTGTTATTCAAAGAAAAAGAAGGAGGTAGTTTGCCTTTCTGTGTTAAATAACTTTTTTGTATCGACTGAGTTTATTTAGTAACTTCTCAAACCTTTATCTTTGCATGTTTCACAACGACCCTCTTCACTTAAACAGTCTAAAATAATTTGAAGGTCTTAACACTGGTGGTGGAAAAAGAGTTGGGGAAGAAATGGTCAAATTTGAGTTCAGTTTTCATACGTACGAAGCATTTAACCTTCAAACCTCTTCTTTCCACTCACAGGTACTGCTTCACTCTTTAAACTGAACCAAATGCATTGAAATGTTTTGCAAAGTAATAGTGATATAATTCGACAAGCCAAGGACTTGTATTTGATGCCTCAGGCTTACTAAAAATTAATGGGAAATTATTCCCTAAAGCCATTAACTTTGTCTCAATTCCTGGGGCCTTTTGTAGAACTTTCTCAGCAACCCTGGAAAGGAAATTCACTCACCTTTTTTTTTTTTTTTTAAGGCTCTCAGGGCTAACAGTCTATTTAAGGAGGTGCCCCTAAGTAACAACTCTCTCATCATAATACTACAATCATGCATCAGAGAGTGATTTCTCTAATGATGTATTACTCAAAATGCAGTGCCAGCCAGGATATCAGCACGGGAGATCATAAAATTTTATTTAACCTTTTGTTAATTTAAAGTCTCCAATACTTTCTAATTTATTTATTATGTATGGGAAGAAGGAAATGACAGTAACTTCAAAGGCTATGAGGCCTGCATACTATTTTATTCACTGTTTTCAGAAAATATACGTCACCAGTGGGGCAAGGAAAAGATTTAAAACCGCCAATTAAAAATGCTTTTAAGACTCACAAGAGCACAAGTACTGAATACAGACCATGTGGAATGTATCTGAGATGCAAACAAAGCCTGCCGGTCTGCAGAAAAGGGAAGAAAAGCTCAATAATACTATTTTTTGTCTTTCTCTTGAAAAAAATTTAGAATAATATTATGGTTTTTCATCTGTAAACCAAGGAAAATAATCATTTCTTAATTCCAGAATGATTCCAAGGCACCATCTTACCATGGGCCCATGATGAAATGATGAGCACCAAGCTCAAGGCTGCATTCCATGTAGACATTTCTGGGGCACAAAGGGATCACATGGTATCTCTTCTATGATGGTGTTTTATGTGCAACCAATAACTACAAAAAGCTCTTAGCATGATGCCCATCACATACTAGTAATTCCTCAATAAATGTTAGCTCTTTTTTTCCCCTTAATTGCCATTTAGTGTTAAGTTAAATCAAGAATGGCACTTTACAATAATAACACATTTATTAGACTAAACACTACTTTTAAACTTCAATTCAGCTTTAATTCAAAGAGAGCAAGTCACTTCATATTAGTAAGGGTTCTTTTATAGTATCTATCTGTAAAACTTAAATGGAAGTTTATGACACTCAATTATTCCAAAAATTCAATACTAAAATGTTATTCATGCCTAAATTATCTGGCTTCATCTGACAGGAATGTATTTTATCTGAATTATCAGATCAATTATCTTGATTTCTGCGCTCAACTTTGCAAGCACATCTGTACTCTGTGTCCTCTGTAAGGTGCAATTGGATTTCTTCAGGTTGAAGTGTGACCCAGTTAGCTTCCTACAAGGCGCAAAAAACCTGTTCAGAGATGGTGCCTTTGAAGCCTGGGGTGCATTTCTGAAATGGTTCTAGCCTTTTCAGGGATGTGACAATTAGTGATTGCAGAGACAGAACTCAATTATTGAAATCTGCTTGTAAAAATTTCCTCTAAACCACAGAAACGTATACTCACAGTGCTAATATTTGTGCATAAATCTGCAAATTCTGTTTTTTTAACTTTCATAGATTGAAATTAAAAAATAAAAATTCTTCCCTTTGCACAAGCCCCAGTATTTATTTACGTGTTTTCCAGGTGATAGCTCAAGTAGAAATGAATTGGCCATTCAGTCCACTTTGAGCTGCGAGCCAGGGTTTGGCATATTTTAGGGTAGATTCAAGGAGGAAGGAACATAATAAGCAAATCTTCTCAGTATAAGTTTAAATATTCATGATTTGCTTATTAAAAGATTTTAAAAGTTGTGTCTCTGAGCATCAGGTTCTTAATATGCAGAATAGAAAGAGCAAAGTACGAAAAACAACAAGCATATTGTCATGGAATTTGCTTAAAATGTGCCAAAGCTAAGCTTAGTGTTTCAGTATGTATATATGTATGTCAAAGCTTTCCTTAGAAACCAGGTATAAAAAAATCAATTACCTTTGGGAGTTAATTTTTTTAAGTCAATACATAATGGAACAGAGAAATGGCATGAAAGTTGCAGTAACAATGGATAAAGAGGCTCAGGTGATAGACCTAATTGTGATGGTTAATTTTATGTGTCAGTTTGGCCACTGGGTGCCCACATTAAACAATATTTGTAGATGTGCCTGTGAGGATATTTCTGGTTGAGATTCGCATTGAAATTGTTGGACTCTGGAAAGTAGATTGCCCTCCCTGAAGTGGCAGGCAGCATCTATCCCATTAAGGGCCCGAATAAAACAAAAGGCAGAGGAAGGAGGAATTTGCCCCTGTTTTCCTGTCTGAGTTGAGCCATCTCATTTCACCCTCCGAGCCCTCCAACTGAAATTATGCCAGTGGCTTCCTAGGTTCACAGACCTTCGGACTCAGACTGCATTATTGGTTTTCCTGGGTCTGCAGCTTGCCATTGGCAGATCATGGAACTTCTCAGCCTTCATTATGAGGTGAACCAATTCCTATATATCTTTACTGGTTCTGTTTCTCTGGAGAAACCTAATATACGGATTTACTATATTGACATGTATGATTGTGCAGTCAATTAGAAGAGGTTAGTCAACCATAGGAAAGAAGGTGATTAAGAGAGTACAGACAAACCTTGATGATGCCCATCCAGCCTTCAGTCTTGGGATATTCAGTAGTCTAGTTCCATTAATAAATCCATTTACAAAATAGGAGAGATAGTTTTGGTTAACTCTGGTTAATACCAGTGATCATGGTGTGTTGAACAGACCTCAACAGAAGGAAGCTATAAGTAAATACCAGGATGTCAAAGGTCTGCCTGAGGACTCAAATACAACCAGCTGTATTTACCCATGTCAAGGGAACCCCTCAGCCAAGGGTAGACCTTCGACTCTGGTGAGGCACATGTGTGTCTCTGAAGAATCCACAGAGGTGAAAGGGAGGACAAGTCAATTTTAAATACTTGGCAGTCTCACGGATGCCAATGTTTCACAAACATCCAGTCAAAATTTCCTGCCCTTCTTCCCATCTGTCTCTCTACTTTGCTTCTACTCTAGAGATATGAAGTCCAACAAACCTGTGGTTGGAAAGATGAGGAATAAGGGAATGAAATGGTTGGGGTTGGTAGATAGTAAAACCTATTTTCCTGACTGCAGTCTTCTTACCTATAGCAGGAAGAAGAAATTCAGAGTTTAGATTGTTACCTGAGAATGAACATTTCATTTAGAGAGGTATGGGTAACTTTTATAACCTAAAAGGATTGTAGAACTTCCTATTATTTTAGAATAGCCAAGGAAGTGAGGGAGCTATTTGGATTTTTCTTTTTTCTTTTCTTTTTTCTTTTCTTTTCTTTTCTTTCTTTTCTTTTCTTTTCTTTTCTCTTTTTTTCTTTTCTTTTCTTTTTTCTTTTCTTTTCTTTTTTTCCAGAGAAAGAATACTCTATAAATAAATTTAAAGGGATATTAGAAGGCAAAATGAACTTGCCTTCAGTTTGACATAACGTACACATAAGGTGATGGAAGTTTATTGAAAGGAAACGCAATGATGAAGGCAGATAGCAAGTATTTATAAGCTACATCACCAGGCCTCATGGAAAACTGAAATGATATTTTAGAGTATATTGCAGCTATACTGGCCAATTGATATTTTGAGTAGTCTGATGTTGGTGCCACGGGAGTTACCACTGATTGCTTCTCTTTGCCTGTCTACATGATGGCTTCTGCTTATCCATAATTTTGACTCCCTACCTTCTGCTTGTGTGTCTCTTGACCTTTATTAACCTTTCTATGTCCTTCTCTTTCTTTTCTTGTGAAAACTCCATAAGAGATACGAAATGGTTCTATTTGTGTGTAGAGAACATTCTTTCTGAGCAGAGTTCTTTTGACAGAACACTTGATAGATGACCATTGTCAATACTATAGAGCTGTACTGTTCAGTATGGCAGCCACTAAGCACATGTAGCCACTGTTCAGTTAAAATGTGGCTAGTCCAGGGGTGCCTGGGTGGCTCAGTCAGTTAAGTGTCTGCCTTTGGCTCAGGTCATGATCCCAGGGTCCTGGGATCGAGCCCCACATCAGGCTCCTAAGCAGGGAGCCTGCTTCTCCCTCTCCTCCCCACTCCTGCTCTCTCTCGCTATCTCTCTCTCTCTCAAATAAATACATAAAACCTTAAAAAAAAATAGAAAGAAATGTGGCTAGTCTGAATTGAGATGTCTGTCCTAGGAGTGTAAAATATACACCTGATTTTGAAGACTTAGAATAGAAAGAATTGTAAAATATCTCATTAATAAATCTTGCATTGACTACAGAAAATTATATGTTTGATTGTATAAAGCATTTTAAAATTCTATTTTGAAACAAAATATATTTTTAAAATTAATTTTACTTATTTTTAGTTTTTTCAGTGTGGCTACTAGAAATTCTAAAATGATATATATGGCTGGCATTTGTGGCTTACATTCATTTCTGTGGTTGTGACGTCTACCCTCTTAATCCTAGCGTAGTCACCAGAGTGAGATCTTACATGGTAAAGAGCAAGCACGCTTTGATTAAGGAATTGCTTCTGGACATGTTTTTTTGAAAAGGCCAGAAGAATGGCAGGCCCTTAGTATTTCATGAATTACTACCCAAAGATGGAAGGAAGTTTATTTACGGTTTTTTTTTTTTTTTTACTGTTACTGTATATGTAACATATTTTCTATATTAGATGGTATTTTATAGCACTTCCTAAACTTTTCACGGATAGTATCATTTTAACTTCATTAGAGATCTGTGGAGCATGAACTGTCATTTTACAGATGAGAAAACTGGAATTCAAAGAGGAAAAGGACATTACCCCATATACAGATCCTATATGTAGTGGAACCAAAGATACATCCCTAATTTCCTAGCGTTAAAGAGTTTGTCTTTGGAGTCAAGCAACCTGGATGTGTGTACTATTTTTGCTATTTACTGGCCTGTGACCTTGAGAAGTTACTTTTATTTTACTTTATTTTATTTTATTTTCATTTTATTTTTATATCACAGAAGAGTAGTGAAAGGAATGATAAATACTGGCACATAATTTGTGCCCAACATGTTGGTCCACATCTGATGCCAGATTCTGTGCTTCACAATAGGGATAGCTAACCAAAAACTGTTAGATAACAGGAATAATAACTTATAGTTGAAAGAGTTAGATTTTTGTGTGTATATATTTCTACACAATGGTATAGCATGTTCATCTATCTGTTAAAAGATATTCTCTGAAACACTCTCTTAGTCAACTTTCAAAAACCCTACTTTATACTATAAAAACATTAAGTGAATCAATAGGTTTGAAAATGTATAATAATTTGGAAGTAGAAATTCAAAGTCCTTCATACTTTTTATACCACTTTTAGTGGTAATGACATTATTGCCTGGGGAAAGGCAAATATTTTTATGAAAATTTAAACCACCCCAAAAAGATAAAAAAAAATTCCTTATTTTCTTATCTGAACCAATCTAAATGACCGACTGCCTGAATATCACCATTGTTTCCTCTACTGTGAAATTTTCTCAGGGCTTGCCTTGTTTCCATGAATGGTACCACAGTTGTGCAAATTACTCATTTTCAAAATGCCAGGCATTTGATTTTTCTCTCCTTTTTTCCTCCATTGGATTTGATTAATTGTCAGTTTCTATAGTCTCTATCTCAGCAATGTCCACCAAATTTGCCCTACTGGGTTAACTCTTTTTTTTCCTACTCCATTAACTCTTAGACAATATTTGAACTACCTTAATTCAAACTCCTGTTATTCCTCATCTAGATTACAAATGTTTCTTAAATCTACCTTTAGCTTCCATTCTTACCTGTCTCCAACCCTGTCTTCCTACCCTTGCACTGAGGCCACAGTAATTTTACTAAAACCCAATGCTAGTTATATAAAATACAATTCTTTCCTTCATACATTCTTTCTCAAGTGTTCATCATTATAAGATTAAGCCCAAGTTCCTTAGTGTGTCAGAGATCCAGCATGATATGATCCTTCCCTGAATTTCCCAACCTCATCTTTCACCATATTTTGACAACCACTTTCTGTTTTTGCTCTCATTGTTTGATTTATTTGCAGTTACTTCCTGATTGTCCCCATCTCTTAAGCCTTTCTTGTGCTACTCCCTTTAACATTGTTTGTTCTCTAATCACTGATTTTCTTGCCTTTGGAGTTCCTTGACTTTTTACCCAACTAACCCAAATTTTACACTCATTGAATTATGGTTATTCACATATATCTACACCCAGTACAAGGCATGCTACAGAATATAAGTTCAATAACTTTTTGAATATATAGAGGAAAGAATGAATAAATGAGTGAATACCTGAATACTAGTCCTTAAAATTGATTTCCTTAAAAAGTGAGTCCAAAACAGTATGTTTTATTTAAATGTGTATAGGAAATCAAAGCTATTATCTTGGCCCCTTAATTAATTTTCTTAAGATTTGTAAAACATATTTAAATCATAGGAGTTTAGAATGCCTTAACTCGTAGACAATATATTTAAGGTTCTTTTTAAATAAAAAATTATTGTAGGGAGTAGTTTTAGAGATTTATACTGTGATACTAATGGGGAGGTTATACTTGCTATTCTCCTCTCACCAGTGTGATAGGGAAATCCTGGAAAAGAAAAATGGGTGTGCTTGGCATCTTCTAGATAAGAAAAAAATTCTTTTTAATCCTTGCATAATGAATTTGTCACTGTCTAGATGGCTCCCAAATGATTAGAGAAATAATATAAGAAATCCTTGTGTAATAGGAAATAAGATTTTGTAAAGTTCTCGGTGATCTAGAAGTTGTTTCTAGATTGTGATAAGCCACATGAGGAATTGGGGAGTCTGGCTGCTTTTGCCATATGATCTGGTTCAAGGCAGGGAACTCTTACACACTAATCCTAGTATCCTAGGGGCTACAGGAATTCACAATGATTGATTCCTCTCTGTTGAGCTCAAGACAATGTGCCTTAACCTCTTCGAGATACCACTCCACAGCTCAAGTGATTGACTCCTATTTACTCCTCTAGCTTTAAAATACCTATTTTACCTTTCTTCCTATCTCACCAAAGCAAATTTGGATTAATGAACACTGCTCATTAATCCAAATGAACAGTGCTCATTAATCCAAAGTTCTTAAAGCAGAGGCTATTTAAATATATATTAAATAATAAATACAAATATTTATGAATATAAACATTTGTAAAAATAAATATATATATTTATAAATATAAATGAACTATGTATAAATATATATACACATATATACACACGCATACATATATATACATACATACATATATGTATGTATCTGGCAGGGCCTGTGGACAAAAAGGAAGAAGGGCACCTGTTCTATATCTCTTGTTACTCTTCTTAATTGGAAGGCAGGATGTGATCATCGGGTGTGCATTTTCCTTTGGGATCACCATGGCTAAGGATGGAAATATGCTAGGCAAGCCTTGGGCCACAACATTACTTGTATCATAGTGTTTCTGCTGTTGAGCACCTTTATGCAATTCATGATTAAAGAAAAAAAAATAGCCAGTGAGGTTGGTCAGTTCTGAAAATATTATCTGAAAGAGCAGCAATAATATTTCAAAGCTCCCAGTCCAGGCGCAGTCTTAGCCTGCTTCATTTACAAGAGTTCTTCTGGGGGTGTAATTAAATCTACTCAGTCCTAAAACTGACTTGTCAGAAGTGTGACCTCTTTCCTGTTAGCTCAATTGTTTTATTTATTTTAGGGGATCACAGATTAGCAACTTAAAAATAATAAGATATAAAGCAGTACCTACTGATGAGTATGTGAGCTCAGGTTAACTGTTTTATTCAGAAGAGTGTATTCCAAATATAAATCTTCTTTATTTTCTTGTAGTCATCACATTCCCTCTGCCTCATGTGAGATCATCTAAGCAGTTTTGTTAAGAAAACTTGCTTTCCTTTGACGTAAACTATTAGCCTTGATTCTGATTTTGGTTATGCCCTTTAACTCACTAGATGAACTTGGGACAGCCATTTGATCTGTTTGCCTCTGTTTAAACATTCGTAAAATAAAGAAATCCCTGCAACGTTGAGATCTCTGACTTTGAGAGCAAGTTCCTGTATCACGACCCGTTTACTCTGACACCAGTTTGATGGGAGCCTGGAGTCTGGAGTTTTGCTGACAGGACCTGAGGGGCAGCAGGTTGCTGGAGAGTTAGCACTAAGTGAATCCTAGTGATACCATCAGAATCATTGCCTTCAAAATGCCCACAGCCTTGAGCAAGGGTGTTCCAGTCTACAAAGAGCCTAATCTAAGACCTACCAGACTTTCCTAGATAGATCCGAAGCTCTCTCAGGCAGCTGATGTTTGGGCTCCCTAAAGTTCCCAGCTTCCCCAGCACAGAGAACTAATTTTGTTTTATTTATACCAAGACTCTCTGGCTTAACCAACATGTCATAGTCTTCCCAGCAGTGCCCTAGACACTGATGCACCTTTTACAGCCATATGAACAGAAGCTTTTTCTGAAAAACATTGTAACATAATATTTAATATTTTTATTAAAGATAGAGAAACTCCATGCGGTAGTTTGGTGTAACCAGCAGGTCCTTTGAATGTCACAACTCAGATTCTCATTCGTATTCAATTTTTATTTAACCGGTATTTCCTGCCCTCCTATGGACACTGAAGTAAGACTTAATTTGAAATCAATCTAATATTGTATAACCAACAGTTTTGATTAATCATAGCTATTATTTGGGACTTAGAGTTTATTATAGTGCAGGAACAAAGCACATTTTAAAAGGGATAATAAAAGTAAAGCTTTCACATGGCTGGGATTTAAATGAAAAACTCTTGAGCTGTAGTTGTGGGAATTATGTCAACTTAAAGTTTAACAGAAGCAACACCTCTCGTTTGGGGGAAACTCGAGAGTTAACTCCTAAAAGTTGGAGTAATTAGGCTCTGGATTTTCTGAACCATTTCCCCATTCTTTTTGCTTTTTTTGAAACTTTGCAACACTGCAAAAGCCTAATCTTTGCCCACCGTCCCCACATTCTTTTTTGCTTCACACTAAAAATAAGATCTTTATCTCTATATTAGAAATGGTGAGATACCCATCTCTCTTGGCTTGGCTGTTTCATCTTTCTGGAGGAAAAACAACCACCCAATTATACACAGCCATAAATTAACTTGACAAGCCACATGCTGGAACCACCACCGTAGCCCATGCTGTTTAAATGTGCCTGAGTTCAGAGTCTCTTCTTTGTGAAGGAGCATTACATGCCCCAGCGGAAATTGTTTTCCTTTTGTTTTCAGACTTACCAATACATTCTATGCAGCCAGTTCCCCAGTCACGTACTTCACTTTCTTGGTGGACTCCTTATGCAAAAGACATCTCCTTTGCTCCTGCCCATAAATGTATCCCCAGCAAGGAGGCTGAGTTCACCTGTGGCCCATTCATCATACACTACAGAGGGGCTTGGGTCCTCAAGTCTGAGCACTGACTAACTTCACAGGCTTCTTCTTTGGAAATGTCCCCACCACTTCTCCTAAGTCTTGACACTGCCCTTTCATTGTGAATACTGTTCTGAATTCTGTTATGATATCCAGAGAGGTCATTCACAGAACGTAATGTATAAATGAAATGATACACCAGTTCATGGGGGGACGAGTGAAAATGTGCTTGCCTTTGAGTGTGCCTCTAGCTATGTCCTGCATGTTTACTTGCTCTCCTAATTAAAGACAAACGCAGCATGTAGTTACTTATACTTATTTTACAGTAAGAATCTGAATCCCCAATATTTATATACATAGTGATGTTGATTTTAAAATCAACCCAAGTGGATTTGCATGTGTATCCCCTGGTCAGTAATGCCAGTTCTTTTACCCACCATCAACTTCTCTCACTCAATGTCTTCCTGGATGTTTATGCTAATGGCTAAATGCCCTAAAATGGGAGAGGTCAAAAGACAAACCATTGTGGAATACCTTGAAGGACTTATTTCTCTTTCTCCCATTCTCTACCCACACTTTGTGATTATAAATATCAGTTCAGTTCTTCTCCCATTTAGATGGGCTTTAAAGAGGATAGAAAAAGGGGCACCAGGGCGGCTCAGTTGGTTAAGCGTCTGCCTTTGGCTCGGATCATGATCCCAGGGTGCTGGGATTGAGCTCTGTGTAGGGCTCCCTACTCACTGGGGAATCTAGTTTTCCTTCTCTCTCTGCCCCTCCCCTCAGTCATGGTCCCTCAAATATATATATATAAAATAAAGAGGATAGAAGGAGAATTTTCCTTCTTAGCCTCCATATGGCTGTGTTAGTGGTAAGAATCTCCCTCAGAAACCATTTAATCTGCAATGAGGGCCCAGCAACCCTGTCCAATACTCCTTCCCATTTTCTTCCTTTTCCTGCCTCTGCTCAATTACAAATACTTCCTCCTCACCTGAAACACCAATTCGTCAGTGTTGCCTCTGTTCATTCTTCTCCTTCTTATCTAATTCCCAATTCTGCAGTCTTTTCTGGAGACTTCTTATACTCCTCTGTCATCATGGTGCAAATAAAAATGTCAAGGTTGTTAGCAAATTTCTGAGTGGTAAGGCCCCAACATAGTCAATGGCAAGCATCCCCCACACCATGTGAATATGAAATAGCTTACAAATGACTCTCAGACTACTTTGAGACCTGGTATCAGTGTGAACGTGTTTCACCTACACGAAACTTTGATAAATTCTCTGGGAACACTTGATTCTTGCCTTTCTGATACTAAAAAGTCTGAGTAAGCCTTAGCTTTCTTCCCTTCCTTAAGATCTTCTGCTGTGTCCAATTATCCCAAACTATCTCCTATGACTCCTCCCCCTTCTCAGTCCTTGTTTTGTTCTCCTCAAATGTTTGTGGTGTACAGGTAAAAGTTTGTTTCTTGGTAGGTTTATAAATTCCTGGACTACCAAGGTGTAGTTGATAATAAACTCTTGGTTATTCTCCAACTCTGAGTCCAGCAATAAACAGATATTTACCTGCCCAAATTCAGAGTACAGCTGTAATTTAATTAATATTTCAGTAGAGAAGGTAATTCTACCTTAAAATGAAACAACGAAAGAGCTACCAAGCAGCTTTCTTAGGGCTGCTCTGCTTGCTTTTCCAGACATGGGTCAAGACAGCCCGGCGTGGTCTGTAGTGTGAAAGCACACAGGTTCAGCTCAGGTGAATGCAGTCAGTCCTTGAAAGGTCTCCTCCTCCTCCCTTGTGTTGTCCTAGGTCACCTGCTACTCTAAGATCCCCCTGCTCTCCTCACTCCTCTGTCAAAACAGGAAAATGACTACTATCATCCATTTACACGTAATTGATTACATTTTACCTGAAACTTATTCTCACTAAAATTTGTACCCTCCAGACATGCATCTTCTTTTCTACCCTCTTCTTTCTAATTTTGGACCACAGACCGCCCCCTTTCAAGTGTCAAAAACTTTTTTTTCCCCCCTCACTCAGGGACAGTGCAGAGGACTCCTCGACATTACTCGACAATTGGCCCTACACAGGCATCTGATCCTGTCTTTGTAGGGCTTTCTAGCTGGTGCTGAGTGAGCTGGAGGAGCTGGTTGGCGGTCTCTCAGATCTGATATCCTCACAAACCTTGAGGGAGGAGGGCATGACCCACAGGAATGGTTGTGCTGGGGCAGATGGAAGAACTGAGCATGAACATCACCCAAAAAGTTTCCATCCCGGATCTCTGGCTAAATATTTGTTGTTATAAATCAGTAGTTGTGCGAGTCATAGACTTACCTCTTCATTTCTCCTCTCAGAGGATTTGGCACTGCATGCCCCCCCCCCTTTAATCCTGTCCCTTATCCTCTTGGTCTTTCCCTCTGAGTGAAAACAATATATATATTAACTGTGGTTCTAAAATACATCTGTAATCCTTCTCTATCATTTCTACCTGTGGTAAAAATACTTCCAACAAGGGTAAACTTTATTGTAACATTGACTGACCACAACAATAACATTTCGAGTAATAATTATTATTTTAGCTACTCTTTACTGAGAACTTATTATATAGGTCAGGTATTCTGAGAGGTTGTTAATATGTACTATTCCTACCTCAGGTAATTATACGAATTAAATGAAATGTATTTACAACTATTTTAGTTTGGCATTGAGCATGTAGTAAAGCTTAAATAGTTAATAAAGTATTATAATCATTATAAAGTTACTAATTACGGTTATTAATATTGGTTGCCCATTTAGTCTTTATATCATCCCAATGCAGTAAGAATCATTATGACCCCATTTTGGGAAGGAGGATACAATGCCCAGCAGTGAAGTAACCTAAGAATAACCCCACACACAGACCTGAAAGCCTGTGTTTTCACAAATGCAGTAGTTGCAATTATATGTGTGTAACTTTCTGATAGCTTGGTTTTTACGTATTTGTTTTTGAATGTCATTAATTTTATTCTGCTTTATTGATATATAATTGATGTACCACAGACTGCAAATATTTAATGTTTATGGTTTGATGAGTTGTTTTATGCATATACTAGTGTTATTCTCACCAGTAATGAACATACCATCGCCTCCAAAATTTCCTCCTGTCCCTTTGGTTTTTGTGTGTTTTTGTTTTTGTAGTAAGGGCAGCTAACATGAGGCAGAGCCTCTCAATAAATTTTGAAGTGTGTATACTGTATTGCTAACTGTGGGCCCTATGTCTTACAGCCGATCTCCAGAAGTTATTCATCTTGTATAACTGTAACTTTATACCCACTGAACACCTTTCCATCTCTAATCTCCTGGGAACTACCATTCTATTTTCTGCTTCCATAAGTTTACCTGTCTTAGATACCCTATGTAATAGAATCATACAGTCCTTGTTCTTCTGTTACCGATTTATTTCACTTAGCACAATGACTCCCAGGTCCATCTTTGATGTTAAATATCATCCTTATCCAAGCTCTTTCACTTTTGTCTCTAAGAAGTAAAACTTCTGAAAAGGAGAAAATGCTATTATTATTTTTCAAAAATAATTAAAAACATTTTGCTCGAGTCATGCTCATTTCAAGTCACAGGCCACTTCACACTCACATTGCCAGGAATTTTCCTACTGAATGTACTACAATATAAAGCTTATTGTCCTCTGTGCCCCTTTCCCTCTGCCCAGTTTCCTTTACCTTATTTTCTCTATAGCAAAGGACAACCATAAAAGCAATGAAGGCAAATACTCTCCAGAAAGCAATCAGAGCAGAAAAAGAACTTCAAGCCCAGGGGTGTTTTCATGGCAAAGGGAGTTGACATGTGGGGAGCAGGCTAAAAAACTAAGCAAGCTGGCCCAGAAAAGAGAGGAGGGCACAGGACCAGGGAGGGGGATGGTAAGAAAGGTCTATTAGAGCAGAGAAGGCAAAAGCTCTTAGGAATTGGAGGGGGGGGGCAAGGAATTTTAAGGGCTAACTTCCTTTTTGTATTACTTGAAATAGTTGAGGAAATTATAGGGGGAGGTTTAATCCTGTATTGGGGCCATATTCCTTTAGCTGTGGCATAGTTTGAAACAGAAATGGGCTTGTAATGAGTATGCAAGTGGGTGAGTTTTAGGAGGTGGCCCGCATGTAAGAGCATTATAGATGAAAAAACAAAACATAACATGTAAAGGTAATGTGGATGCAAAATAATTTAGGAGTACAGTTTACCCTTGAACTACACAAGTTTGAATTGCAGGGATCCACCTACAGGGGAATTTTAAAATTTTTTTTTTGATGCAACACAGTACTGCAGATGTTTTTTTCTCTTGTGATTTTCTTATTAACATTGTATTTTCTGTAGCTTACTTTATTGTAAGAATAGAACATATCATAAAGATAACATACAAAATACAGGTTCTTCCATTTATGTTATCGCTAAAGCTTCTGGTCAACAGTAGGCTATTAGTAGTTAGGTTTTTGTGGAGCGAAAAGTTGTGCATGGATTTTCCACTGTGGGGGCATGGGGTCGGTTCCCCTAATCCTCATGTTGTTCAAGGGTCAACTGTATTTTAAATACACTGTCTTGTTTGGAGAAACTGTAGGCAGATCAGTTACATTATCTTGACGCTTATAATGTTAAAGGAGGGAGCGATTGGTTCGGTGTGAGGCTTCAGGAATTGATATCTATAATGATAGTACCTGACACAGTGCCTGGCATATAACATGTGTTAAATAAATGTTAACTTCTGTTCATTGTTATATTAATGCACAATAGACATGCAGCATTATTTGTGGAAATTGAAATTTAAAAATATTTACAACTTTGTATTTATTAGTGATAATTAATACTTTGTTTACTTCTCTTTCCTACTGGTCATGCAGGGTCCCCTGAATTTCTGTCTTCTCTACACCCAACTCTTGCAGTCCAGGATCATAGCACTATTTACATGTATTTCATATTTTAAAGTTTACAGAAGACTTCCCAGGGAAGTATTTTTTAAAAAGTAGAATGCCAGGGCGGTCCACTCATTTGAGCAGCTGACTCTTGATTTTGGCTCAGGTCATGATCTCAGGGTCTTGGGATCGAGCCCGTGTCTGGCTCCTCTCTCAGTGGGGAGTCTGCTTGAGGATTCTCTGTCCCTCTCCCTCTACCCCTCCCCCCACAGTCTCTCTCTCTTTCTCTCGCTCAAATAAATATGCCTTAAAAAAAAAAAAGGTAGAGTGCCAAAATTTTCACCCTAGGAATTTTTTTTTTTTTTGAACTTGAGTTTGGCTCTGTGGAAAGAGAATAAGACATAGATAGGTTAAACATTTCTTGTCTTATTGATCATTTCAAGAAGCACTTATGGAAAATTACTATCTGAGAAACTGAAGCAAGGCATGTATCTCTTCTTCAGCTCCCTGACTTCCTCTAGAGGTAAAGGAAACTTGGGTAGGAGCATTGATGTTCTGCTCAAGGTTCGTCTTGTGGGAGAGTAGCATTAGGCACAGGCCTGAGCCCCATGGTAGCTCTCAACAAATTCCATATAAAATGGTTTCCATAACACCTTTTGAAGAACAGAGTTCTAAACAATTAAGTTTTCTTAGACTATCTTCACCATTTGAGTACCCAATACCCTTTGGAGTCTCCAGTTATTTTTTTCTAAGATGTCATGGAAGGAGATATTCATGACACTTCGATCTGCTCTTGGGCATCTATGGAGAATCAGCCTTTCTTGTAGTTAACTTGTGCCTGCCACTATTTTTAGGAATCCACCTAATGGAAATTACCCTTTCTTGAATCTTAGGTCAAAGGCCCTCCACATGTTTCTATTTCAGAGCTATAATGGAGAGGAGATTCTGAAATGTGGTTTGCATAGTATAACTAAGGCAGTCAAAGATTTAAACAACAGGTATTTACAACTTCAAAAAAGTGATGTTACCTGTAGTGGAAACTATCTAGAACATATTCACATTCATTTTAAATAATTTCTGTTAGTTAATTGCTTATGTAATGTAATCATTTTGGTCATTGTTAAGATGATTATTAAACTTATTAACCTCTTCAAAAAATCAATATTTACATATTGCGGAGAATTAAATTCATATATATATTGAGAAAGGATATTCACAATGAATTTAATCTAACATAATAAGGAAAATTTCTTAATTAGTGGTATATTAAATCAACAATGTTTCAGCCAAATTTCATTAAATTACAAGTGACAAAACCATTTCAAAACAGTCTAAGAAAGAGTCCTGGGGCAAAAATATAGGAAAGCATCTAGGTATTACAAGGAGTAACAGCCATCAGTTCTCTGCCACTCTGTCCTTATACTTTTTTTTTTTAAATTTTTCTCTCTTTTGATTAGCTTAATTTGTATATATACTCAATAGCTTTCCAATTTACATTTTTCGGTTTATGAGAAGAGCCTAGGGCGACCCTATTTTAGACTCATTTCTAAATTTTCAAGAAAGAGTCCTAGTTCCCCACCAGCATGGTCAAGTGCCCAGTCTGATCCGGTCAGCTATGCAGGGCCCCCGCTCCTGAACACCAAGAACTCTGGACACAGTGGAGTCTCTGTAACTGTAATCTATATAAAGGGGGCACGTAAAGCCCAGCAAAACTGCAGTGAGAATGCCTCACTGGGATTGTGCAGTCAGAGTCCTGCAGGTGTGGCCAAGGGCTCAGGGTCATATAGAAGAAATGTGGAAGAAGTGGATCCATTTCTGACATAAAAAAAGTGAGCAAGAGACCCCAACTTTTATATCCTACCACAGACAACAACAACAACAAACCCCTAAGATTCTGTTCTAACTTTAGAAAGCACAGATAGATAGAAATAGGTTTGAACACTTTTAACAGACAATCTTGTTCATGTCATAGTAGCTAAGTTGGACGTTTTGCATTTATAAAAAAAAATCATAAATCACGGGTGGAAGGGAACTTAAAAAATATTCGAGAAAAAAATTTTTCTCCTTTGGCCAAAGAGGAAAGTGAGGCTGAATTAGAAAGAGGGTATGCCCAGGTTTACACAGCTCATTAGTTGCAAAGCTAGAATTAGAAGCTCATTCTAAATCCTGAAGAATATGAGTGGATTGCTGCCTTTGGAACATTGGCCCAGAAGTCTGGTATCACATTTACTTGCTTGGTTTGCTTTTTGGAAATGATCCAGGCCTGGTTATAAACAAGAATTGCTCTTTAATTGGAGTGTTCTGGGTTAAGCCTGTTGCCATGAAAAACTATCTGCCTTTCATTGTTTCCTGACAGTCTCTTGGTAAGAAACGCTGTTCTCTTCACATACACTATATTTGATATCTTCGATAGCTCCTTGTGTTCTGGGTTGAATAGTGTCTCCCCAAAAGTTCATGTCTACCCAGAACCTGTGAATATGACCTTACTTGAAAGTAGAGTCTTTGCAGATATAATCAAGTTAAGATGAAGTCATACTGGATAAGAGTGGGCCCTAAATCCAATATGATTGGTGTCTTTATAAGAAGAAAGATATTTGGACAAAGACCCAGATACACAGGGAAAACACCATATGATAATGAAAGTAGAAATTGAAGTGATGTGTCTATAAGCCAAGGAACGAATGCCAAGGATTACAGGCAATAATCAGAAGCTGGAAGAGAGGCACAGAACATATTCTCCTCAGACTCCCCAAAAGGAATCAACCCTGCCAACACCTTGATTTTTAGATTTTCTGGTCTCCAGAACTGTGAGATAATAGATTTTTTTGTTGTTCTAAGACACCTTATTTGTGGTAATTTGTTGTAGCCATGTTAGGAAATTAATTTGCCATGTCATGCATGTGTATGGCATGTATAACTTTCTTATAGATTAATACTTGGAATTTGTGCAAAATAAACAACAGGATAATTTGATATTAAAATTAGATGTGTGCAAGGCAGACTTCCGGGTTTTTTTAAACAGCATTTCTAACCAAGGCCTTCTTTACCTCTTCTCAACATTTTGATTAGAATGGCAGGAAAAAGTGTGACAAATAGGACCAAAAGGACACTGAGTGTCTTTAGTAGCAAACTAGGCATTGTCTAGGGCACCTTTCCAAGTTATCTCTGCCTTTCATTTTACAACTCCGTAAACTGTATAAAATTAATAACAATGCATCTGATTCTGGTTCATAGCAATGGAAATGAATTGTATTCAGGGGAGTGTAATTGTGTAGTTTTTCATCTATTTGCAAATTCATTTAGCATTCCTGATTGCCTGTATATGTGTGGTTCTTTGAATCCTCCTTAGAACTGGTTATAACATTACTGGTTCTTTCATTGAGTTAAATAAAATCTTAAACATAAGCTCACTTTATATTTTCATAGGGGTCATGACTTTACTCTTTGTAAAAACTCTGTCCTTTAATAAGAATCTAGGGTTAATTCTTATAGTTCTTAATTTTGATAACCTCCGTCAGAACTTAAGGCAAAGAGAAGCCTTTTTCAGCCGGTCCCCTGAGTTGAGCTGGATAGGTACCAGACCAGCAGGAATATCCACGGAATCAGCCTGAGACGCAGGAAGATACATCTGGATCTCTACAAATGAACATCTCCAGCGCTGAATATCGAGGTACGAAGCGGGGAGCCATGAAACCGCGCACAGATATCGGAAGCTAAACAGAAGGGGAGGGAGCCGCCGTGTCAGGGCGCCGGGAAGCGGTAGCCACCTGCACGGGGGAGCGGACAGACCGCGGACCCCCACGCTTGAGACAGCAGGCTGAGAAGGGAGCTCCGGGAGCGCACGCGGGACGGGGGAGCAGGCAGACTCGCGGACGGCACCCGCGAGACAACAGACTTAGAACGCGAGCTCCAGGAGCGCGCGCGCAGGGCGGCTGGCGGGCCACCTGCACCGGGGAGCGGGCGGACCGCGGACCCGCACTCTGGAAACGGCAGACTGAGTCTGTGAGCCAGGAGCGTGCACCACCAAGCATCTCATGGAGCTCCGGAGCTCCAGTGTGCTCACTGGATCGAGGCTGAGACCAGTAGCTCCGGGAGCGTCCGCGGGGCGGCTGGTGGCTGGAGGGCCACCTGCACGGGGGAGCAGGCGGACTCGCGGTCAGCACCCCGTGAGACACCAGACTGAGACGGGGAGCTCCGGGAGCCCGCGCGGGGCGGCTGGCGGCTGGCGGGGTTGGAAACACAAAGGACAGAGACGTGCCGGCCCTGGAAGTGAGGGCTGGGACGCCGGGTGTGGGGCGCACAGCCCGGGATGCTGCAGGGTTGAGCAGCACCAACAGAAACAGAGTTAAAGTGGCCAGAACATCAGTGGAGAACGATCCGCGATCCCTCTGTTCTGAGACAGAGGCTGAATTTCAGCCGCTGCTGCTCTCTCAGAAGAGGCATAGCAAACCGCCAGGGAAAGCCGCCAGAGAACAAAAGCCCGGAAATACCGGCTCACAGGGTGCCCATCCCCATCCCCCCTCGCAAGGGACACAGAGACTCTACCCAAACAGGGTTTTCTGAGTACCTGCAGGCAGGCCCCTCCCCCAGAAGGCAGGCTGAAAAATCAAGAAGCCCACAACCCGGAGCGCCTGAGTGGCGCAGTCACCAAGCACCTGTCTTCGGATTAGGGTGTGTTTACAACGTTCCGGAAAGGAGTCCCTCATCGGGCTTCTCCACCGGGAGCCTGCTTCTTCCTCTCCCACTCCTCTGCTTGGGTTCCCTTTCTTGCTGACTCTCTCTCTCTCTCTCAAATAAATAAATCTTTAGAGAAGTAATAACACCTAATGTACAACACTTCTTTTGTGATGGGCATAGTTCTGACTTATATTAATTCATGTAACCCTCTAAACCATTTTAGTAGGTAGGGCTATTATTTTCTCCATTTTACAGATGAGTAACTGATGCAAGAAAGGGTGAGTAAATTTCCAAATGGCACACAGCCAGGAAGTGCTGGTGTCATGAGTCAAATCTGGTCAGTCTGGTTCCCAAGTCCATCCCCCTAACATTACTGTAAGAAAAAGCTTCTATAGAAAGAAATGACTTGCTGATAAAACATTTTCACATATAAGAGGAAGAAATATTTATACTTATACAAAAGACTGACACTAAGTATAAATATATGTTCTTATAGGGCATATGAGAGGTAAATGGAAAGTTATTATTTGCCTTCCTGCACATTTTCCATGAACCAAAACTGTATATCATTTTTTCAGAGAAGTTTATGAATAAAATGAAACCTTTTTATGTTTTATATCTGGAATTAAAAGACCCAGTGCATAATTAGAAGTGATGAAAAGACTTTCAGTTCTTAATGTTGGACTATTATAAGTTTTGGGTAGTATCTAAATTAATATTACGTAATAATAAAATACTACAAGAGTATAAAGGTATGCATCATCAATATTTTCTCATTAATGAATAGTGTGTTAAGTTCTCATACTAATGAAATGAGACTTAGGATAAAAACACATCAGGAAATAGGATACTCTTGATAATTAAATAAAAAATCTTGGGGGGGGGAGGTTAAGATGGCGGAGGAGTAGGGGACCCCTTTTTCAGCCGGTCCCCTGAGTTGAGCTGGATAGGTACCAGACCAGCAGGAATATCCACGGAATCAGCCTGAGACGCAGGAAGATACATCTGGATCTCTACAAATGAACATCTCCAGCGCTGAGTATCGAGGTACGAAGCGGGGAGCCGTGAAACCGCGCACAGATATCGGAAGCTAAACAGAAGGGGGAGGGAGCCGCCGTGTCAGGGCGCCGGGAAGCGGTAGCCACCTGCAAGGGGGAGCGGACAGACCGCGGACCCGCACGCTTGAGACAGCAGGCTGAGAAGGGAGCTCCGGGAGCGCACGCGGGACGGCTGGCGGTTGGCGGGCCACCTGCACGGGGGAGCAGGCGGACTCGCGGACGGCACCCGCGAGACAACAGACTTAGAACGCGAGCTCCAGGAGCGCGCGCGCAGGGCGGCTGGCGGGCCACCTGCACCGGGGAGCGGGCGGACCGCGGACCCGCACTCTGGAAACGGCAGACTGAGTCCGTGAGCCGGGAGCGTGCACCACCAAGCATCTCACGGAGCTCCGGAGCTCCGGTGTGCTCACTGGATCGAGGCTGAGACCGGGAGCTCCGGGAGCGTCCGCGGGGCGGCTGGCGGCTGGAGGGCCACCTGCACGGGGGAGCAGGCGGACTCGCGGTCAGCACCCGTGAGACACCAGACTGAGACGGGGAGCTCCGGGAGCCCGCGCGGGGCGGCTGGCGGCTGGCGGGGTTGGAAACACAAAGGACAGAGACGTGCCGGCCCTGGAAGTGAGGGCTGGGACGCCGGGTGTGGGGCGCACAGCCCGGGATGCTGCAGGGTTGAGCAGCACCAACAGAAACAGAGTTAAAGTGGCCAGAACATCAGTGGAGAACGATCCGCGATCCCTCTGTTCTGAGACAGAGGCTGAATTTCAGCCGCTGCTGCTCTCTCAGAAGAGGCATAGCAAACCGCCAGGGAAAGCCGCCAGAGAACAAAAGCCCGGAAATACCGGCTCACAGGGTGCCCATCCCCATCCCCCCTCGCAAGGGACACAGAGACTCTACCCAAACAGGGTTTTCTGAGTACCGGCAGGCAGGCCCCTCCCCCAGAAGGCAGGCTGAAAAATCAAGAAGCCCACAACCCGGAGCGCCTGAGTGGCGCAGTCACCAAGCACCTGTCTTCGGATTAGGGTGTGATCACAACGCTCCGTAAGGAGTCCTTCATCGGGCTTCTCCACCGGGAACCTGCTTCTTCCTCTCCCACTCCTCTGCTTGGGTTCCCTTTCTTGCTGACTGTCTCTCTCTCTCTCAAATAAATAAATAAACTCTTTAAGGAAGAAGCCCACATCCCTAAGATCTCTATAAAACAAGGGCGCACGGCCTGGGTCCCAGTCAACACTTGGGCTCTGGACAACCCTGCAATCTCTCTTCATCAGAATGACGAGAAGGAGAAGTCCCCCCCAGCAAAGAAAAGATAATGAGTCTGTGGCCTCTGCCACAGAATTGGCCTCGGCCACAGAATTAATACATATGGATGTATCCCAATTATCAGAAATGGAATTCAGAGCAACAATGGTCAAGATGATGAGTAAACTTGAAAAAAGCATCAGAGAAAGCGTTGCTGAGAATATAGAATCCCTAAGGGCAGAAATGAGAGCGAATCTGACAGAAATTAAAAACTCAGTGGGCCAAATACAGTCAAAACTAGAGGCTCTGACGGCCAGGGTCACCGAGGCAGAGGAACGCGTTAGCGAATTGGAGGATGGGTTAGTAGAAGAAAAAACGAAAATAGAAGCTGGTCTTAAAAAAATCCACGCCCACGAATGTAGATTACGGGAGATTACTGACTCTATGAAACGATCCAATGTCAGAATCATCGGCATCCCTGAAGGGGTGGAGAAAAACAGAGGTCTAGAAGAGATATTTGAACAAATTGTAGCTGAAAACTTCCCTAATCTAGCAAGGGAAACAAGCATTCGTGTCCAAGAGGCAGAGAGGACCCCATCCAAGCTCAACCAGGACAAACCTACGCCACGGCATGTCATAGTGCAATTCGCAAATATTAGATCCAAGGATACAGTATTGAAAGCGGCCAGGGCAAAGAAATTTCTCACGTACCAAGGCAAAGGTATCAGGATTACGTCAGACCTGTCTACAGAGACCTGGAATGAGAGAAAGGCTTGGGGGGGCATTTTTAAAGCTCTTTCAGAGAAAAACATGCAGCCAAGGATCCTTTATCCAGCAAAGCTGTCATTCAGAATTGATGGAGAAATAAAGACGTTCCAAAATCGCCAATCATTAACCAATTTCGTAACCACGAAACCAGCCCTACAGGAGATATTAAGGGGGGCTCTATAAAGGTAAAAAGGCCCCAAGAGTGATACAGAGCAGCAAGTCACAACCGATACAAAGACTTTAAAGAGAAATGGCATCATTAAAATCATATCTGTCAATAATCTCTATCAATCTAAATGGCTTAAACTCTCCCATAAAACGCCACAGGGTTGCAGATTGGATAAAAAGACATGACCCATCCATTTGCTGTCTACAAGAGACTCATTTTGAACCCAAAGATGCATTCAGACTTAGAGTAAGGGGATGGAGTACCATCTTCCACGCAAATGGACCTCAAAAGAAAGCTGGAGTAGCAATTCTCATATCAGATAGACTGGATTTTAAACTAGAGGCCATAGAGAGAGATACAGAAGGGCACTATATTATTCTTAAAGGAAGTATTCAACAAGTGGATATGACAATTATTAATATATATGCCCCCAACAGGGGAGCAGCAAGATACACAAGCCAACTCTTAACCAAAATAAAGAGACATATAGATAAGAACACAGTAATAGTAGGGGACCTCAACACCCCACTATCAGAAATAGACAGAACACCCTGGCAAAAACTAAGCAAAGAATCAAAGGCTTTGAATGCCATACTCGACGAGTTGGACCTCATAGATATATATAGAACACTACACCCCAGAACCAAAGAATACTCATTCTATTCAAATGCCCATGGAACATTCTCAAGAATAGATCATGCTCTGGGACACAAAACAGGTCTCAGCCAATACCAAAAGATTGAAATTATCCCCTGCATATTCTCAGACCACAACGCTCTGAAATTGGAACTCAACCACAAGGAAAAACCTGGAAGAAACTCAAACACTTGGAGGCTAAGAACCATCCTGCTCAAGAATGACTCGATAAACCAGGAAATCAAAAAACAAATTAAACAATTTATGGAGACCAACGAGAATGAATACACAACGGTCCAAAACCTATGGGATACTGCAAAGGCAGTCCTAAGGGGGAAATACATAGCCATCCAAGCCTCACTCAAAAGAATAGAAAAATCTAAAATGCAGTTTCTATATTCTCACCTCAAGAAACTGGAACAGCAACAGAGGGACAGGCCTAACCCACTGACAAGGAAGGAGTTGACCAAGATTAGAGCAGAAATCAATGAATTAGAGACCAGAACCACAGTAGAGCAGATCAACAGGACTAGAAGCTGGTTCTTTGAGAGAATCCATAAAATTGATAGACCACTGGCAAAACTTGTCCAAAAACAAAGAGAAAGGACTGAGATTATTAAAATTATGACTGAAAAGGGAGAGGTCACGACCAGCACCATTGAAATTGCAAGGATTATTAGAAACTTTTATCAACAGCTATATGCCAAAAAACTAAACAATCTGGAAGAGATGGAGGCCTTCCTGGAAACCTATAAACTACCAAGACTGAAACAGGAAGAAATAGATTTCTTAAATAGGCCAATTAACTATGAAGAAATTGAGTCAGTGATAAACAACCTTCCAAATAATAAAACTCCAGGCCCAGACGGTTTTCCTGGGGAATTCTACCAAACATTCAAAGAAGAAATAATACCTATTCTCCTAAAGCTATTTCAAAAAATAGAAACAGAAGGAAAGCTACCAAACTCATTCTATGAGGCTAATATTACCTTGATCCCCAAACCAGGCAAAGACCCCCTCAAAAAGGAGAATTACAGACCGATTTCTCTAATGAATATGGATGCCAAAATCCTCAACAAGATCCTTGCTAATAGAATCCAACAGTACATTAAAAGGATTATCCATCATGACCAAGTGGGATTCATACCTGGGATGCAAGCATGGTTCAACACTCGCAAATCAATCAATGTGATACATCATATCAACAAGAAAAGACTCAAGAACCATATGATCCTCTCAATTGATGCAGAAAAAGCATTTGACAAAATACAGCATCCTTTCCTGATTAAAACCCTTCAGAGTGTAGGAATAGAGGGTACATTTCTCAATCTCATAAAAGCCATCTATGAAAAGCCTACTGCAAGCATTATTCTCAATGGGGAAAAGCTGGAAGCCTTTCCCTTAAGATCAGGAACACGACAAGGATGCCCACTCTCGCCACTATTATTCAACATAGTACTAGAAGTCCTTGCAACAGCAATCAGAAGACAAAAAGGGATCAAAGGTATCCAAATCGGCAAAGAAGAAGTCAAACTGTCTCTCTTTGCAGATGACATGATACTCTATATGGAAAACCCAAAGGAATCCACTCCCAAACTATTAGAAGTTATAGAACAATTCAGTAAGGTGGCAGGATACAAAATCAATGCCCAGAAATCAGTTGCATTTCTATACACGAATAACGAGACTGAAGAAAGAGAAATTAGGGAATCCATCCCATTTACAATAACACCAAAAACCATGCGTTACCTTGGAATTAACTTAACCAGAGACGTAAAGGACCTATATGCTAGAAACTATAGATCACTTTTGAAAGATATTGAGGAAGACATAAAAAGATGGAAAAATATTCCATGCTCATGGATTGGAAGAATTAACATAGTTAAAATGTCCATACTACCCAGAGCAATCTACACTTTCAATGCTATCCCGATCAAAATACCGAGGACATTTTTCAAAGAACTGGAACAAATAGTCCTTAAATTTGTATGGAACCAGAAAAGGCCCCGAATCTCCAAGGAACTGTTGAAAAGGAAAAACAAAGCTGGGGGCATCACAATGCCGGATTTCGAGCTGTACTACAAAGCTGTGATCACAAAGACAGCATGGTACTGGCACAAAAACAGACACATCGACCAATGGAACAGAATAGAGAACCCAGAAATGGACCCTCGGCTCTTTGGGCAACTAATCTTTGATAAAGCAGGAAAAAACATCCGGTGGAAAAAAGACAGTCTCTTCAATAAATGGTGCTGGGAAAATTGGACAGCTACATGCAAAAGAATGAAACTTGACCACTCTCTCACACCATACACAAAAATAAACTCCAAATGGATGAAAGACCTCAATGTGAGACAGGAATCCATCAAAATTCTAGAGGAGAACATAGGCAACAACTTCTATGACATCGGCCAGAGCAACCTTTTTCACGACACATCTCCAAAGGCAAGAGAAATAAAAGATAAAATGAACTTATGGGACTTTATCAGGATAAAGAGCTTCTGCACAGCCAAGGAAACAGTCAAAAAAACTAAGAGACAGCCCACGGAATGGGAGAATATATTTGCAAAGGACACCACAGATAAAGGACTGGTATCCAAGATCTACAAAGAACTTCTCAAACTCAATACACGAGAAACAAATAAACAAATCATAAAATGGGCAGAAGATATGAACAGACACTTTTCCAATGAAGACATACAAATGGCTAACAGACACATGAAAAAATGTTCAAAATCATTAGCCATCAGGGAAATTCAAATCAAAACCACACTGAGATACCACCTTACGCCAGTTAGAATGGCAAAGATAGACAAGGCAAGAAACAACAATTGTTGGAGAGGATGTGGAGAAAGGGGATCCCTCCTACATTGTTGGTGGGAATGCAAGTTGGTACAGCCACTCTGGAAAACAGTGTGGAGGTCCCTTAAAAAGTTAAAAATTGAACTACCCTATGACCCAGCCATTGCACTACTGGGTGTTTACCCCAAAGATACAGACGTAGTAAAGAGAAGGGCCATATGCACCCCAATGTTCATAGCTGCATTGTCCACAATAGCCAAATCATGGAAGGAGCCGAGATGCCCTTCAACAGATGACTGGATTAAGAAGCTGTGGTCCATATATACAATGGAATATTACTCAGCTATCAGAAAGAACGAATTCTCAACATTTGCTGCAACATGGACGGCACTGGAGGAGATAATGCTAAGTGAAATAAGTCAAGCAGAGAAAGACAATTATCATATGATTTCTCTCATCTATGGAACATAAGAACTAGGATGATCGGTAGGGGAAGAAAGGGATAAAGAAAAGGGGGGTAATCAGAGGGGGGAATGAAACATGAGAGACTATGGACTATGGGAAACAAACTGGGGACTTCAGAGGGGAGGGGGTGGGGGAAGGGGATGGACTGGTGGTGGGTAGTAAGGAGGGCACGTATTGCATGGTGCACTGGGTGTTATACGCAACTAATGAAGCATCAAACTTTACATCAGAATCAGGGGATGTACTGTATGGTGATTAACATAATATAATAAAATAAAATTAATTATAAAAAAAAAAAAGAACTTAAGGCAAAGAGAAGTACAAGGGCAAAATTTCCATTTCTCCTTACCCTGTGTTGAAAGCCTTTCTAAACTTCCAAAAGCATTTTTACAAGATTTTAACTTCCTATTTTAACAAGGGGTATCCATTATAGATGACAAAAAGAATATAAAAAAATCTTAAGATATATTCTGGAAAATTAGTCAAAGCAATGCCCTTGGTCTCTTCGGCAGTGCCAATCCAGAGAACAAAGTTCGAAGTTATTCTTTGCTTCCAGTCATACTTTGGCTAAGACAAGCTTCCTAGACCTAACATAACCCCCACATAAGTTGACAACAGGAACTTAAATCTCATTTTTAAAGTTTCTTCATTGATGTGAAACGGCTTTGAGAGGATAATTGATACCGCCCTTTAAATTCTTTAAAACTGGCTTGAGGATCATACTAGCATGAAAGGTGATACAGTGATGAAGTTTTATCCCTGTGACAGTCTCATGTCCAACTGGGGCTAGAGAAACAAGAATATTCAGAGGGCTTAGGAAGGAAAGGCAGCATGCCAGATGTGTCCTGGGCAGAATAGAGTCAATTTTGCAGAACATAAGGGAAGTAATGACCCATAAAAACTCCTGATTACTGCTCTAACACGGAAGGAGACTAGAAAAAAGACATATAGCACATTTCCTCGCAGCCTGGGATACCCCAGAGTTTTGGGTGTTTTTTAATTTTTTTTTAATTTTTGTTTTTTGTTTTTGTTTTCTTTTGTTGTTTTTTTTTTAGGTTCTTCACATGCTGGGCTCCAGAATCAAGAGTCGGGCTTGGAAACTGACTCAATTGTTAGGCCCTGGATATGTTTGATGCTAAATCTGTTTTTTGTTCTCCGTATATAATCTGTGTTCTTTGGATACGACAGACCCACAGCAAAATGGTTTAGGATGGCTGATATCCTACCCTTGCGTAGGCATTTTCTAACATGATTGAGTTTATTTTCACTTCTGTTTTTCAGTCCCTGGTGACTTGGTTACTCAGTTCAGAGTGCATGGTTCCTTGGCTGACACGAGAGAGAGTCTAGGATATTTGCAGCTCCTCTGGAGACTCCTGCCTCTCTTGTCTCTTCAGCGAGCACCATTTTTGTCTTTCACAGCTCCTCAGGTGGCTGAAATTTTCACAGCTTGTTAGGTGGCTCTGGCTTTCACAGTTTGTGGCCCTGAATGGCTGCTAGGGGAACGGCATTTTCACTTCTTCCCAAAGCCAAGCTTCGCAGTAGAAATGTGTGAGCTGTGCCAGTAGCCTCCCAGAAATCCTGTGGTTGTGGCAGATGCAAGCTAACGCAGCATGGAGATGAGATTTCTTCCAGATTAGGAATTGATGTCCCAAACAGAAAGTGAATTGTACAGACTTTGTTCTCAAGTAAGTTGTGACAAGTGGAAATAAGAGCAGTACCACATAAAATTGCTGGCAAAATAAACAGCGAATAGCACTGTATGTGGAATATTGGTCCCTGTATATTTTTTTTCTTTTAATAGTTGTTAATATAGCCAAGATGCTAAAATGTATTTAATAGAGGTTTCCCTTGATATGGCACTATTTTCAGGAGCCAGGGAAAAATAGTGTTTTATCAGGAAGAAGGTAATAAGCAGGAATTGAAATGTTTTCATTTGGATCCTAAGTGGTGCCTGAGGTAAAATTGCACAATGTTAAAGCAACAATAATTGGTTCCTCCTGGCTTTCTCCATTGAGGGAAATTGAAATTCAATTGACTTTCAATGGAATAGTCATGGAGTTCCAATTGTCATTGCTCTGACTTTGTGCTTGTCTATCCCAAGAATGGTATGGGAGCCACAAAAGAAAAGGTTCTGAAACAGCTGGGAAAATCAGTGCAATTATTTTAGGACAGACTGGAGGGGAATGAGGTATTCCGTATATAGGAATAGATTTCAATGTACCTCAGAGCCCATAATTGATACGTTGCCATTGTTGACATTAACTTGAATATGCTTGGAAGTGGGGCGAGGTTCTTGCGTAATTATTGATGATAAAGCAAAGTTTAACATAAAGAGGTTAAACTATGACAACAGTCTAGGCTTGGAAGCAAAATGAGAGAGCAATACTGAGTCTCTTTGTCTTGTGGATTTAGATAGTGTTGCAAGGTGCCATTATAAAACAATTATAGTAGCTAATGCTTATATTTAGATATTATGCCAGCTTATCTCATTTATTACTTGCCAAAAAAAAAAAGTTAGCACTGGCCCTTTTTGTAGATGAGGAATCTCAGACTCAGAAAAGTCAGGTGTCCTTTTCAAGGTTAATATAGCTAGACAATTGTTGGGCCAGAATTTAGTCCAGGGTATGAATGAGTCTTAACCTCTGTAAAATCCTTACTCTAAGCAAGGTTATTTAGAAGGAAACAAAAAAACAAACAAACAAAACAAAGCTATTGGGACTACAGATTGCCTATTAATAAGAATAAAGTAAGGCACTAGAATTGTTAATGTGATGGCTGAACAAGCTAGTTGGAGAAATATGGTGAAAAAGAGCCATTAATTATTTGATTAAAAAATTGTACTAAAATGTCTCAGTTTTGTTCAAGGTACCAGATTTAACATGCATTAAAGACATACTTTTAAGCATTTCCTTTTGGAACATTTCAAACAAATTCAAAAGTACGGAGAATAATATTAGAAAATCTTATATACTCATCACTTAGTTATCAACTCATGGCGAATTATATTTCATCTCTACCCCCAAATACTTCCCCGCTACTAACAATCTTATGAAACAAACCTCAGTGGCTCTGTTATTTCATGCATAAATATGTCAATATGTATTTCTAATAGATAAGGACTCCTTATTTTAAAAATGATCACAATATTGTTTTACGTATTATAACTCCTTAATATTCAAATATTCAGTCTAAAATATCTAAGAATTTTTAAAAATCAGCCTTACTGATTGGGGGCCTGGCTGGCTCAGTCAGTTAAGCGACCAACTCTTGATTTTGGCCCAGGTCATGATCTCAGGGTTGTGAGATCGAGCCTTGTGTGGGGCTCTATGCTCAGTGTGGAGTCCCCCCCAGATTCTTTCTCCCTCCCCTCTCTCTGCCCATCCCCCACTCATGCTTGCACGCTCTAAAATAAATAGAATCTTAAAAAAAAGAGGTAAAATCAGCTTTATTAAGATACAGCTTACATAAAATAAAAACCACCTATTTTATGTGTACTGTGAAATAATTTTTTTTTTTTTTAAGTAGGCTCCACACGTGGGATCCAACTCGGAGCTTGAACTCACAACCCTGAAATCAAGACCTGAACTGAGATCAAGAGTCAGGCTTAACTGAGTGAGCCACCCAGGCACCCCCAGTGAAACGATTTTTAACAAATATATACACTTGTATAACCATTACCCGAATGAAGACAGAGAATAATTTCTTCATGCCCCCAGTTCCCACTGGCTCTTTCTCAATCTCTCTTCTGCTCAACCCCAGCTCCAGGAAACTACCATTCTGCTTTCCATCATGATAAATTATTATTTTTGACTTGATTTTTGGTTTTATCTTTAATAGTTCTTTTAGCCATTTTAGCTTAATTTTCTCTTCTGTTTCCAGTTTCTTACAGTAAAACTTTTATATGTGATTTGAATCTTTTTCCCAAATACTTAAAATTATCAACATTCCTCTAAGCACTACTTTAGTCGTATCCCATAAATTTTGACACATTGCTTTTTCAATTTTGTTTTGTTCAAATATTTTCCAATTTCCCTTTGATTTTTTTTTTTTTAACCCATAGGTTATTTAGAAATTTGTTGTTTAATTTTCAAACATTTGGGGATTTTCTGTCAATATTCCTATAACTTATCTCTAGTTTAATTCTATTTTGGTCAGAGAATATACTTCCTGTGATTTCAGTCAATTTAGCTTAATTGTGTTACCCGGCATATAGCATATCTTGGTGAATATTCCATGGGCACTTGGAAAGTTTATTGATTATACTGTGTTGAATGGTATGCTCTAATAAATGCCAGTTGGGTTAAGTAGGTTGCAGTGTCATCCTACATTGTTACACATTTTTTTTCTCCTTCTAGCAATTAATGGGAGTATAAGGTAAACTATTCAGTTATGTTTGTGAATGTATTATGAACATTTTATTGTGTGTACATCTATTTAAAATTTCTGTGTCCTCTTGAGAGATTGCTTTGTCTTCTCTTTCTAATATGCATTTACCATATATATACCATATGTAGCTATTTAAGATTTTTTATCTTTATTGTCGGCATAATATATCTTTTCTCATTCTTTACTTTTCAGCAAACTGCCTTGAGATTTTAGTGGTTGTCTTGTAGAGAATTTACAATCTTGTTTATATTCATTTTGATGTTTTCTAATTCTTAGAAGTGTTTGGAACACTTACATTTAACGTAATTATTGATATGGTTGAATTTAAATCTACTACCCTCTTTTGTGTATTCTACTTTTCCATCTATTCTTTGTGTCTGTTGTCTCTTTTTTCCCCTTGTTGTGCATATTTTTAAATTAATTCCAGTATCTCTTTGTTTTATTCTAATTGTTGCTCTAGTATTTATAATATGACCTTTATTTTATTACAATCTACTTTCAACGAGTAGTATACCACTTTATATATAAGACCTTTACAACTCTGTACTTCAATTTCTCCAATTTCTTCTCTTTTGCCTTTGTATCATTCATTTTACTGCTATATAAATTATAACCCACAAAATGATAACATAGGTACATTTGTAATTTAAACCCTCATTACCCTTAAAGAAAGTTTAAAATAAGGAAGATAGTTATAGCCACAAGTATATGTTTGCCTTTCCTAGAGTTATGATCAGTAATTTTCTGTATCTTTCTTCTTTTCTTTCTTTTTCTTTTTTCTTTCTTTTCTCCTTTTTTTCTTCTTTCTTTCTTTCTTTCTTTCTTTCTTTCTTTCTTTCTTTCTTTCTTTCTTTCTTTCTTTCTTTCCTCTCTCTTCCTTTCTTTCCTTTTCTTCTTTTTTTTTTTCTTTTTTGGTCCATGGCTTGGGAAAGGGCTCTAAAGTAGTTAAAAAGCTGCCTAGTGGCTGGCTGCCTAGTGGTTGCTGGGACAGGCTCAGGCACAAGCCCTGGCCCCAGGGTGATGTTAGAGGGGTCCCTGAAAGGCTGCTCGGTGCCAGAGGCTCCTAGTTGTGTTTGAGAGTAAGACTTTGGAAGAGATTCTCGCCCAGCCCAGCGGGGACAGCCAGCCTGTGGAGGTTTGTCAGGTGATTGCCCATCTTCTTAATGAGTTTCACCTCCTCATCTAGGAAGTGGTTCTCCAGGAAGTCACAGAGATGGGGATCTGCAAAACAGAACCCAGGGCAAGCAGATCCAAAAGGGCCTGGTTCAGGATCTTCTCCAAAGCCAGGGTGGCTTCCTTGGCATCCAGGGTTTTACCCTACTCATCTTGGGAAGGCTTCTGCAGTCCTGGAAGAGGATGCAGCCACTGTGTGGTTTTGCATCTTCAAGAGATACTCAGTGCCCTCATGCTTCTCCTCAGCCAACTCACAGAAGAAGTGGCCCACACCCTCCAGAGCCACATTATCACGGTCAAAATAGAAACCCAGAGAGGGGTAGGTGTAGGAGGCCCGCAGATGCATGTTGACTAGGTGGTTAATGTTGGCCTTCACCTCAGTGGAATAATTCTGACATGTCTGGGAGCTCCTGGTTGATCAGTAAAGAAGAGCTAAGCTCAAAATAGAGTATATTGGCTGGTCCCAGAGGCAGAGGGTGGCTAAGAAAATGGCTCTGAAGTTTGCAACTGAAAAAAGATTGGAGAATGGTTGGAGGCTAGTAGAAGGAGAATCCTTGGGTCTGTTCCGTCCAAACACTGTTGAAGCAAGAGACAGATATGCAAGACCGCTGGGCACTGTGCCTGGTCAGTAATTTTTCTAAGGAACACTAGTTTATTCTAGTGAGAAATTAAGAGTCTACTTTCTGGGTACTAGGGCACCCATTGTAAGTATGTTAGTCACTGTAAGATTTTTTTCAAATAGTGAAATGTATTAGTTTCTGTTCTTTCATAATGATTATTCCAACCTTAGCAGCTTAAAACAGTATATATTTCATATGCAGTTTCTATTACTTTAAATTTCTTTGCGTAGGGGTGCCTGGGTATTGCAGTTGGTTAAGCCTCTGACTCCTGGTTTCAGCTCAGGCCCTGATCTCAGGTTTGTGAGATTGAGACGGCGTGGGCTTTGCGTTCAGTGTGGAATCTGCTTGAGATTCTCTCTCCTTCTCATTCTGCCCCTCCTGCTCGCACTCTTCTCTCTCTCTAAAATAAATAAATAAATAAATCTTTAAAAAAGTAAGTTTCTTTGCATAGATACAATTGCTGATCTTGTATTTTTTTTTCTTTTCTTTGAAGAACTCCATTATAATTTATTATAAGGTAGCTTTTCCAGTGATGAATTCTGTAAGCTTCTTTTTTGTCTCCCAAATCCCTTTTGTCTCAATTTTTGGAGGCTATATCCCCTGGATAAGTAATATTATGTTGCATGTTTTTGCTTTAGGCACAAACTTTTTTTTATTTGTTTGTTTGCATGATTTCAGAAAATAAATCTTCACTAGTCTTACCTTTGTTCCTCTGTGTGCGATATGTCTTATTTCTCTGGCTACTTTCAAGGGTTTCTCTTTTTACACACAGGTTTGCAGCAGTTTGGTTGTTAGTATTCTATGACTAGCAATTTTGATGTTGTTTCTTTGTGTTTGTCCTTTTTAATGTTTGATGCACTTCTCACATTTGTAGATTTATTATTTTCATCAAATTTGAAAAATCTTGTTAGTCATTTAAAAAACTTGTTTCTATCTCTATTTGGGGATTCTGCTATTATCTCCCATGTAACCAAGTCCCTTTTCATTTTTTTCAGTCTTTTATTTCCCTCTGCTTCATGTGGATGGATTCTATGTCTTAAAGTTCATTGATCTTTTTTTCTGCAGTGTCTAATCTGCTGTTAAACTCACACATTGGATTTTCATTTTAGATAGGATATTTTTCATCTCTCTTAATTGTTTTTGGTACTTTTGATTTCTTTTCTCATCATATTTACATTTTCTTTTCAGCAGACCTAAGAATATGGTGTGAATCTTCTCTGGTTTCTACTCAATGTCTGGCTATAGTCATGCATTGCCTGTTCCAATTATGTAATTAGTCATTTCTTTAAGAGGCATTAGCTTTTTTAGGGAAAAATTAAGAGTTTGAACCTGGATATTAGAGTGCCCATTACTACTTAGTCATTATAAGTTTTTAAAATTAAATATATTCATTTTATATTTCTGCTTAACCACAAATTTCACAGCTTAAAACAGTATGTTTCTTATATCATAATTTCTGCAGGTTGGGTCTCTTGCATGCCTTGGCTTGGTACTTTGCTCAGGGCCTCACAAATGTGCAGTGAAAGTGATAGCCAGGCTGTATTGCCATCTGGAGGCTAACGTTGGAAAGAATATACTTTCAAGCCCAGAGTCTGTTCATGTTGTCAGAATTCATTTTTTTTCCAGCGGTATGACTTATGGCAACAGCTTTTGTTGGCTGTTTGCTGGGAGCTGCTTTCATGTTCTAGAGAGAGTTTCAGTCCCTTGCCATGAGAACTTGTCCATCATGGCCACCCACTTCATCAAGCCAGCAAGAATAATCTCTCAGTCTGATGGAGTTTCCTACAACATAATGTAATCTTGAGAGTAATTTCATCATGTCTGCCATATAATATAATTTAATCAAGAGAGTAACATCTAATAACCATTGAAATAGTCTATTAATGAGAAACAATACATATTTCACTCATACTTAAGGTGATTATTACAGATGTGTAGACATGAGTAGTGGGAAATCATTGAGGACCTGCCTGTTGTATGAGAGCTAGAAGTTTTTTAAAAGCAAAATAGATCATGAGTTCATACTAATATTTCTTATTCAAATTCAAGAGTACAAGATTTTTGCTTTGCTCACGTATCTTATATTTGTATCTCCTCTCTTCCATTTAAAATGCCAGTTTCCCAACAACAACGTAATTTTCAGTTCTATTTATGTAAAAATGCATACACAACAATCTGAGAATTATAGTACCATCAATATGTTTGAAGATAACTTAAGAATTTTTTCTGTACTGCTTTATTTTTAAAAAATGCCTCTGGGTATACATGTCAAATCATTGTCTTTCCTTATTGGGATTTAACTGACATATAACATTATATTAGTTTCAGGTTGTACCACATAATGCTTCAATATATGTATATAATGAAAATTGATCACCACAGTACGTCTAGTTAACATGCATCACTACACATACTTAAAAACATTTTTTTTTGTGATGAAAACTTTTAAGCTCTAGTCTCTTAGCAACTTTTAAAAATACAGTATGTGTTATTACTAACTATGGTCACAAATCATTGTCTTTTAAATATGTTGGGGTAGTTCCTACAAATGAGTATAAATAAAGCATTTTTATTTCATTTTAACTTTCAGGGTCTACTTTAAAGTGTTTATTTTGTTTTGTAATTATATAAAATTCGCATGACTCCAGTGTCACATCTCTCAGACATGGTGTATTCAAAGAATCAGCCTAGTTTCTGTCCCTTTGCCTGCAACTGTTCACAGTCAGCCCCCTTTCCCTCCACTCCTTCAGCCCTAATTAACCCTTAGGGTGCTTTCTATCCCTACAGATTTGTCTATGTGGACATTACATACAAATGGAATAATATAATGTGGCTTTTTGTGTCTGGCTTTTTTTGCTTAGCATAATGTTTTCAAGGTGCAACCGTGTCGTAGCAGTGTTAGTACTTACTTCATTCACTTTTATGGCTGAATAGTCAGTGTATGTTATTATAAATTCTATTTTTTCCATTTTGTGGTTGATGGACATTGGTTGTTTCTTTATTTTGAATAATGCTCTGAACATTTGTGTATAATTTTTTTGTGTAAGACATACGTTTTATTTCTTTTGTGTATGTGTACCTCAGAGTGGAACTGCTGGAACAGTTAGTAACTTTAGGTTTAACCTTTTGAGGACTTGGCAGACTCTTTTCTAAAGTGATTGCAGTATTTTACTTTTCCCTCGGCAATGTATGAGTGCTCTGGTTTCCCCACATCCTTTCCAACACTTGGTGTTATATGTATTTTGATTGTAGTCATCCTACAGGTTGTAAAGTGGTATCTCATTGTGGTTTTTGGCTTGCATTTCCTTGATGGCTGAGGATAACAAAATACATTTTCCATGTGTTTATTGGCCATTTGTGTGTCTTCTTTAGAAGAATGTCTGCTCAGATTCTTTGCCCACTCTACCCTATCTCCTTTACTTACCCTATATAACCATTTAAAAAGTCTCGTACTTCTATTATTTTTAAAATAAGCAAATGCAGACACATAAATATGTTCTCTCTCCTTCATAGATAAATGGTAGTTTGTGCTATACGGTGCATTCCACCTTGCTTTAACACTTATCATGCTGATTGTTCCATAATTACATATAGAGAAATACCTCATTCTTTTTTTTAAATGTATCCTCCTGTGTTGTGGTGGCATGTCGTGTTTTAGAGTGTGCTCATGCTGTAGTTTACTTAGTTCGTCCCCTAATTTTTGAACATTTGGGTTTCCAATTTCTGTGCCATTTCAGATAATGCTGCATAGAATAACCTTGTGTATGTAACTTAATATTTTTCAAAATGTCTGTAATAGATTCCTAAAAGTAGAAGTTATAAATTAGAATGCAAATAGATACTTTTTATAGATATCTTAAAAATGTCTTTCCATAAAGATTGTGCCATTTTTAATGACCACTCATAAGGTGTGAGAATTCCAGTCTTTCAACAGCTTCATTCAAAATTATGTTGTCAAACTTTGGGTTTTTACACTGTGACAGGAGAGAAATGACGTTGTCAGGTCAGTTTTAATTTGCATTTTGTCATGGTTAAAAGCCATAAGCAATTAATTTTCCATGAAAGGGCTATTCATATTTCTATCCCATTTTTTCTTTTGGTCTGAGACATAGAGACACAGTTTTCTGTTTGTTTGTTTACAAAATAATATAATAGAATACATCACACACAAAGGGATTTGTGTTTACTGTTATATGTGTAAACCCTTCCATATAGGGCTCTTCCTTGTCCAGTTAACTATTCTAAGGCGACAGCTTCATGAGAAAATTATTTACATTTCTTCACATTACAAAATGGTGGCATCAGTGCCTATAAAAAATAATGTCTGCCACTCGTTTGGGTCCCTGGGAGTAATTGGGGACCTTTATTGGTTAAAATCAGTTTACATTTTAAGTCCTTTTAAATTCACATTCCTTTACCCAGCTCTGTCTTCATGGGTCTTTTTGGTTATTTTTTAAAAAGATTTTATTTATTTGACAGAGAGAGAGAGAGACAGCATAAGCAAGGGGAGTGGCAGGGCAAAGGAGAGGGAAAACCAGGCTCCCCACTGAGCAGAGAGTCTGATGTGGGGCTCCATCCCAGGATCTTGGGATCATGACCTGAGCCAAAGGCAGACGTTGAGCCAACTGAGCCACCCAGGCACCCCATGGGTCTTTTTGGGATGAAAGCTTTTTAGCAAAGGACACACTGGTATCAACTGGGAATCATCTTTCTAGGAGATTGACAGCTACTCCTAAACATAGGGAAATTTTTAAAAGCACAACCTAGAGTTTTGTTACTATCAATATCACAAAAGTATTGATTGCTTGTTCTTTGTCTTGAATTGTTCTAGGTAACATGTTCAGAAGGGTAGAAAAGGACTACAAATTTCTTTTAAAGATTTTATTTATTTGTCAGAGAGTGAGAGAGTGTGTAAGAACACAAGCAGGGGGACCGAACACAAGCAGAGGGAGAAGCAGGCTCCCTGCTGAGCAAGGAGTGGGATGCAGTACTCAATCGCAGCACCCTGGTATCATGACCTGAGCTGAACGAAGGCAGGTGCTTAACTGGCTGAGCCACCCAGGTGTCCCAAAGACTACAAATTTATTAGTGCCCAAAGCAAGTTCTTTCTGAAACTTAATGAGATGATGAAAATGATGTTTATTAACAATTCTTCTTTTTTGAAAGATTTATTTACTTTAGAGAGGGAGTGTGAGTAGGGGGAGGGGCAGAGGGAGAGCGAGAGAAATCTCAAGCAAACTCCCCACTGAGTGCTGAGCCTGTTGTGGGGGGGGGGCGGGGGGGGGACTCCATCCCCAAACCCTGAGATCATGACCTGAGCTGAAATCAAGAGTCAGATGCTCAACGGACAGAGCCACCCAGGCACCCCATTAATAATTCTTTATAATAATCATAAAGATTTTTTAAAAGATGGTTGCAGTTTGAGGAGTTTGAAGTCACTGCTGTAGGATAAATTCTTTTAGAGAGCTTTGTTTTTTCATGAGATCAGGTCAGTTGACATCCCTGTCTGTGAATATTGGGTCTTTTCCAGAGGCCTAATCTCAGGAGAGAATTATATTAGTAATAAGGTCAAATAAAAACTTCAAATCTCAGTGGTTTAAAACAATGTTTATTTCTTGCTTGCACAAGGTCTAATACATGTTCAGTTGCCCTTCTGTATTTTATAGTCTATGCATGGAGCTCATGTCCTCAAGAATAGCTTGGTAAGGAAGATAAAGAGGAAGTACATTGGCTCTTATATTTTTGGCCCTAAAGTGAATCTCATCATTTCCACTCATGACCAATTGGCCAGAGTGGTCATATGACTTCAATCTAACTGCATAAGAGGCTGGGAAATATAAAGAGGTATGGGTGGATATTTAATGTGTCCATAGGGATGAATTTCAGAGGAAAAGTCTTTTTTTGCACTGAAGTACAGGAATCTGAGAATTGTCTCATGGCAGTTTGAGAAGAAATAGATTTGGAAGACCTGGAGAAAAAAAGACATGTCTGGAGAAAGAGAAAGCCACACCAGCATGGCATCAGACCCGTTTATATTGGTCACAAAACAAATAAGAAATTCCTTATTATGGTGATTGAGTGATACGTTTCTAGGAACAGTTTTGTCTGCCATTTATTTTAAAGTTGCATTTTGCTTTATGCTATAATTACTTTTCATTACCCACAAAAATTCAGTGAAAATACTACAGAGAACAGGCTTGTGTTGTTGGCAGATGATCATTTAGGGATAACACATGAAGAAAGAGTCTTTTGATGATGGTATAAAATGGGATGGTGAAAAAGAATTCTCAGAAATTGAGAAAAGTTATAGAAGATATTTAAATTCAAGCTTTTGTTGAATACAGAGTGAGATTTCAGAAGATCCTAGACCAGCCCCTCCACCCTCTATATACTCAGTAGAAAAATGTGGCACTGGGGCTCCTACCCCCACAATAAACACAATGTTGTTCTAACCCTTTAAAGGACAGAGTGACCCCCAAGGTTGGAGGATTCAGGATCTTTGTGGTTAAACCAATAAAACTCCATTTATTCACTTGTTAGTATTTAATAGAAGTTATATAATTTATGTCTTACTTCATTAAGTCCAACAAAATAGATATTAGCTTCTGTATTTTATAGATTAGATAACTGGGGCTCTGAGAGTTTAAAAGACTTGCCTACAATACATATGTAGTAGGGGGAAGAGGCAAAATTCTCATCAGGATAAATGCTGTAGACTTTTTTTTTTCTTATTTCAAAGTATATGCTGATTTGCAGGACTTTTGCCACCAATAAAATCTGCATTTACTGGAACTCAGTGTTTGTCCATAGCATATATCGAAGACACTCATTCTGGTTTAGAAATGCAAAGTGATACTACTGTACTGTCCAAAGTGTTGATAAATCATTTCTAGGTTTGTGGAGAACCTATGTGGAGGTTTGAGATAGTATTTTCTTTGCTAAGTAAGTTGTACACTTCCTAGGTTCATAATACACCTTATGTGGCCACAATATATCTAGCTTTTGAGGGGAGGAATTAAATGGTATATTGAAGAAAATATTCCGTGGCTGAAGTTAAGGTAACATAGAATGCTTGTTCCAGGAGCTCTAGGAGCCATATTGCCCTAATTCTTCACCTAAAGAACTCATGCTTGAAAAAAGCTAATCTATGGAGAAATCCTTTTACAAATTGCTTGATTCCTACCAGCTACCAGCGGAATAAGCAATCTGTTCCTGCATTAATAGGCTGCTACCTAGAGGAAACACTTAGGCAAGATAGCAAGCTGTCTTTTAAAATTCTGGAAAGCAAAAATGTCAACGAGGCCTGATTTTACCAAGTGGGCCTTTGAATCCTAAACTGCTTATTAAGACTCGTGTGTTTGGAGCATATGTGAAACAAGCAACTGATTTCATTCATGTGGTACAATTAGCCAAAACCCAAACCAATAAATATTTGGTCCTTTGATGAGGGAAAGAAAATTCATATGTTGTCTTACCATTTAGTGGACTCTGATTACCTTCTATTAAGCTTGAATGAACAATATTTTTTTAATAGACTGTCCTACATTGAAAGCTGGTCTCCTCTTTAAGAGAGAGAGAGTGTGTGTGTGTATTTACATATCAAGGGACACTTACTGAAATCATGGTTGGGCTCCATTCTGTTTTATAGCTCATCTCCTGGTGGTGACGAAAACTTGTACTTCTAAACTACATTATGTGTCTCAGTACCTATATATTTCCTTAAAAAATGTGCTGGAATAATTCAATTCCAAAAATATACATAGTTATCTTACATTTTCAGTGAGCCATGCTCTTTAACACATAAGAAGTGATTACATTACAGAAACCACACAATGCTCTCTTAAATTACATAATCTTCATGAGGCAAAACTATCTTTTTTCCCCCCTGAGCAAAAATAAAAGCTATATGTAAGCAATATTAAGCGTGTTGCTAAATGTTAGTTAAAAAAAAAATTCAATTGAAAAAAAAAAGGTAGGGCTGAGCAATCAATTTATATCTGGTTCAGAGCATGTTACAAATACCAAGAGATTTCAAAGCGTTGAAAATGAATCACAGCAGCATTCACGACTGAGCAGCAACAGGGAATGATATAAAATAAGTTCCCAGCTTGGGGTGTTCTGTAGGTTTCTCCTTTTGCCATGCAATCAATCATGTGCAGTATTGCATTCTTTCCATTTGTGCATTCATCACTGTACTAGCTATTGCACTGGGGAAATTGGACAGAGCAGAGGAGGAAAAGAGTCTGGCCGGACTCTTTAGTGACACAGGTGGCGGGTCTTTTCCTTTGAACTTGAGTTTGGGGGTTCCATTTGGTGTAGAGATGCATTTACAGGTACAGAAACTTCATCGTGTGCTTGGGAAAATTCAAACACTGTTGGTGAAAAGCGGAGTTACTCACGTGGCATATGGGGACTCTGGTATGACGAAGCAAATTTTGATCAAAATGAGGGCTTCAGAGGGGAGGGGGTGGGGGATTGGGAGAGGCTGGTGATGGGTATTAAGGAGGGCACATATTGCATGGTGCACTAGGTGTTATACACAAATAATGAATCATGGAACATTGCATCAAAAACTGGGGATGGTACTGAATGGTGACTAATATAACAAAATAAAAATTATTTAAAAAAAGGATTTTTAAGAACATTTTTGTTGAAGATCTAAACAAATCCTAGGATCACCAAAATAGACAGAGATTTGTGTTTGAGGTTTGGAAGGATACAAAAGATCTCTTTTCAGGAGTCGGAAATCTTTAAGAGGTACAGGAAAGTGTTATTTTTGTAATTCAGCTGAGTACAGGTTTCCCCTCATGTCTGAAAGAGTGCTTCTATGAAAACTTGTGTCAGCTGACATGGCATAAAGCAAAGAAGCAATTACCATTAATTCATCTGGAAATTTTTTGAGCATTCCTAGACCTACAGACCAGTCTCTTTTAGGCTTTTCTGATACTTTAGTACACATTTTACTAAAGGATATACAAAAGAAATGGACATAAAATATAGCAGGCATGTTCACAGACACAGTTCAAAGCTGTGGTGCTTGATGGTGAGATGCTGAGTGGAGTTTCTGGGAAGGAGCTGGGTGATGTTACTGTCGCTGTTTGGGGTGCACAATGCCTTTTTAATGGCTCATTGCAAAACAAGTACTGAATGCTATTTTCACTTTTTGCCCTTTTTTCAAAAAAGTGAAAATCCTCTTTGGATTTCTTTCAGTTAGTGAAAACAGGTACTGGTGTAGGTCTTTTGTGAAAGCAAAGCAGTGTTTCATTCCTAGTTGGAATTTAAGAAACAAAACAGATGAACCTAGGGAAAGGGAAGGAAAGATAAAGTACTGTGAAAACAGAGAGGGAGGCAAACCATAAGAGATGCTGAACTTTAAGAAATAAACTGAGGGTTGCTGGTGGGGAGGTGGGTGGGGGGAAGGATAACAGGGTGAGGGGCGTTAAGGAGGGCACTTGATGTCATGAACACTGGGTGTTATATGCAACTGGTGAATCACTAAATTCTACCTCTGAAACTAAAAAAAAAGAAAAAAAAAATGAAGCCATGTAAGGTGAACTTGCTCAAAGCAGGGATTGCCCGTTTAGAAGGCTAGGTGAAACTTTTGGGAAAATCAGTGTCACAGGTCTTTGAAAAAAGAATTTGGAATGGAGGAAGACTGGGAATGCTTAATAGAAAGCATGGGAAAAGTGACTAGAAAATCAACACAGGGCAACAGACTAGAGATGAGAGTGGGCAGTGCACCTGCCTGCGACAGGGCATGAGCCACCCTGTCTGGAACAGGGGCTTTATCCTAACCATGCTTTCTGAGTCTGTTATAGGTCCCAGGGACCACAGGAAGACAATCACAGGTAACACAGAGGATTTTCATTTTCTGGGCCTCTTAAAGCCATCATTGCTTCCTTTGTTATTTATTTACTGTTTTTACGATTTGTAGTGAAGAATATATTAGTACCATTTTCCAGTTAATTCTTAACCTTTTTTGAAGAATTGAAAAATGACTACAGTAGACACACTAGTTGTTTTTCATGCACCAGAAAGCAAGTTCACCTTGTGGGTATTTTGTTTGCCTGGTTTTCCATTTCCTTGCTGTCCTGGATAACCTTCCATCAGCGTATTCCTTGAAATGAGCTTGAAGTATTTGTTCTATATTTTATATTGGACTTGGGCTCATGTCTTTTGCAGACAAATGACTTGTTAACATATTGTTTTTGAAGCCCAATTTGCATTTCTGTGAACCAGGGATTAGGCATTGTGTGTAGATTAGGAATAATTTATGTCTAATTAATAATTGATGTTTTTCCCTATTCTGACAGAGATTTTGTTCTGCATAATATGAGAAGAGCAGATACTCCCTAGTGATGACAAGGGAAAACATTTTTCAAGTGCAAATAACACTAAAACATCAAAATCAGCTGCAGTGGGCTTTTTAACCACTTCACTGCTAAATAATTGAACCTATTGGATCTCAAATTTTTTTTTCTCTCTTCTTGTCTTCTGAAATTAGAAAATATGTGCATATAATAATGCCCTATGTTTGAAGAACTGAAAAACTTGGTAACCTCACATGTCTAGAGGGTACTGAATAAACTGAAAAGGCCACCAAGAAGGCCTCTGGCCAATCAGAAAGGAAGCCATAAAGCTTATATATTAACGCTAATTTTTGCCAGGGGGATGTCCCTCAGGTACTCCCTTAAAGCAGTTAGTCTATACTATTTTTTAAAATAGGCTTTTCAACTTAAAAGAAATTATAAATTTATTATAATAATTCCAAATATATAGAAGTATGTATAGTAAAGGTTACTGCTGCCTCCCCTGCTCCCATTCAACTTCCCAGCAGTGAGAAGTATTACTTATTTCCAGTCTCTTTAAAATTCAACAAGCCTATTTTATTTCTTAGATGAAAACAGCCAATTAGAAGAGCTGAGAAAGGCATCTGGAAGGAGCTAGAAGCCCTAACAGTCTGTCTGTAAGAATAGAAATAAAAATAAAAAGCAAAAAACCAATACATCAAAGAAAGGTATTAACACAATCACAAATACTCCAAAATCGTGACAATCCAGAACATTTAGTTTATACCAGATTTCAATCGGTACTGTTAAATGAGGCATTACAAGAGTGTGTTCAAATGAGAGAAAAGTCATCTGGCAGTGTTTTCCAAAATGTGGGGATTAGAGCTAGTTAACATGTAACATGCTTAGCATGAAGAATAAACCAAAAATCTCTTTTTACTGTTACAATAGATTAACTTGACCTCAGTTTCTCTTACTTGGTTTTAATACTTTCACTCACATGTCATATCAATGGGTGATGCTGAAATAGTCTTATCCCAAAATGTTTGAATTGCAGTATAGAAATGTATCAGTATTTATTGCCATCTCCTGTACATTCACCTCTCTGTGTTTCACTACCTATACTTTGTTTTCAGACCTCATAAAAACACCCAGTTTCTTGATATTTTTGTTATCTTCCAATCCAACATGTATCCGATGGTTCCCCCTGTTCCTACCACTTCAGCTTGACTCCATGTATCACATTTTAGTCACTCTCTTCCCATCGACCAGGAGGACCTTGATGTTTCTCCCCACTTGACTGAAGTTAGCAGTCTTCTTGACTTTCTTTTTCTTAGAACACCTACATAAGAAAACTTGTAAATTTTTTCGTGCCTTTTTGAGAGGTCAATCTTTTAAAATACCTCTTGTCTGCTTTTCTACCCAGTGATGTCTATTTCCAGGACTTGGGAGCCATCCCTTTGAGATACAATCCTCACAGGAGATAGTGCCCCTGTCACCCAGGGGGAGGAGAAATCCTAACTTCTGCCAGTACTTTGCTCTAAGGTATCAATCTATCTCCTGTTATGGAAATAGGAAAAATCACACTTTTTCTTCGAGTGTACCCAGTTAGCAAACACAGATAATCTAGGGTCCCCTTACCTAAGAAGAGAGGAGTTCAGATTGAGCTCTGGATTCTCTCTTCTTTATTGCAATGGCCTTGAATGAAGTCTTCCTTGCCTGTTTAATTTTCTCTAGTGCAATTTTTGCTTTGATACCATCAACTTGCAGATCTACCTTCACCTTCTGCTTTTCCACTTTCAACCCTCATATCAAGTCAGTATCTGACCTCCTTTACTATTACGTCGTGGTCACTTTGTATGACTGTAGAGAATTAGACAATCTTCTCCCATTTACATGAGAGTTTTCCCAAAATTTCACCACTCTCCTCCATCCAAATAGTTGTCAGCTGTGCTAATACTAGATATTTCCAATTATCAAAATAACTTTATCAATTTGAAAGCTTAAGTGGTATTTCAAATCAGTCTTCCTTATTATACATTGCTGCCATCGTGATCTCAAAAAGTGGACTGTGACAGAGGAGTTCTATCATTCAACTCTACCTATATCACCATCTTTACCTTTTACCATGTCCTGCTGTATAATCTAGGCTCCATCATACTGGATTGATGGACAATTTGTTAATGTTTCAGAGTGTTTTCTATGTTCTTGATGTTACTGACACAGTTCTATGCCCCCAGGCATACATTTACTCACTCATTCTTTCAAAGATTCCCTCAACACTCTTAGAAAACACACATTAAAGGCCTAAAGTAAGTTTTCCCTCTTGTATCTATTTGTGTCTGATGGCCCTGTCTCCTTTTTGAAGATTCAGCTTAGTCTCTATTTCAAAAAGCGTTTTTAACCCTCCCTGTCATCATGTAGAATTAACCTCTCTTTCCCTTCTTCCCAACTCAATGCTGTTACATTCTTCTGTCACAGAATAGCAAACATTTTTGGCACTTTTTAAAATACCTATTTAAGGATCTAAAGGACCATAAACCATTTTGATTTCAGCAAACAACATTGTCCATTTTGACTGAATTTGAATTATTTTATTATTATTTTTAATTTAAATCCATTGGTTTGAATGTCTCTATTGTCTTAATGCTGATACACAGCATCTCTGACACATAGTGCTCTCCTATGCTTGGCTTTGATCCTTGGTTAATGCCCTTATTGAATGATTTTTTTCTTAAAGACATGATACATGTACTTCATAAGATAGTCTTTTGAGAAAAAAAGGTCCTTGAACCTGTAACAATTATACTTTACAAATACAGAAACATATTTTCTAGTAAGAGTACTTGGTGCATGAATCATTCTGGATAAATAAATTTTCCCAATGGCTTTAGCACTTTAAAACTTTAAAATGTTCTAGTGAAAGAGAATATTTTAGATATTTATTATATATTGCATTGATTTTAATTAGAATATATGGGGTAGAATTTAAAGTCTTTTAATATTTTCTTTACCATATATGGTCATCATTTTGAACAGCCCAGGATGTAAAGTTCTGGTACTTTCAGAAGCAGCTTAGTGTGTTAGAACTGTGAGGCTTCTGGCTGCTATGTGCATATCCTGCCTTTCATAGACCTTCTCTATTTATATAATAAACTGCTTTTTGGAAGCCTGTAAACCGTACATTCTAACTTATAAAAGTTTTATATGAAACAGAAACAACAGCACACTAGGTCTAGGCCCGAGGGACTTGTTTTTAAAAGACATAATTAACTCTTCAACCAATAGAATTTCTGATAATGGTATTGCCTTGCCCAAAAGCCAAAAAGAAAAAAAAAATAAAAGGCTTATTTTATTGTCATTATATGGGTTTACAGATAGTTGAATTTTCTGGACAGTTGAACCTAGGTAGGCAAATTCAATTTTGATGGGTTCTAATATGGTGATATTAACAACAAAAAGAATTCTTTACTACAAAGTCATGTTTATCTTAAGACTAGAAACCCCTTTTAGGGTATTTTGAATCAAAACAGGTTAGGGATTATTATATATGCAGTTGGGATGATCAGAAGTAGGTATTTTAAAAGGATCATTGTATTTAACCTCCCCTGAACTTGTTAATAATATAAAATTGAAACCTGAACTTCAGTTTACATATTTCACATGGTCTTGGCAATCTTGGCAATATCCCTAATTTGATATTTTAAAAAATTATTTGCAATTTTGTCTCTATAAAACTGTTGGTTTGGAAAATTGGAACTACTACGCTACCACAATCTCTTACTGATTGTCATATATTCAATATATCTGGATTAGTGAAGAAGATGGTAGAGTGGGTGGTATGGTCAATTTTATCCATTCCAAAATCTAAAATGAGCCTAAGAAGGAATTGCTTGTTTCTGGACTTCTACATGAACGAATTGTGCAGAATGCTAAGACATCCAACAAAAAAGCATTTCCTTAGGAATATAGTTATATAATGAGATGGTTTCATAAGAGACTATATCTGAGTAAAGGGGAGAGTGGCATGGATGGTGGAGGCTTGGGGACATTCTGTAGAAACTAATAGAAAGATTCTGTACCTGTCATGAACGCCTTCTGAAATTGGAGGAGTGTACTTGAAGGGATGCATTCTGCTATGTGAAGTGTTTTTACTAACAGAGGTCCCTAAAGACAAACAATCTATTGACTTGCTGTTATTGGTTAGGACAGAATATTTGAATTCAAAAATCAAGGGTGCATAGTGAAGGGATGGGGTCAAAATGGCATGTAAGACCATTCATCTCCATCCCCCTCCCAACCTAAACACTAGAAATGACAGATGATATTAACATAATTATGGACACAGAAATATATAAACATAAGCTAAGGATGTAGATACAGATACAATCGTCAGTATTGGAACACAAGTGAACCGTCAGTGGAAATACCTTAAAACAAATACTCATTTGTTATTCTCTATTCTTCTCCATACCCTATCTCACCTGCAGACCTAAGGAATAACTAATTTACTTTCTCCTTTGATTTGCCTTTTTTTGGACATTTCATATATCTTTGAACTATTTTTGCAACTCTTTTTGTTGTTTAAAATTACCTCAAAATAAAAAGCAGTATTAACTTTTCTATCAAGTTTTTGGGTATATATTTTTGTGACTAATTTGTTCTTGTGTTTAACATAAAACATTAGCTATGTCGCATAACTATTATGAAAATAGAAGATGCAGAGATATATATCAATGTCTAGTTTGCCTCTGGATATATAAAACCCAAATTTTCTGTTTCAGGAGTCAACGTATTATGCACTGTTCGGCTTTGCCACATAATGCACAGGCCTTGTCTTATTTATGTCTACATTTGCTCCTGTGGGTAGCAGAGTTTCTGGCATACATTAGGTAATTAATAGATCTTTGTTGAATAAATACTAGTATATCTGCATATGTAAATAATGAATAAGCGAATTAATCATTTCAGTTATTTCAGTATGATATATTGGTTTAATTGGCTTTCAGAAACAGTTTTTCTTATGATCTTTTAAAATCATTTCAACATCTTCTGTTCTTTGTATTTCTGGTAATCAAAACATTTTAAAGTTTAATGCTGGTTCTCCCCTTTCCTGTCTTGATAAAATGACCTTGTCTTACAGATTAGCTTCAGTGAGTTTACCCGACAATGACAAAGATACTATATTCCTACATTACTTCACATCAATGTTGTGCAGGTCTTGTGTAATGATGTACTTTCTAAAGAATCATACAAGGTATTATTATATAAAGACCTGTAAATTGGGAGATATGTTTTCATATGATGGTATGAAATGTTTTTAAACATTGTTAATGCATTCCTGTATAAATCTGCTCAGAATACATAGCAGTAATAAACAGTTGAATTTTCTTGAGTAATATAAAACCATTCTCAGACTTCTCTGGCTTACCCAGATGGGTCCTAAAAGAAGATTCTTGCCATAGAAGAGTTTTCATTTGCACATGTGAATTCCCATTGATGTCAAAGCAATTATCAACCAAGAAAAGAAGCTCTTAAACTATCGAACTGCTCAGGTGTATGACACAGGATTCACAGGGAAGAGGGATAAAATAAAATATAAAAATAGGTCTCACAGTGTCTGAGAAACGAGTAGACATTTGTAAAAAAAAAAAAAAAAAAAATTCTCCAGGAAAAATGGCCTTCTGACATGAAACAAAAGTACAGGAAGAAAAGTAAAGGTACAACAATGAAGATGAGTCAGTTTAACTATAATTGCTATCAAAATATATATGAGGAACAGAATAGGAAGTTTTTGCATAATTTAAGTCACACAACAAATCAACTCAGCCAGAGTCAGGGTTACTAAGGGTTCCCAGAAAGGAAGGACGAGGCAAGCATCAAAGAAGATGGCCTGGGTACCAGACAATTCTCCACATTAAAATGTCTCATGGGCGCCTGGGTGGCCCAGTCGGTTAAGCGTCTGCCTTCGGCTCAGGTCATGATCCTAGGGTCCTGGGATCGAGCCCTGCTTCGGGCATCCTGCTCAGTGGGGAGCCTGCATCTCCCTCTCTCTCTGCTGCGCCCGTGCTCTCTCTCTCTCTCTCTCAAATAAATAAAATCTTTTAAAAAATTAAATTACTCAATAGTAGAAATACCTAAAATTATTGTGGGTCTAACATAATCTCGGTGTATCCCAAATGAGAACATATCTGAGGCAACAAGAGGGAAGGAAACAAAAGGAAGTAGTCTGATTTTAATATCGTGTAAGGTTATTGAATCATGTTGTCAAACCATATACCGAAGCTTGTAAACCTCTTGGGTATTTCACAGCTGTTGTTGTCCTCCTTGAGAAAGCCAGTGTTGTTCATCATTAACATGTTTACTAATATACATCGTATATTACTGTCTGCTCATGGTGGCTTCAGAAGATCTGTAAAGAAGTGGCTTGGAGGAGGCAGTCTTCCAATTGGAAGGATTTGTTGAGATGGACTTTGTCTTGAAACCATATTGGCATAATAATCATATTTTTATTTAGAGGGGATGTTTATTTTGAGTGACTTTGGATACCTGATGTAGACATAGAGGCCACAAACTCTTACCACCATCAAGACAGTCATTGCTGTTAATAATACAAAAAGTTGAGAAGCAATAGTAATGGAAAGTATTAAGAAAACAGTAGAAGACCATGTATGAGGGAGTGATGGATCACTGAATATAAGTATTCTGTGCTAAAAAAGAATTGAGGGGCGCCTGGGTGGCACAGCAGTTAAGCGTCTGCCTTCGGCTCAGGGCGTGATCCCGGCGTTATGGGATCGAACCCCACATCAGGCTCCTCTGCCATGAGCCTGCTTCTTCCTCTCCCACTCCTCCTGCTTGTGTTCCCTCTCTCGCTGGCTGTCTCTGTCAAATAAATAAATAAAATCTTTAAAAAAAATAAAAATAAAAAAGAATTGAGAGCTAAGAGATCTCTAGGTGGATGAGGGCAATCTAGGGAGCCTAATACAGGAGGTAAGAAGGGCTTCAGTTAGGGGTTAAAGCTTAGGTTGGATTGAAAGTAGAAGAGAGAGGACTTCTTGGGCATCAGATTTTGGATAAAAAGTATTTTGAGAGAAGTCCCCCAATCCCTTCAATTGCCACACAGTAGGAAGTGTACCACTTATCTAGATACGGGGCTCGCCTCAAGTCTTTGAATTCCAGAGATTTGCATCCATGGTGCTTGAATGTTGCTCTAGTTCTTTGCAAGATGGAAGACCTTGTGGACCTCTTAAAGTTCAAAAACGTGTGTGTGTGTGTGTGAATGAGTGTATTATCTAGCATGCATAGTTTAGTACAGAAATGACAGCTTTTATCTCATTTATCAGATCTGGTCCAATAGATTGTTAGTGACTTTCCTGAAGTATTCTCTGGGCCATGGCCTAATTCGGCAGGAGAAACATGCCTAGATGTTAGGAATTCATGCTCCAAGTACAGATGGAGACAGTGGATATTAATAATATAGATTCCAGAATCCAGATGTAATACAACATGGCACTTTAAAGTGAGGTATTTGATTGAAAATTCTAACTCCACACTTTTAGCTGAGTTACCCTTAGTATAATCATCAACCATTTTTTAAAAAGATTTTATTTATTTATTTGACAGAGACAGCCAGCGAGAGAGGAAACACAAGCAGGGGGAGTGGGAGAGGAAGAAGCAGTCTCATAGCGGAGGAGCCTGATGTGGGGCTCGATCCCAGAATGCTGGGATCACGCCCTGAGCCGAAGGCAGATGCTGAACGACTGCGCCACCCAGGTGCCCCTCATCAACCATTTTTGACCAAAGATTCTTCATTGATGAAATTAGGTTACTAATTATATTATAAAATTTTTGTAAAAATTAAATGAGACCACAAGTACTGATCCTGGAGTAGCACCTGAAATATAGTAGCATCCAGTATGTATTAGCTTTCTTTCTGATTTTTAGCAGATACATTGCAAAGGCCGGTAAAGAGAATACGAAACTCTGTATTCCATGATGTGACATTAATAAACAGTGTAAATACGGTAAATTGTAATCTTTTCATATAAACATTGTGGGAAATAGCTATCATTGTCTCCTATGAAATGGCCTTTTCCATTTATCAGAGATAAATCACTAGGCAAGCATATCATTCATCTGACTGTGATTTTTTTATGATATGTACAAGACATATGGACCAATTTCAGGGCTGGTCAGTTTACCATAAGTCTAATGTGATATTGCCAAAATGTCACAGCATATTTTTATTTGAACATTCTAAATAATTCCTGCTTTTCCTTCACCTCATTGAACTTCTACAATTCATCAAATATCATCAGCTTTCTCAGTCTCCTGAAGAACTGTTTAGTTTTTAAGTTAAGGTTTTATTCTTAAATTGTGCTCTGCCCTTCTCATGATTTAATGATTGGCCTTGGGAAACACACTTGACACTCATGGACTTGATTTTCCTGTCTGTAATATAGTGTCCATATATGCCCACCATAGCATTAGACTTATAAAAGATTAACAGCATAAAATATCTTCAGAATATTGTGGGCTATTCCTTTGTCATTGACATTATCTTCCTTAGAGGCCTTGGATTTTAATTTCATAATTGGATTTTAGTGCCTATTACTAACAATTTTCAGTAAATTTAAAATTAAAAAAATAAGCAAACATCTAAAATAAACCTCTGAAATGTCTGGAATACTGTTGTATTTACATAGTGATTAAAAGGGAGCAAACCAGTTTATTTTGGTTTCTGGGGTTGTCTTTTTCTTTTTTTCCCAACTGAACTGTAAATCTATGATTGCTTTTGTTTCTTTGAAATTTGAGATTGTAACAATACTATCAGCATTCTAATCTTGGATAGCGATTATTTTGAATGTACTTTAGTTTTTCCTATATTCTCTGGAGGAGCTCCGTGAATGCTCAGCACTTATGACTTTAGATAGCTAAGAACCAAGTCAGCTGAAGAGCTAGGATATTGAGAAGAGAGCCAGAGGAAGGGAGAGAGCTATGGCTTGATTTAATGATAAAAAAAATGCTAATTCTTGTGTAAAATGGGAGATAGATGAGATTGCCGTAGCTTCCATTACTTCGTATATAAAAAGAGGGAGAAGATTTCCTCTGCTGGCTGAAGTGACCGTTTCTGAAACAAAAACAGTAGTAGGTTTTTGGTAGATGAAAAGGGTTGCCCTGTGGTAGACATTGGAAAAGAAATTCCTCTTTGGTGAAATGAAGGTTCTATTGCTTACCATCTGGGAATCAGAGTAAGAGACGAGGATTTTTGAGAAGTCTTTTCTGAGAGACTGACAGGTATCAGAAGAGCTGAAAGAGCACACAAACCTTCATGGGCTGAAATTTAAGGCTTCTAAAAGTCGTATGATCTATAGATATACTCATATGGAAAGCTCCTGAACATCAGCTATTGTGAGGAAAAGGTATAGGATACTCAATGAGGAAATTACCAGTTTAATATACCAACCACTGAATTTATATCCTATTAATTATACTTCCTGATATAACTTGGCACCAAAAATTTCTGGCAAAATGTAGTTATGGGGGTAGGGGAGAACTACCTTATTTAGTTAAGTAGTTATAGGGGATAGGGGAGAACTACCTTATTTAGTTTTGTAACTATCTCTCAGGTGTAATTCAAACCAAACACAGTGGTATGAAGGTAAAAATATAGATATGACTTCAAGAGTCATCAAAGATATTATATTCAAATAGGATTCTCTGGTGTTTTTGGAGGTAATTGTATTTTCTGAGTGCTGGAGTGTTGATTTCCAGAAGGTAAGAACCATGGTTCACATGCTTCTATATTCCCTGTGATACCTTACTGTTGGATATGTCACGGTTAATGATCAATAAATACTTAGTACTTGATAGATTAGTTCTTCATTCTTTTTAACCTAAGCCTCTGTTTTCCTCCTCATTTAGATTCCAATACTGAATTCCTGGTGTCTCCTCAGGACATTCCGTTTGACTTTGCCTGGAAATGGAGGAACACTTGCAAAGAGGTAAAGCTCTACACTTGTGTAGACTTTAGGAGCTGGGTGGGTTCACAAGAACATGGAGACATACTTTTTGAATATTTGAATAGAGATATCCACCAGATCATAAGGTTTTGCTTCCTGGTTTTAAAGATAAGGAAACTGAGGTGAGAGAGAGTAGAGGATTTGTGGTAGCTGGCACGATGTGCTGCAGATGCTTCAGTGTTCTATAGTTTAAGCATTGATTTTCTTTTTGGCAATTCTTTCTTCAATTCTGGAGCAGTTTTAGACTCTTAAGATCATAATGAGTCATAATTTAAATTGCACTATGATAACTACATATGTCATTTAAGGTGTTTAAGCTTTGTCAGCACTCCTGTGTCCTATCTGTAAAATGGGAGAGATCATATTAATCCTTTAACCAGTTGGAATCACTAGTTGGAAGATGTGAAACATACTTATTATTCCAAAAGGAAAGCACAGGGTACTTTCTGCTAAGTGTTAAAAGCAGGCTTTGGAGGGGGTGGTCATCCTTCAAACCAATAGCATGTCTTTGTAAACGGGCCTCCTACTGAATCAAAGATTGTGCGGGTGCAGTATGATGAGAGCCTCTTTCAATTTCCTCCTGTGCTGCCAACTATTTAGTCTGAGGCTGTTTACACTTCCTTGGATATAAATGATTTTATCTCCATTGCTGACAATGTTGAATTCAATGTCCTTCTTTTTGATACAGTATTTGCTGAAGAAACTGTATTGATTTACAGAGTCTCTCTTCTGTAATTCCCCTAACATCTCAAGGCCTTTTAGGTTAACCAGTTTCTTTCAAACACCCTTCAAGACAAAAACATATTGTTTTTAAAAATCTCAGCAGGATCTGGCAATGTGGGAATCAGTGTTGGCCTTAGTAATTAATAATTTAAGTTCATATAGCTATCTTTACAAATTCAGTTCTAGTAGCATTTAACTTTTTATACCTCAATTTTTTTTAACCACCAATAGTTCTACTTTTTTCATGATGTATTTTCTTCAGATGTATAGGTGAAAGCAATGATTTATTTGTCTGAAGTAAGGAAGAAGCAAGGGAAATTAACTCCCTCCACCCACTCCCCCTTTAGACAATCAATAATTCCTGTTCTCATCCAGGGTTTAATCATTGCCTGTCTGGATTATTGCAGACTTCTTCTTGGTCTTCCTATCTATGACCTCCCTTCTCTCTAGAGAGTTCAAAAACTTTGGCTAAATTCATCTTGCTCTCCCCAAAACCATATTACTAGTCTTCAAGTGTCTCTCTCACTTTTGGAGTTAAGTTTGAATTTCTTGATTGTGGTCAACCTAGTGGAAACCAATTTAATTTTCTTCTACCCTGAAGTCAGAGTGCCTTTTAGTTCATCCATTTTCTCTAAGTTGTCAAAAGTTCTTTAAGAGAGTTTTCCAGATGGTTTGTTGAATGTGTGAAGTGACTTTTCAATCATATTCTGTTGGTAAAATGTGACTCTTAAGTGTGAGTTTATCCCAGAAACAATATAATATCATTTCATTGGGTACATACTGTTGCCAATAATGCAAGCAACTCTGAGTAAGCATCTTAGCATTATTGTAGGATGCTTTCTCACATTTATCATTCAAATTGGCATAACTCACATGGTCATGATGACAGCTTGCTGTCTATAATATATTCACCAAAGCTGCATTGTTTTGAATTTAAACATCTTTCCCTCTGCCTTGTGCTCCTCTGGGAATATTTTTGCATAATATCACTTTGCTCAAAAACAAGGGGCAGGGTTATAGGTGACTAAAAGATGAATTAGGTAAGGTAAGAATGGAAGAAAGGACAGAAGTGATGAGTAATATACCAGATACTCAGGCGTTGCCCTTGAAGGTGATCAACAACCATCTAGAATCTTACAGACTCTACCAGGCTTGTTCTGGACTATTTCACCTACACCCACTTGTATTTCCTCTAAGTTTTATTGATGAAACTACCTTTTGTGTGCTTTTTATTCAATTCATTTAATCAACAAATATATAACGAGGT